>NC_052309.1:89508039-89613866 GCF_016432855.1 Salvelinus namaycush | reverse complement strand
AATATATAACAGAACAGATCAACCGACCCTGTGAATATATAACATGACAGTCAACCAGACCCTGTGTAATATATAACATGACAGATCAACCAGACCCTGTTGTATATATATAACAGACAGATCAACCAGACCCTGTGTAATATATAAACAGGACAGATCAACCAGACCCTGTGTAATATATAACATGACAGATCAACCAGACCCTGTGTAATATATAACAGACAGATCAACCAGACCCTGTGTAATATATACAGACAGATCAACCAGACCCGGTGTAATATATAACAGGACAGATCAACCAGACCCTGTGTAATATATAACAGGAACAGATCAACCAGACCCTGTGTAATATATAACATGACAGATCACAGACCCGTGTAATATATAACGGACAGATCAACCAGGACCCTGTGTAATATATAACATGACAGATCAACCAGACCCTGTGTAAATATAACAGGACAGATACAGACCCTGTGAATATATAACAGGACAGATCAACAGACCTGTGTAATATATAACATGACAGATCAACCAGACCCTGTGTAATATATAACAGCAGAATAACCAGACCCTGTGTAATATATAACATGACAGATCAACCAGACCCTGTGTAATATATAACAGGACAGATCCAGACCCTGTGTAATATATACAGGACAGATCAACCAGACCCTGTGTAATATATAACAGGACAGATACAGACCCTGTGTAATATATAACATGACAGATCAACCAGACCCTGTGTAATATATAACATGACAGATCAACCAGACCCTGTGTAATATAAACATGACAGATCAACCAGACCCTGTGTAATATATAAAGGACAGATAACCAGACCCTGTGTAATATATAACATGACAGATCAACCAGACCCTGTGTATATATACATGACAGATCAACACAGAACCCTGTGTAATAATACACAGGACAGATCAACCAGACCCTGTGTAAATATAACAGACAGTCAACAAGACCTGTGTAATATATAACAGGACAGATCAACAGACCCTGTATATATAACAGGACAGATAACAGACCTGTGTAATATATAACATGACAGATCAACCAGACCCTGTGTATATATAACAGGACGATACAGACTGGTAATAATAACATGACAGATCAACCAACCTGTGTAATATATAACAGACAGATCAACCAGACCCTGTGTAATATATAACATGACAGATCAACCAGACCCTGTGTAATATATAACATGACAGATCAACAGACCCTGTGTAATATATAACAGGACAGATACAGACCTGTTTAATATATAACAGGACAGATACAGGACCCTGTGTAATATAAAAACAGGTGACAGATCAACAGACCCTGTGTAATATATAACAGTGACAGATCAACCAGACCCTGTGTAATATATAACAGAGACAGATCAACCAGACCCGGAATAATAACAGACAGATCAACCAGACCTGTGTAATATATAACAGGACAGATCAACCAGACCCTGTGTAATATATAACATGACAGATCAACCAGACCCTGTGTATATATAACAGGACAGATACAGACCCCTGTGTAATATATAACAGACAGATCAACAGACCCTGTGTATATATAACAGACAGACCAACAGACCCTGTATATATAACATGACAGAACAGACCCTGTGTATATATAACAGACAGATCAACCGACCTGTGTAATATATAACAGACAGATCAACCAGACCTGTGTAATATATAACAGGACAGATCAACAGACCCTGTGTAAATTAACAGGACAGAACAGACCCTGTGTAATTATAACAGGACAGATCACAGACCCTTTGTAATATATAACATGACAGATCACCAGACCCTGTGTAATATATAACAGGACAGATCAACCAGACCCTGTGTAATATATAACAGGACAGATCAACCAGACCCTGTGTAATATATAACATGACAGATCAACCAGACCCTGTGTATATATAACAGGACAGATCAACCAGACCCTGTGTAATATATAACAGGACAGATCAACCAGACCCTGTGTAATAATAACAGACAGATCAACCAGACCCTGTGTAATATATAAACAGACAGATCAACAGACCCTGTGTAATATATAACAGGACAGTCAACCAGACCCTGTGTAATATATAACAGGACAGATCAACCAGACCCTGTGTAATATATAACAGACAGTCAACCAGACCTGTGTAATATATAAACAGGACAGTTCAACCAGACCCTGTGTAAATATAACATGACAGGATCAACCAGACCCTGTGTAATATATAACCGAGACAGATCACAGACCCTGTGTAATATATAACAGGACAGATTCAACCAGACCTGTGTTAATATATAACAGGACAGATCAACCAGACCCTGTGTAAATATAACAGGACAGATCAACAGACCTGTGTTAATATAAACAGGACATATCAAACCAGACCCTGTGTAATATAAACAGGACAGATCAACCAGACCTGTGTAATATATAACATGACAGTTCAACCAGACCCTGTGTAATATATAACATGACAGAACAGACCTCTGTGTAATATATAACAGGACAGATCAACCAGACCCTGTGTAATATATAACATGACAGATCAACCAGACCCTGTGTAATATATAACAGGACAGATCAACAAGACCCTGTGTAAATATATACAGGACAGATACAGACACTGTATAATATATAACAGGACAGATCACAGACCCTGTGTAATATATAACGGACAGATCAACCAGAACCCTGTGTAATATATAACAGGACAGATACAGACCCTGTGTAATATATAACAGGACAGATCAACCAGACCCTGTGTAATATATAACAGGACAGATCACAGACCCTGTGTAATATAAACAGGACAGATCACACCAGACCCTGTGTAATATATAACAGTGACAGATCAACCAGGCCCTGTGTAATATATAACAGGACAGATACAGACCCTGTGTAATATATAACAGGAAGATCACCAGACCCTGTGTAATATTAACAGGACAGATCAACCAGACCCTGTGTAATATTAACATGACAGATCAACCAGACCCTGTGTAATATATACAGGACAGATCAACCAGACCCTGTGTAATATATAACAGGACAGATCAACCAACCCTGTGATAATATATAACAGGACAGATCAACCAGACCCTGTGTAAATAGAACAGGACAGATCAACCAGACCCTGTGTAATATATAACATGACAGATCAACCCGACCCTGTGTAATATATAAAGACAGATCAACCAGACCCTGTGTATATATAACAGGACAGATCACCAGACCTGTGTAATATATAAACAGGACAGATACAGACCCTGTGTAATATATAACATGACAGATCAACCAGACCCTGTGTAATTATAACAGGACAGATCAACCAGACCCTGTGTAATATATAACGACAGATCAAACCAGACCCTGTGTAATATACAGACAGATCAACGCCTGGTAATATATAACAGGACAGATCAACCAGACCCTGTGTACATATATAAATGGATAAACCAGACCCTGTGTAATATATAACATGGACAGATCAACCAGACCCTGTGTAATATATAACAGGACAGATCAACCAGACCCTGTGTTAATATATACACAGACAGATCAACCAGACCCTGTGTAATATATAACAGGACAGACCAACCAGACCCTGTGTAATATATAACAGGACAGATCAACCAGACCCTTTGTAATATATAACATGACAGATCACCAGACCCTGTGTAATATATAACAGGACAGATCAACTAGACCCTGTGTAATATATAACATGACAGACAACCAGACCCTGTGTAATATATAACATGACAGATACAGACCTGTGAATATAATAACAGACAGATCAACCAGACCCTGTGTAATATAACATGACAGATCAACCAGACCCTGTGTATATATAACAGGACAGATCAACCAGACCCTGTGTAAATATATAACATGACAGATCAACCAGACCCTGTGTAATATATAACAGGACAGATACAGACCCTGTGTAATATATAACAGGGAAGTCAACCAGACCCTGTGATATATAACAGGACAGATACAGACCCTGTGTAATATATAACATGACAGATCAACCAGACCCTGTGTAATATAAAATGACAGATCACCAGACCCTGTGTAATATATAAAAATGACAGATCAACCAGACCCTGTGTAATATATAACAGGACAGATACAGACCCGTGTAATATATAACATGGACAGATCAACAGACCCTGTGTAATATATAACAGGACAGATCAAACCAGACCCTGTGTAATATATAACATGACAGATCAACCAGACCCTGTGTAATATATAACATGACAGATCAACAAGACCGCTGTGAATATATAACAGACAGCATAACAGACCTGTGTAATATATAACAGGACAGATCAACCAGACCCTGTGTAATATATAACAGACAGATCAACCAGACCCGTGTAATATAAACATGACAGATCAACCAGACCTGTAGTAATATATAACATGACAGATCAACCGACCCTGTGAAATAATAACAGGACAGATCAACCAGACCCTGTGTAATATATAACAGGACAGATACAGACCCTGTGTAATATATACATGACAGATCAACAAACCCTGTGTAATTATAACAGGACAGATCAACCAGACCCTGTGTAATATATAACATGACAGATCAACCAGACCCTGTGTAATATATAACATGACAGATCAACCAGACCCTGTGTAATATAAACAGGACAGAGCAACCAGACCCTGTGTAATATATAAAATGACAGATCAACCAGACCCTGTGTAATATATACATGACAGATCAACCAGACCCTGTGTAATATATAACAGGACAGATCAACAGACCCTGTTAATATATACAGACAGATCAACCAGACCCTGTGTAATATATAACAGGACAGATAACCAGACCCTGTGTAATATTAACAGGACAGATCAACCAGACCCTTGTAATATATAACATGACAGATCAACAGACCTGTGTAATATATAACAGGACAGATCAAACAGACCCTGTGTAATATATAACATGACAGATCAACCAGACCCTGTGTAATATATAACAGGACAGATACAGACCCTGTGAATATATAACAGACAGATCAACCAGACCCTGTGTAATATATACCTGACAGATCAACCAGACCCTGTGTAATATATAACATGACAGATCAACCAGACCCTGTGTAATATATAACAGACAGATCAACCCGACCCTGTGTAATATATAACAGGACAGATACAGACCCTGTGTAATATATAACAGGACAGGTCAACCAGACCCTGTGTAATATATAACAGGACAGATACAGACCCTGTGTAATATATAACATGACAGATCAACCAGACCCTGTGAATATATAACATGAAGATCAACCAGACCCTGTGTAATATATAACATGACAGATCAACCAGACCCTGTGTAATATATAACAGGACAGATACAGCCCTGTGTATTATAATAACATGACAGATCAACCAGACCCTGTGTAATATATAACAGGACAGATCAACCAGAACCTGTGTAATATATAACATGACAGATCAACCAGACACTGTGTAATATATAACATGACAGATCAACAAGACCTGTGTAATATATAACAGGACAGATACAGACCCTGTGTAATATATAACAGGACAGATACAGACCCTGTGTAATATATAACAGGACAGATCAACCAGACCCTGTGTAATATATAACAGGACAGATCAACCAGACCCTGTGTAATATATAACAGACAGATCAACCAGCCCTGTGTAATATATACAGGACAGATCAAAAACAGACCCTGGGTAATATATAAACAGGACAGATCAACCAGACCTGTGTAATATATAACATGACAGATCAACCAGGACCCTGTGTAATATATAACAGGACAGATACAGACCCTGTGTAATATATAACAGGACAGATCAACCAGCCCTGTGTAATATAAACAGGACAGACAACCAGACCCTGTGGTAATATATAACAGACAGATCAACCAGCCCTGTGTAATATATAACAGGACAGATCAACAGACCCTGTGTAATATATAACAGGACAGATCAACCAGACCCTGTGTAATATATAACAGGACGATCAAACAGACCCTGTTAATATATAACAGGACAGATACAGACCCTGTGTATATATAACATGACAGATCAACGAGACCCTGTGTATAATATAAACATGACGATCAACCAGACCTGTGTAATATATAACATGACAGATCAACCAGACCCTGTGTAATATATAACAGGACAGACAACCAGACCCTGTGTAATATATAACAGACAGATCAAACAGACCCTGTGTAATATATAACATGACAGATCAACCAGACCCTGTGTAATATATAACAGGACAGACACCAGACCCTGTGTAATATATAACAGGACAGATCAACCAGACCCTGTGTAATATATAACAGGAACAGATCAACAGACCCTGTGTAATATATCAAGGACAGTTCAACCAGACCCTGTGTATATATAACAGGACAGTTCAACCAGACCCTGTGTAATATATAACAGGACAGTTCAACCAGACCCTGTGTAATATATAACAGGACAGTTAACCAGACCCTGTGTAATAGATAACAGGACAGATCAACCAGACCCTGTGTAATATATAACGACAGATAACCAGACCCTGGGAATATATAAACAGAAGATCAACCAGACCCTGTGTAATATATAAAGGACAGATCAACCAGACCCTGTGTAATATAATAACAGGACAGATCAACAGACCCTGTGTAATATATAACAGGACAGACAACCAGACCCTGTGTAATATATAACAGGACAGATCAACCAGACCCTGTGTAATATAAACATGACAGTCAACCAGACACTGTGAATATATAACATGACAGATACAGACCCTGTGTAATATATAACAGGACAGATCAACCAGACCCTGTGTATATATAACATGACAGATCAACCAGACCTGTGTAATATATAAAAAAGGACAGATCAACAGACTGTGTTATATATACAGGACAGATCAACCAGACCCTGTGTAATATATAACAGGACAGATCAACCAGACCCTGTGTAATATATAACAGGACAGATCAACCAGACCCGTGTAATATATAACATGACAGATCAACCAGACCCTGTGTAATATATAACAGGACAGATCAACCAGACCCTGTGTAATATATAACATGACAGATCAACCAGACCCTGTGTAATATATAACAGGACAGATACAGACCCTGTGAATATATAACATACAGATCAACCAGACTGTTAATAATAACATGACAGATCAACCAGACCCTGTGTAATATATAACATGACAGATCAACCAGACCCTGTGTAATATATAACATGACAAGATCAACCAGACCCTGTGTAATATATAACAGGACAGATACAGACCCTGTGTAATATATAACAGGACAGGTCAACCAGACCCTGTGTAATATATAAACAGGACAGATACAGACCCTGTGTATATTATAACATGACAGATCAACCAGACCCTGTGTAATATATAACAGACAGATCAACCAGACCCTGTGTAATATATAACATGACAGATCAACAGACCCTGTGTAATATAAACAGGACAGATCAACCAGACCCGTGTAATATATAACAGGACAGATCAACCAGACCCTGTGTAATATTAACAGACAGACAACCCGAATGTTAAATATAACATGACCGATCAACCAGACCCTGTGTAATATAACATAACGACAGATCAACAAGACCCTGTGAATATATAACAGGAAAAACAGACCCTGTGTAATATATAACAGACAGATCAACCAGACCCTGTGTATATATAACAGGACAGAATCAACCAGACCCTGTGTAATATATAACATGACAGATCAACCAGACCTGTGTATATATAAACATGACAGATCAACCAGACCCTGTGTAATATATAACAGGACAGATCAACAGACCCTGTGTAATATATAACGGACAGATACAGACCCTGTGTAATATATAACATGACAGATCAACCAGACCCTGTGTAATATATAACAGGACAGATCAACCAGACCCTGGTAATATATAAACATGAAGATCAACCAGACCCTGTGTAAATAAAACATGACAGATCAACCGACCTGTGTAATATATAACAGGACAAATCAACCAGACCCTGTGTAATATATAACATGACAGATCAACCAGACCCTGTGTAATATATAACATGACATGAAATCAACAGACCCTGTGTAATATATAACAGGACAGATCAACCAGACCCTGTGTTAATATATACAGAACAGATCAACCAGACCCTGTGAATATATAACAGGACAGATCAACCAGACCCTGTGTAATATATAACAGGACAGATCAAACAGACCCTGTGTAATATATAACATGACAGATAACCAGACCCTGTGTAATATATAACAGGACAGATCAACCAGACCCTGTTGAATATATAACAGACAGATCAACCAGACCCTGTGTAATATATAACAGGACAGATAACCAGACCCTGTGAAATATATAAACATGACAGATCAACCAGACCCTGTGATATATAACAGACAGATCAACCAGACCCTGTGTAATATATAACATGACAGATCAACCAGACCTGTGTAAATATAACATGGACAGACAAACCAGACCCTGTGTAATATATAACAGGACAGATACAGCCCCGTGTAATAATAACAGACAGTCAACCAGACCCTGTGTAATAATACAGGACAGATACAGACCCTGTGTAATATATAACATGACAGATCAAACCAGACCTGTGTAATATATAACATGACAGATCAACCAGACCCTGTGTAATATATAACATGACAGATCAACCAGACCCTGTGTAATATATAACAGGACAGAACAGACCCTGTGTAATATATAACATGACAGATCAACCAGACCCTGTGTAATATATAACAGGACAGATCAACCAGACCCGTGTTATATAACATGACAGATCAACCAGACCCTGTGTAATATATAACATGACAGAATCACAGACCCTGTGTAATATATAAACAGGACAGATATACAGACCCGTGGAATATATAACAGGACAGATCAACCAGACCCTGTGTAATATATAACAAGACAGATCAACCAGACCCTGTGTAAATATATAACAGGACAGTATACAACCCTGTGATATATAAACAGACAGATCAACAGACCCGTTATAATATATAACAGGACAGATCAACCAGACCCTGTGTAATATTATAACAGGACAGATACCAGACCCTGTGTAATATATAACATGACAGATCAACCAGACCCTGTGTAATATTAACAGGGACAGCATACAGACCCCGTGTAATATATAAACAGGACAGATCAACCAGGACCCTGTGTAATATATAAACAGGACAGACAACCAGACCCTGTGTAATATATAACATGACAGATCAACCAGGCCCTGTGTAATATATAACAGGACAGATCAACCAGACCCTGTGTAATATAAACAGGACAGATCAACCAGACCCTGTGTAATATATAACAGGACAGATCAACAGACCCTGTGTAATATATAACAGGACAGATACAGACCCTGTGTAATATATAACAGGACAGATCAACAGACCCTGTGTAATATATACAGGACAGATCAAACAGACCCTGTGTAATATATAACATGACAGATCAACCAGACCCGTGTAATATATAACAGGACAGATCAACCAGACCTGTGTAATATATAACATGACAGATCAACCAGACCCTGTGTAATATATAACAGGACAGATCAACCAGACCATGTGTAATATATAACAGGGACAGATCAACCAGACCCTGTGTAATATATAACAGGACAGATCAACCAAACCCTGTGTAATATATAACAGGAACAGATCAACCAGACCCTGGGTAATATATAACATGACAGACAACCAGACCCTGTGTAATATATAACAGGACAGACTCAACCAGACCCTGTGTAATATATAACAGGACAGATACAGACCCTGTGTAATATATAACAGGACAGATCAACCAGACCCTGTGTAACTATATATCAGGACAGATCAACCAGACCCTGTGTAATATATAACAGGACAGGTCACAGACCTGTGTAATAATAACAGGACAGTAACCAGACACTGTAAATAATAACAGGAACATTCAACCAGACCCTGTGTAATATAGAAACAGGACAGATCAACCAGACCCTGTGTAATATATAAAATGACAGAAAACCAGACCCTGTTAATATATAACAGGACAGACAACCAGACCCTGGTATAATATATAACAGGACAGATAACCAGACCTCTGTGTAATATATAACAGACAGATCAACCAGAACCTGTGTAATATATAACAGGACAGACTCAACTATACCTGTGTAATATATATAACAGGACAGACAACCAGACCTGTGTAATATAAACAGGGACAGATCAACCAGACCCTGTGTAATATATATAAAGGACAGATCAACCAGACCCTGTGTAATATATAACAGACAGATAACCAGACCCTGTGTAATATATAACAGACAGACAACCAGACCCTGGTGAATATATAACAGGACAGATACAGACCCTGTGTAATATATAACAGGAACAGATACAGACCCTGTTAATTATATAACAGGACAATCAAACAGACCCTGTGTAATATATAAACATGACAAGATCCAACCAAGACCCTGTGTAATATATAACAGGACAGATCAACCAGACCTGTGTAATATATAACAGGACAGATCAACCAGACCCTGTGTAATATATAACAGGACAGATCAACCAGACCTGTGTAATATATAACAGGACAGAATCAACCAGACCCGTGTGTAATATATAACAGGACAGATCAACCAGACCCTGGGAATATATAAAGGACAAATAAAACCAGACTGTGTAATATATAACGACAGTTCAACCAGACCCTGTGTAATATATAACAGGACAGATTCAACCAGACCCTGTGTAATATATAACAGGACAGATCAACAGACCCTGTGTAAATATAAACAGGACAGATAACCAGACCTGTGTAAATATAACAGGACAGATACAGACCCTGTGTAATATATAACAGGACAGATCAACCAGACCCTGTGTAATATATAACAGGACAGTCAACAGACCCTGTGTAATATATAACAGGACAGATCAACCAGACCTGTTGTAAATATATAACAGGACCAGATAACAGACCCTGTGTAATATATAACAGGACAGATCAACCAGACACTGTGTAATATAAACAGGACAGATCAACAGACCTGTGTAATATATAACAGGACAGATCACGACCCTGTGTAATATATAACAGGACAGATCAAAGACCGTGGTAATTATAACAGGGGACAGATCAACCAGACCCTGTGTAATATAGAACAGGACAGATCAACCAGACCCTGTGTAATATATAACATGACAGATCAACCCGACCCTGTGTAATATATAACAGGACAGACAACCAGACCTGTGTAATATTAACAGACAGAATCAACCAGACCCTGTGTAATATATAACAGGACAGATCAACCAGACCTGGTAATATAAACAGGACAGATCAACCAGACCCTGTGTAATATATAACACAGAACAGTCAACAGACCCTGTGTAATATATAACAGACAGATAACAGACCCTGTGAATATATAACAGGACAGATCAACCAGACCCTGTGTAATATATAACATGACAGATCAACCAGACCCTGTGTAATATATACATGACAGATCAAACAGACCCTGTGTAATATATAACATGTACAAATCACCCAGACCATGTGAAATATAAACAGGACAGATCACCAGACCCCTGTGTAGACTATAACAGGACAGTCAACCGCCCTGAGTAATATATACATGACGGATACCAAGAACCTTGTGTAATAGATAACATGACAGATTCAACCAGGACCCTGTGAATATAAAAAAAAAAAAAAAAAAAAAAAAAAAAAAAAAAAAAAAAAAAAAAAAAAAAAAAAAAAAAAAAAAAAACAAAAAAAAAAAAATTGAAAACCTGTTATAGTGTGGCCTTTTGGGTGAAGGGAGGCTCTCTTGTTGTTAAACCTGTTATAGTGTGGCCTTGGGGTGAAGGGAGTCTCTCTTGTTGTTAAACCTGTTATAGTGTGGCCTTGGGGTGAAGGGAGGCTCTCTTGTTGTTAAACCTGTTATAGTGTGGCCTTGGGGTGGAGGGAGACTCTCTTGTGTTAAACCTGTTATAGTGTGGCCTTGGGGTGAAGGGAGGCTCTCTTGTTGTTAAACCTGTTATAGTGTGCCTGGTGAGGAGACTCTCCTGTTGTTAAACCTGTTATAGTGTGGCCTTGGTGGAGGGAGACTCTCTGTTGTTAAACCTGTTATAGTGTGGCCTTGGGGTGGAGGGAGACTCTCCTGTTGTTAAACCTGTTATAGTGTGGCCTTGGGGTGGAGGGAGACTCTCTTGTTGAAAACCTGTTATAGTGTGGCCTTGGGGTGGAGGGAGACTCTCTTGTTGTTAAACCAGTTATAGTGTGGCCTTGGGGTGAAGGGGGACTCTCTTGTTGTTAAACCTGTTATAGTGTGGCCTTGGGGTGAAGGGAGTCTCTCTTGTTGTTAAACCTGTTATAGTGTGGCCTTGGGGTGAAGGGAGGCTCTCTTGTTGTTAAACCTGTTATAGTGTGGCCTTGGGGTGGAGGGAGACTCTCTTGTTGTTAAACCTGTTATAGTGTGGCCTTGGTGTGAAGGGAGACTCTCTTGTTGAAAACCTGTTATAGTGTGGCCTTGGGGTGAAGGGAGACTCTCCTGTTGTTAAACCTGTTATAGTGTGGCCTTGGTGTGAAGTGAGACTCTCTTGTTGAAAACCTGTTATAGTGTGGCCTTGGGGTGAAGGGAGGCTCTCTTGTTGTTAAATCTGTTATAGTGTGGCCTTGGGGTGGAGGGAGACTCTCTTGTTGTTAAACCTGTTATAGTGTGGCCTTGGGGTGAAGGGAGACTCTCTTGTTGTTAAACCTGTTATAGTGTGGCCTTGGTGGAGGGAGACTCTCCTGTTGTTATCCCTGTTATAGTGTGGCCTTGGGGTGAAGGGAGACTCTCTTGTTGAAAACCTGTTATAGTGTGGCCTTGGGGTGAAGGGAGGCTCTCTTGTTGTTAAACCTGTTATAGTGTGGCCTTGGTGGAGGGAGACTCTCCTGTTGTTAAACCTGTTATAGTGTGGCCTTGGTGGAGGGAGACTCTCTTGTTGTTAAACCTGTTATAGTGTGGCCTTGGGGTGGAGGGAGACTCTCCTGTTGTTAAACCTGTTATAGTGTGGCCTTGGGGTGGAGGGAGACTCTCTTGTTGTTAAACCAGTTATAGTGTGGCCTTGGGGTGAAGGGGGACTCTCTTGTTGAAAACCTGTTATAGTGTGGCCTTGGGGTGAAGGGAGGCTCTCTTGTTGTTAAACCTGTTATAGTGTGGCCTTGGGGTGAAGGGAGTCTCTCTTGTTGTTAAACCTGTTATAGTGTGGCCTTGGGGTGAAGGGAGGCTCTCTTGTTGTTAAACTGTTATAGTGTGGCCTTGGGGTGGAGGGAGACTCTCTTGTGTTAAACCTGTTATAGTGTGGCCTTGGTGTGAAGGGAGACTCTCTTGTTGTTAAACCTGTTATAGTGTGGCCTTGGGGTGAAGGGAGACTCTCCTGTGTTAAACTTGTTTATAGTGTGGCCTTGGTGTGAAGGGAGACTCTCTTGTTGAAAACCTGTTATAGTGTGGCCTTGGGGTGAAGGGAGGCTCTCTTGTTGTTAAATCTGTTATAGTGTGGCCTTGGGGTGGAGGGAGACTCTCTTGTTGTTAAACCTGTTATAGTGTGGCCCTTGGGGTGAAGGGAGTCTCTCTTGTTGTTAAACCTGTTATAGTGTGGCCTTGGGTGGAGGGAGACTCTCCTGTTGTTATCCCTGTTATAGTGTGGCCTTGGGGTGAAGGGAGACTCTCTTGTTGAAAACCTGTTATAGTGTGGCCTTGGGGTGAAGGGAGGCTCTCTTGTTGTTAAACCTGTTTATAGTGTGGCCTTGGTGGAGGGAGACTCTCCTGTTGTTAAACCTGTTATAGTGTGGCCTTGGTGGAGGGAGACTCTCTTGTTGTTAAACCTGTTATAGTGTGGCCTTGGGGTGGAGGGAGACTCTCCTGTTGTTAAACCTGTTATAGTGTGGCCTTGGGGTGGAGGGAGACTCTCTTGTTGTTAAACCAGTTATAGTGTGGCCTTGGGGTGAAGGGGGGACTCTCTTGTTGAAAACCTGTTATAGTGTGGCCTTGGGGTGAAGGGAGGCTCTCTTGTTGTTAAACCTGTTATAGTGTGGCCCTTGGGGGTGAAGGGAGTCTCTCTTGTTGTTAAACCTGTTATAGTGTGGCCTTGGGGTGAAGGGAGGCTCTCTTGTTGTTAAACCTGTTATAGTGTGGCCTTGGGGTGGAGGGAGACTCTCTGTTGTTAAACCTGTTATAGTGTGGCCTTGGTGTGAAGGGAGACTCTCTTGTTGTTAAACCTGTTATAGTGTGGCCTTGGGGTGAAGGGAGACTCTCCTGTTGTTATACCTGTTATAGTGTGGCCTTGGGGTGAAGGGAGTCTCTCTTGTTGTTAAACCTGTTATAGTGTGGCCTTGGGGTGGAGGGAGACTCTCCTGTTGTTAAACCTGTTATAGTGTGGCCTTGGGGTGAAGGGAGGCTCTCTTGTTGTTAAACCTGTTATAGTGTGGCTTTGGGGTGGAGGGAGACTCTCTTGTTGTTAAACCTGTTATAGTGTGGCCTTGGGGTGAAGGGAGACTCTCCTGTTGTTAAACCTGTTATAGTGTGGCCTTGGGGTGGAGGGAGACTCTCTTGTTGTTAAACCTGTTATAGTGTGGCCTTGGGGTGGAGGGAGACTCTCCTGTTGTTTAAACCTGTTATAGTGTGGCCTTGGGGTGAAGGGAGGCTCTCTTGTTGAAAACCTGTTATAGTGTGGCCTTGGTGTGGAGGGAGACTCTCTTGTTGTTAAACCTGTTATAGTGTTGGCCTTGGTGTGAAGGAGACTCTCTTGTTGAAAACCTGTTATAGTGTGGCCTTGGGTGTGAAGGGAGACTCTCTTGTTGTTAAACCTGTTATAGTGTGGCCTTGGTGTGAAGGAGACTTCCTGTTGTTAAACCTGTTATAGTGTGGCCTTGGGGTGGAGGGAGACTCTCCTGTTGTTAAACTTGTTATAGTGTGGCCTTCGGGGTGAAGGGGGACTCTCCTGTTGTTTAAACCTGTTATAGTGTGGCCTTGGTGTGAAGGGAGACTCTCCTGTTGTTAAACCTGTTATAGTGTGGCCTTGGGGTGGAGGGAGACTCTCCTGTTGTTAAACTTGTTTATAGTGTGGCCTTGGGGTGGAGGGAGACTCTCCTGTCTGTTAAACCTGTTATAGTGTGGCCTTGGGGTGAAGGGAGGCTCTCTTGTTGTTAAACCTGTTATAGTGTGGCTTTGGGGTGGGTTTGAGACTCTCTTGTTGTTAAACCTGTTATAGTGTGGCCTTGGGGTGAAGGGAGACTCTCCTGTTGTTAAACCTGTTATAGTGTGGCCTTGGGGTGGAGGGAGACTCTCTTGTTGTTAAACCTGTTATAGTGTGGCCTTGGGGTGGAGGGAGACTCTCCTGTTGTTAAACCTGTTATAGTGTGGCCTTGGGGTGAAGGGAGGCTCTCTTGTTGAAAACCTGTTATAGTGTGGCCTTGGTGTGGAGGGGAGACTCTCTTGTTGTTAAACCTGTTATAGTGTGGCCTTGGTGTGAAGGGAGACTCTCTTGTTGAAAACCTGTTATAGTGTGGCCTTGGGGTGAAGGGAGACTCTCTTGTTGTTAAACCTGTTATAGTGTGGCCTTGGTGTGAAGGGAGACTCTCCTGTTGTTAAACCTGTTATAGTGTGGCCTTGGGGTGGAGGGAGACTCTCCTGTTGTTAAACTTGTTATAGTGTGGCCTTGGGGTGAAGGGGGACTCTCCTGTTGTTACATTTACATTTACATTTAAGTCATTTAGCAGACGCTCTTATCCAGAGCGACTTACAAATTGTTAACCTGTTATAGTGTGGCCTTGGTGTGAAGGGAGACTCTCCTGTTGTTAAACCTGTTATAGTGTGGCCTTGGGGTGGAGGGAGACTCTCCTGTTGTTAAACTTGTTATAGTGTGGCCTTGGGGTGGAGGGAGACTCTCCTGTTGTTAAACCTGTTATAGTGTGGCCTTGGGGTGGAGGGAGACTCTCCTGTTGTTAAACCTGTTATAGTGTGGCCTTGGGTGGAGGGAGACTCTCTTGTTGTTAAACCTGTTATAGTGTGGCCTTGGGGTGGAGGGAGACTCTCCTGTTGTTAAACCTGTTATAGTGTGGCCTTGGGGTGGAGGGAGACTCTCTTGTTGTTAATCCTGTTATAGTGTGGCCTTGGTGAAGGGAGACTCTCTTGTTGTTAAACTTGTTATAGTGTGGCCTTGGGGTGAAGGGAGACTCTCCTGTTGTTAAACCTGTTATAGTGTGGCCTTGGGGTGAAGGGAGACTCTCTTGTTGTTAAAACCTGTTATAGTGTGGCCTTGGGGTGAAGGGAGGCTCTCTTGTTGTTAAACCTGTTATAGTGTGGCCTTGGGGTGGAGGGAGACTCTCTTGTTGTTAAACCTGTTATAGTGTGGCCTTGGGGTGAAGGGAGTCTCTCTTGTTGTTAAACCTGTTATAGTGTGGCCTTGGTGGAGGGAGACTCTCCTGTTGTTAAACCTGTTATAGTGTGGCCTTGGGGTGAAGGGAGACTCTCTTGTTGTTAAACCTGTTATAGTGTGGCCTTGGGGTGGAGGGAGACTCTCTTGTTATTTAACCTGTTATAGTGTGGCCTTGGGGTGGAGGGAGGCTCTCTTGTTGTTAAACTTGTTATAGTGTGGCCTTGGGGTGAAGGGAGACTCTTGTTGTTAAACCTGTTATAGTGTGGCCTTGGGGTGGAGGGAGGCTCTCTTGTTGTTAAACTTGTTATAGTGTGGCCTTGGGGTGAAGGGAGACTCTTGTTGTTAAACCTGTTATAGTGTGGCCTTGGGGTGGAGGGAGACTATCTTGTTGAAAACCTGTTATAGTGTGGCTTTGGGGTGGAGGGAGACTATCTTGTTGAAAACCTGTTATAGTGTGGCCTTGGGGTGAAGGGAGACTCTCTTGTTGTTAAACCTGTTATAGTGTGGCCTTGGTGGAGGGAGACTCTCCTGTTGTTAAACCTGTTATAGTGTGGCCTTGGGGTGAAGGGAGTCTCTCTTGTTGTTAAACCTGTTATAGTGTGGCCTTGGGGTGAAGGGAGGCTCTCTTGTTGTTAAACCTGTTATAGTGTGGCTTTGGGGTGGGGGGAGACTCTCTTGTTGTTAAACCTGTTATAGTGTGGCCTTGGGGTGAAGGGAGACTCTCCTGTTGTTAAACCTGTTATAGTGTGGCCTTGGGGTGGAGGGAGACTCTCTTGTTGTTAAACCTGTTATAGTGTGGCCTTGGGGTGGAGGGAGACTCTCCTGTTGTTAAACCTGTTATAGTGTGGCCTTGGGTGAAGGGAGGCTCTCTTGTTGAAAACCTGTTATAGTGTGGCCTTGGTGTGGAGGGAGACTCTCTTGTTGTTAAACCTGTTATAGTGTGGCCTTGGTGTGAAGGGAGACTCTCTTGTTGAAAACCTGTTATAGTGTGGCCTTGGGGTGAAGGGAGACTCTCTTGTTGTTAAACCTGTTATAGTGTGGCCTTGGTGTGAAGGGAGACTCTCCTGTTGTTAAACCTGTTATAGTGTGGCCTTGGGGTGGAGGGAGACTCTCCTGTTGTTAAACTTGTTATAGTGTGGCCTTGGGGTGAAGGGAGACTCTCCTGTTGTTAAACCTGTTATAGTGTGGCCTTGGTGTGAAGGGAGACTCTCCTGTTGTTAAACCTGTAATAGTGTGGCCTTGGGGTGGAGGGAGACTCTCCTGTTGTTAAACTTGTTATAGTGTGGCCTTGGGGTGGAGGGAGACTCTCCTGTTGTTAAACCTGTTATAGTGTGGCCTTGGGGTGGAGGGAGACTCTCATGTTGTTAAACCTGTTATAGTGTGGCCTTGGTGGAGGGAGACTCTCTTGTTGTTAAACCTGTTATAGTGTGGCCTTGGGGTGGAGGGAGACTCTCCTGTTGTTAAACCTGTTATAGTGTGGCCTTGGGGTGGAGGGAGACTCTCTTGTTGTTAATCCTGTTATAGTGTGGCCTTGGGTGAAGGGAGACTCTCTTGTTGTTAACTTGTTATAGTGTGGCCTTGGGGTGAAGGGAGACTCTCCTGTTGTTAAACCTGTTATAGTGTGGCCTTGGGGTGAAGGGAGATCTCTCTTGTTGTTAAACCTGTTATAGTGTGGCCTTGGGGTGAAGGGAGACTCTCTTGTTGTTAAACCTGTTATAGTGTGGCCTTGGGGTGGAGGGAGACTCTCTTGTGTTAACCTGTTATAGTGTGGCCTTGGGGTGAGGGAGTACTCTCTTGTTGTTAACCTGTTATAGTGTGGCCTTGGGTGGAGGGAGGACTCTCTGTTGTTAAACCTGTTATAGTGTGGCCTTGGGGTGAAGGGAGACTCTCTTGTTGTTAAACCTGTTATAGTGTGGCCTTGGGGTGGAGGGAGACTCTCTTGTTATTTACCTGTTATAGTGTGGCCTTGGGGTGGAGGGAGGCTCTCTTGTTGTTAAACCTGTTATAGTGTGGCCTTGGGGTGAAGGGAGACTCTCTTGTTGTTAAACCTGTTATAGTGTGGCCTTGGGTGGAGGGAGACTATCTTGTTGAAACCTGTTATAGTGTGGCCTTGGGTGGAGGGAGACTATCTTGTTGTAAAACCTGTTATAGTGTGGCCTTGGGGTGAAGGGAGACTCTCTTGTTGTTAAACCTGTTATAGTGTGGCCTTGGTGGAGGGAGACTCTCCTGTTGTTAAACCTGTTATAGTGTGGCCTTGGTGGAGGGAGACTCTCTTGTTGTTATCCCTGTGTGTGGCCTTTGGGTGAAGGGAGGCTCTCTTGTTGTTATGCCTGTTATAGTGTGGCCTTGGGGTGAAGGGAGTCTCTCTTGTTGAAATCCTGTTATAGTGTGGCCTTGGTGTGAAGGGAGACTCTCCTGTTGTTAAACCTGTTATAGTGTGGCCTTGGGGTGGAGGGAGACTCTCTTGTTGTTAAACCTGTTATAGTGTGGCCTTGGGGTGAAGGGAGACTCTCCTGTTGTTAAACCTGTTATAGTGTGGCCTTGGGGTGGAGGGAGACTCTCTTGTTGTTAAACCTGTTATAGTGTGGCCTTGGGGTGGAGGGAGACTCTCCTGTTGTTAAACCTGTTATAGTGTGGCCTTGGGGTGAAGGGAGACTCTCTTGTTGTTAAACCTGTTATAGTGTGGCCTTGGTGTGAAGGGAGACTCTCCTGTTGTTAAACCTGTTATAGTGTGGCCTTGGGGTGGAGGGAGACTCTCCTGTTGTTAAACTTGTTATAGTGTGGCCTTGGGGTGAAGGGGGACTCTCCTGTTGTTAAACCTGTTATAGTGTGGCCTTGGGGTGGAGGGAGACTCTCCTGTTGTTAAACCTGTTATAGTGTGGCCTTGGGTGGAGGGAGACTCTCTTGTTGTTAAACCTGTTATAGTGTGGCCTTGGGGTGGAGGGAGACTCTCCTGTTGTTAAACCTGTTATAGTGTGGCCTTGGGTGAAGGGAGTCTCTCTTGTTGTTAAACCTGTTATAGTGTGGCCTTGGGGTGAAGGGAGGCTCTCTTGTTGTTAAACCTGTTATAGTGTGGCTTTGGGGTGGAGGGAGACTCTCTTGTTGTTAAACCTGTTATAGTGTGGCCTTGGGGGGAAGGGAGTCTCTCTTGTTGTTAAACCTGTTATAGTGTGGCCTTGGGGGAAGGGAGGCTCTCTTGTTGTTAAACCTGTTATAGTGTGGCCTTGGGGTGAAGGGAGTCTCTCTTGTTGAAAACCTGTTATAGTGTGGCCTTGGGGGGAAGGGAGGCTCTCTTGTTGTTAAACCTGTTATAGTGTGGCCTTGGGGTGAAGGGAGACTCTCTTGTTGTTAAACCTGTTATAGTGTGGCCTTGGGGTGAAGGGAGTCTCTCTTGTTGTTAAACCTGTTATAGTGTGGCCTTGGGGTGAAGGGAGACTCTCTTGTTGTTAAACCTGTTATAGTGTGGCCTTGGTGGAGGGAGACTCTCTTGTTGTTATCCCTGTTATAGTGTGGCCTTGGGGTGAAGGGAGACTCTCTTGTTGTTAAACCTGTTAATATCTCCTTTTACTACCTTGTGTTCTCCTGGTCTCCTTCCACTATCCACCTCTCCACCTTGGAGACGATTGGACCATTATTAGCTAACTGTGCGTGTTCCTGCTGGGCTGATCAAAGCGCCTCTCTTTGAAAGCCAATCATCTATGAGGAAAACGAATAACTCCATTCCCATGTTCTGCTCCTCAAAAACTTCTAACCTCTGACCTGTGATCAGTGGCGCACCGCACTTTCTCTGGACCCCAGCAAGGTCCCCCTCTGAAGTCTAACGTGTCAGCCAGACAGCCACTTACTAAGTAGTCCGATAGGCTATCGATCGCTGTCCATGGTGTTGATATTGCGACGTGTCTATGCGGCAAATTGAATATGATAGGCTATCTGTGGTGCCAGGGTTTGTACTGTGTAGCTTTGCTTTAGCTAATGGATAAACTTTTATTGGTACAACTATTTGGTCATCAGTCTAACATTTCACTGAGCTATACACCGTGTCGCAATGCTGCCGTTTTTAGACTGCTGGCTGGTGGCACTAATGTAATTACTTGTTCAGTAATTCAAACATTGCAGGTTGTACCTGAACATGCTTGACTGAGCCATCTTCAAACTCTCTCCCAGCTTGGATACAAAGTTGTTCATGTGTAACACCAGTCTATTAATGTCAAATAATACAGTCAGCCCTCAAAACACTACCTTGTTTTATTATTATTATTTATTTTACATTTATTTATTAGATTTTTATTTATATAACCTTTATTTAAACTAGGCAAGTCAGTTAAGAACAAATTGTTGTGATAATGACGGCCTACACCGGCCGGACCCTCTCCTAACCCGGACGACACTGGGTCAAAGGGACTCCCGATCACGGCCGCTTGTGACAAAGCCTGCAGTATACTATCCATAGCTATGTACCACTTTTAGCTGCTAATTTATTAACCTTTTATGAAAATAACATAAAAATAGCCTAACAATGAATACGTTTACATGCACATCTATCTCTTACCTTTCACCGCTATCTGCTCCTACCTTTCACCGCTATTCAAATCAATTCAAGGGGCTTTATTGGCATTCTAGTTTGCTCTGTTTAATCTTTTAATTCTCTTTTTGTTTTCTCATGATTTGGTTGGGTCTAATTGTGTTGCTTTCCTGGGGCTCTGTGGGGTGTGTTTGTGTTTGTGAACAGAGCCCCAGGAGCAGCTTGCTTAGGGGACTCTTTTCCAGGTTCATCTCTCTGTAGGTGATGGCTTTGTTATGGAAGGTTTGGGAATTGCTTCCTTTTAGGTGGTTGTAGAATTTAACGTCTCTTTCCTGGATTTTGATAATTAGCGGCTATCGGCCAAACTCTGCTCTGCATACATTGTTTGGTGTTCTACGTTGTATACGGAGGATATTTTTGCAGAATTCTGCATGCAGAGTCTCAATATGGTGTGTGTCCCATTTTGTGATTTCTTGGTTGGTGAGCGGACCCCAGACCTAACAACCATAAAGGGCAATGGGTTCTATAACTGATTCAAGTATTTTTAGCCAGATCCTAATTGGCATGTAGAATTTTATGTTCCTTTTGATGGCATAGAATGCCCTTCTTGCCTTGTCTCTCAGATCGTTCACAGCTTTGTGGAAGTTACCTGTGGCGCTGATGTTTAGGCCAAGGTATGTATAGTTTTTTGTGTGCTCTAGGGCAATGGTGTCTAGATGGAATTTGTATTTGTGGTCCTGGCCACTGGACCTTTTTTGGAACACCATTATTTTGGTCTTACTGAGATATACTGTCATGGCCCAGGTCTGACGGAATCTGTGCAGAAGATCTAGGTGCTGCTGTAGGCCCTCCTTGGTTGGTGACAGAAGCACCAGACCATCAGCAAACAGTAGACATTTGACTTCAGATTCTAGTAAGGTGAGGCCGGGTGCTGCAGACTTTTCTAGTGCCCGCGCCAATTCGTTGATATATATGTTGAAGAGGGTGGGGCTTAAGCTGCATCCTTGTCTCACCCCACGGCCCTGTGGGAGAAATGTGTTTTTTGCTTATATTAACCTGTGCTGTTCCTTCTTTTTCCGTAGTGTATTTCTGTATTGTTTTAGTGATTCACCATAGTGAATGTGATGACTCTGGGGGTTTTTTTCTGGGTCTCTATGTTTTTGGTTGGACAGGTTTCTCAAATTTTTGCATTCTTCATCAAGCCATTTGTCATTGTTGTTCATATTCTTCGGTTTTCTATTTGAGATTTTTAGATTTGATAGGGAACCTGAGAGGTCAAATATACTGTTAAGATTTTCTACTGCCAAGTTTACACCTTCACTATTACAGTGGAACGTTTTGTCCAGGAAGTTGTCTAAAAGGGATTGAATTTGTTGTTGCCTAATAGTTTTTTGGTAGGTTTCCACACTACATTCCTTCCATCTATAGCATTTCTTAATATTACTCCGTTCCTTTGGCTTTGATGCCTCATGATTGAGTATTGCTCTGTTCAAGTAGACTGTGATTTTGCTGTGATCTGATTGGGGTGTCAGTGGACTGACTGTGAACGCTCTGAGAGACTCTGGGTTGAGGTCAGTGATAAAGTAGTCTACAGTACTACTGCCAAGAGATGAGCTATAGGTGTACCTACCGTAGGAGTCGAAGCCTACCATTGACTATGTACGTACCCAGCGTGCGACAGAGCTATAGGAGCTGTGACCCTGCTACACTCAACTCCCAGTGGAGTGAAAAAGGTATGTGATTGTAGGTGCAGGTAAGGATGACAGAGGTGGAGAATATTACCATTTACAGGGAATTTATTTCCTTAACACGGTAATGTGGGGGAAAGGGTCTGGACGGAACCAAAGAAAGTAAAAGTTAAAGAGCCCCTTCTCCTACCTTAGCTGCCTACCCACTACTTACCTAACTTAGCACCACCTGGTGCACTAACCAAAATACAGGGGGTGGTCCGCCCAGGTCTTAACTGGTGTGCATAGACTGTAAATACTACGGGTTATGTATGCCCGCAGGCCTCTTGACTAAGCACTCCCCTTCCCCCCCTGGGAACAAAAACAGAATAATTTCTAACATAAAGTGAACTAACGTAAACTCATCCCAAAAACAAGAAATGGACAGTGACGGGGGTAAACAAATAACATAGAATGCCCACCCCAACTCACGCCCTGACCATACTAAACAAATACAAAAACAAGGAAAACAGGTCAGGAACGTGACAGTAAGGCAGGGATACCTAGTCCTTTTTTGCGTCATCACTGCAAGCGATCATGACTCTCAAAGCCGTTGTTTACTTCTGAAGATCACTTCATCACCGCCCTAAAAACCCAATTCAAATTCGACACAAACCTTCAAATGACACATTATATAAACTCTTTATAGTGTTTTATTTACATTTTATAAGGTGATAAGTTGGACAGATCGAGTTAAAAGAAGCAGTTTTCCCACACGACATCTCTCCTTCTCACTACCACGCATTAGGTTTCGCTTCCCCACCCGCCATTTTCAAAAAGACCCGACGGAGCTCATTGCCTTCTTGAATCATGCAGAAACGGGCAGCGTGGAGGTCTCGGCATGGATTTTGGTGGAAAGCGGAGAAATTGTGCTTTAAAATGGTATTGAAATTACAGTTGATCTGGAAGTATCATGTTGTTTGGGCGCTAAAATAAGGTAAATTGTACAGACCAAGGCGATGTACAAAAGTGAGTGAGTTTACGTTATTTCAATAAATCAAAAACACTGAGTCCTTTTGGCATACACATACCTCAGAAGTAGCGGCTACAAAATACTTTCAACAAAACTGTTACTGGGCAACAACCAACACAGGACATCAAAGAAGCTCTTCCTGACAGAGGAACACTGGCTTCTATCCAGCTGGAGGAGGAGTTGGTTATTGAAAACAGCTGTTTCCCCTGACGAGAGGGAGGGAGCTCCAATCATCGATGGGGCCGGCCAATCAGCTGCTTAGAATCCAGGAAGCCATTTCCTGAAATAAACACATACAAACACATACAAACCCAAAACAACACAGAAACTGGGGAACGTAACAGTTGGTTATGTTGTCGTACTTGTGTCTAGGGGGGCATATGGGGGAGGGAATGCTGTCACCTCCAGGTAGGTGTTTGTCTCCCTGTTTGCTGAGGGTGTCAGGTTCTTGTCCAGTTCTGGCATTTAGGTCGTCACAGACAAGTACATGTCCCTGGGCCTGGAAATTATTGATTTCCCCCTCCAGGATGGAGAAGCTGTCTTCATTAAAGTATGGGGATTCTAGTGGGGGGATATAGGTAGCACACAGGAGGACATTTTTCTCTGTTAAGATAATTTCCTTTTGAATTTCTAGCCAAATGTAAAATGTTCCTGTTTTGATTGATTTAATGGCGTGAGTTAGGTCTGCTCTATATCAAATTAGCATACCCCCTGAGTCCCTTCCCTGTTTCACACCTGGTAGTTTGGTGGATGGGACTACCAGCTCTCTGTAACCTAAAGGGCAACCAGTGGGGCCATCTCCTCTATACCAGGTTTCTTGTAGGATGACAATGTCTGTATTTCCGATTTATTTGATGAAGCCCAGGTTCCTGCTCTTTAGGTCAAAGGCAGATGACCTCAGGCCTCGGATGTTCCAGGATGAGATGGTGAAGGCGTTGTGCTCCATAAAGTGTCCAATGTTGTTGGCCGTGTGGTTTGGCCTCAGGCCAGTAAGTGTGAGCAGAGCCTGCTGAGCATCTGGTACATACCATTGGCTTGGCCTAGTGTAAGAGTGGATGTTGGGCCTGTTTGCTCGCTCACGGCCTGGGCGTATGTGTGACTTTCATGTTGAGACCCTCTTTGCGGGAGAGGAGGGGCATAGGTCTGATCTGAGGGGGCGGCCTAAATGGGGTGTGGGCATGGTTGACTTGGGGGGGTGATGATTGGTGGGGGTGTGTATGTGGCTGGTGGTTTTGTGGCCTGGATGTAGGTCCTCTCAGCGTGGGTCCTCTATGTGTAGGTCCAGGGGTGGTCCCGTACGTCTGGGAGAGTGTCTCGCTGGTCTGGACGGGTGTCTATTGATCTGTTGCTCCTGTGTGAAGTGTTGGGGCTACGTTTGAAAGCGATGTCCTTTAGAGTCCGTGCGAATGTGGGCTCTGCTGCCTTGTAGAGGAGGACCTGCTCATAAAGGATGTTCAAGTCCAGGGTGGACACTGCTGCCTTGTAGAGGAGGACCTGGTCATAAAGGCGGTTCAAGTCCAGGGTGGAGTGGTGGGCCAGGTAAACATTTAGTTTTGAGGTACAGTCATGGGAAATATTGGTGTTTACCCGCTGTGTGGTAGCAGGGTGGAAGTCATTCTCTGGTAGCAGTGGAGATTGTGAATTGGGGAAAGTAGAAGAAGCTTTTTCAATCACTCCCTTTAGTGCTGTGGCCACCCTTTCCTGCTGTGTTCTCAGGTCTTTTGTGCCTGTGTGTATTATTATGTGGCTAGGTGAACCTAGTTGGTCCTCAGACAGAAGGTCTAGGGCGCGCTGGGTGTTTGGACACCAGAGTCTAGACACACTGTGTTTGGGAAATAGTTTTTTTTGTTGTATAATTTCCCATTTGAGTCCATATAGAGTACAATCTTTGTCTTGTGTATGTCCTCAGTGGGTGTGGGGGGGGTTGTCAGGAAGGCTGTCAGGTTGTCTGACAGGGGGGATGTCAGGAAGGCTGTCAGGTTGTCTGACGGGGGATGTCAGGAAGGCTGTCAGGTTGTCTGACAGGGGGGTTGTCAGGAAGGCTGTCAGGTTGTCTGACAGGGGGGATGTCAGGAAGGCTGTCAGGTTGTCTGACAGGGGGGATGTCAGGAAGGCTGTCAGGTTGTCTGACAGGGGGGATGTCAGGAAGGCTGTCAGGTTGTCTGACAGGGGGGATGTCAGGAAGGCTGTCAGGTTGTCTGACAGGGGGGATGTCAGGAAGGCTGTCAGGTTGTCTGACAGGGGGGATGTCAGGAAGGCTGTCAGGTTGTCTGACAGGGGGGATGTCAGGAAGGCTGTCAGGTTGTCTGACAGGGGGGATGTCAGGAAGGCTGTCAGGTTGTCTGACAGGGGGGATGTCAGGAAGGCTGTCAGGTTGTCTGACAGGGGGTTGTCAGGAAGGCTGTCAGGTTGTCTGACAGGGGGGATGTCAGGAAGGCTGTCAGGTTGTCTGACAGGGGGGATGTCAGGAAGGCTGTCAGGTTGTCTGACAGGGGGGATGTCAGGAAGGCTGTCAGGTTGTCTGACAGGGGGGATGTCAGGAAGGCTGTCAGGTTGTCTGACAGGGGGGTTGTCAGGAAGGCTGTCAGGTTGTCTGACAGGGGGGATGTCAGGAAGGCTGTCAGGTTGTCTGACAGGGGGTTGTCAGGAAGGCTGTCAGGTTGTCTGACAGGGGGGATGTCAGGAAGGCTGTCAGGTTGTCTGACAGGGGGGATGTCAGGTTGTCTGCCAGGGGGGATGTCAGGTTGTCTGCCAGGGGGGGGTGCTCAGAGGGGGTGAGATTCTTCATTTGTCTGTTCTGCTGTGATGATGACGCTCTGGTCAGGGTCTGGTGTGGACTGCTCTGCTGTGATGTCGACGCTCTGGTCAGGGTCTGGTGTGGACTGTTCTGCTGTGATGTTGAGACTTTTGTCAGGAGCTGAGGTGGGCTGTTCTGCTGGCTTCTCTGTGGGGGTGGCCACCTCTCTAATGGGTTGTTCTCTGTCACACGCCATCCCCCTCATCCTCTCCTCCAGCACTCTGATCCTCTCCTCTAGTGCTGTTCTTCTCCTGCTCCTGCTCTTTCTCCTGTTGAAGTTGTCTCACCACAGTCCAGAGTGCAGATATGTCTCTCTCCACCTCCAGCTCTCCGGGTCTGGTTAAGGGGGTGTTGTTGTGCTGGACTGTTGTCTGGGTCTGTGCTGACTGGAGTGTAATCACCTGCTGTTCCAGCTCCACCTGTCTTACCTCCAGCTGGGTAAATGTATCCTTCATTTCAATGAGGGGGTAGTACTCTGTGCTGGGAGGTTGACTTTCCACTTGGGTTGCTCGTCTGTGGGGTTATATAATGAAGAGGTCTGGTCTGACCCGCTCGGGGTGGGGGTATCTTTATCAAGGGAGAGCTTCTCCTGCAGAGCTAATTCTTTGATTAGGTAAACGTCCAGCTGAAACTGTTTGGGGTTGCCCTGTACCAATACTGTTCCAGAGATTTATATTAGCTTACTCAGAGTCCTCATTGTCTAATATCCTGAGTTTACACCCCTCGTTAACACCCCTCCTCTTAACAGAGGGTTAGTGTGTTAATATAGCACTGTGCCATGCCAGGGGATGGTCTGGTTAATATAGCACTGTGCCATGCCAGGGGATGGTCTGGTTAATATAGCACTGTGCCATGCCAGGGGATGGTCTGGTTAATATAGCACTGTGCCATGCCAGGGGATGGTCTGGTTAATATAACACTGTGCCATGCCAGGGGATGGTCTGTGTGGAAGATGAGGTTGCTGATGTTCCCATTTTTATAATAGTTAGCAAAAAGTGTCTCTTGATTTTCCATAAGGAGCTTCATTTTGTGATCTTTTCTTGCCTTATCAGTCTTTACATACACAGGGTACTGTATTTTAATTACCTCTGAACAGTGGGAGGCAGCTTCTAAGGCACCAGAGCAGTTGCTGTATGTCGTTGGAACGTTCATCTTTGGTAGTTGTGAGCCTTCCAGGTGATTCCGTAATTCCGTCCACAATCAGGTTGTAGGTTTTGAGTTGGTTTTTTTTGAGTGAAGGTTATGTTGTAGAGGGTAACATCCTGTATATGTTCCTGACGAAAAAAATCCAAGTTTATCTAACTCTAAATCTATATATTTTTAAGAACATAATGAAAAATGCAGGAGTTCATCTGACCATGACCTCTCTCTCTCTCTCTGTCTCTCTCTGTCTCTCTCTGTCTCTCTCTGTCTCTCTCTGTCTCTCTCTGTCTCTCTCTGTCTCTCTCTGTCTCTCTCTGTCTCTCTCTGTCTCTCTCTGTCTCTCTCTGTCTCTCTCTGTCTCTCTCTGTCTCTCTCTGTCTCTCTCTCTAGTTGAAAACATACTGTGACGTTTTGGTCAGACACCTTCACAAGACAGAGCCTGATGAAGCCACAGTTATTTTCTAATGGAGAAAGTGTCTCGCCTCACCGTCTAAAGCATCACACAGAAACTTTAGACTGTATGTTGACAATCACAACATTGCTTATTCAACGTTCACCTCTATATCTATTCTACCTTTCACCTCTATCTCTCTCCTACCTTTCACCTCTATATCTCTCCTACCTTTCACCTCTATATCTCTCCTACCTTTCACCTCTATCTCTCTTCTACCTTTCACCTCTATCTCTCTTCTACCTTTCACCTCTATCTCTCTTCTACCTTTCACCTCTATCTCTCTTCTACCTTTCACCTCTCTCCTAGCTTTCACCTCTATATCTCTTCTACCTTTCACCTCTATCTCTCTTCTACCTTTCACCTCTATCTCTCTTCTACCTTTCACCTCTATCTCTCTTCTACCTTTCATCTCTATATCTCTTCTACCTTTCACCTCTATCTCTTCTACCTTTCACCTCTATCTCTTCTACCTTTCACCTCTATTACTCTTCTACCTTTCATCTCTATATCTCTTCTACCTTTCATCTCTATATCTCTTCTACCTTTCATCTCTATATCTCTTCTACCTTTCACCTCTATATCTCTTCTACCTTTCACCTCTATATCTCTCCTACCTTTCACCTCTATATCTCTCCTACCTTTCACCTCTATCTCTTCTACCTTTCACCTCTATATCTCTTCTACCTTTCACCTCTATATCTCTCCTACCTTTCACCTCTATATCTCTTCTACCTTTCACCTCTATCTCTTCTACCTTTCACCTCTATCTCTATCCTACCTTTCACCTCTATCTCTATCCTACCTTTCACCTCTATATCTCTCCTACCTTTCACCTCTATCTCTCCTACCTTTCACCTCTATATCTCTCCTACCTTTCACCTCTATCTCTCTCCTACCTTTCACCTCTCTCTACCTTTTCCCTGTATCTCTCTCCTACCTTTCCCATCTGTCTCTCTGTGTATTGTAGCTGAATGTGTGTATTGTGTCAGTGTTCTGTCTAAATGTGTGTATTGTGTCAGTGTTCTGTCTAAATGTGTGTATTGTATCAGTGTTCTGTCTAAATGTGTGTATTGTATCAGTGGTCTGTCTAAATGTGTGTATTGTATCAGTGGTCTGTCTAAATGTGTGTATTGTATCAGTGGTCTGTCTAAATGTGTGTATTGTATCAGTGGTCTGTCTAAATGTGTGTATTGTATCAGTGGTCTGTCTAAATGTGTGTATTGTATCAGTGGTCTGTCTAAATGTGTGTGTTGTGTTCCGGTATGTTCTGTCTGAATGTGTGTATTGTGTTCCGGAATGTTCAGTCTGAATGTGTGTATTGTGTTCTGTCTGAATGTGTGTATTGTGTTCCGGTATGTTCTGTCTGAATGTGTGTATTGTATTCCGGTATGTTCTGTCTGAATGTGTGTATTGTATTCCGGTATGTTCTGTCTGAATGTGTGTATTGTGTTCCGGTATGTTCTGTCTGAATGTGTGTATTGTATTCCGGTATGTTCTGTCTGAATGTGTGTATTGTGTTCCGGTATGTTCTGTCTGAATGTGTGTATTGTAATGGTGTTCTGTCTGAATGTGTGTATTGTGTTCCTGTATGTTCAGTCTGAATGTGTGTATTGTATTCCGGTATGTTCTGTCTGAATGTGTGTATTGTGTTCCGGTATGTTCTGTCTGAATGTGTGTATTGTGTTCCGGTATGTTCTGTCTGAATGTGTATTGTATTCCTGTATGTTCAGTCTGAATGTGTGTATTGTATTCCGGTATGTTCTGTCTGAATGTGTGTATTGTATTCCGGTATGTTCTGTCTGAATGTGTGTATTGTATTCCGGTATGTTCTGTCTGAATGTGTGTATTGTATTCCGGTATGTTCTGTCTGAATGTGTGTATTGTATTCCGGTATGTTCTGTCTGAATGTGTGTATTGTATTCCGGTATGTTCTGTCTGAATGTGTGTATTGTATTCCGGAATGTTCTGTCTGAATGTGTGTCTTGTATTCCGGAATGTTCTGTCTGAATGTGTGTATTGTAATGGTGTTCTGTCTGAATGTGTGTATTGTATTCCGGTATGTTCTGTCTGAATGTGTGTATTGTGTTCCGGAATGTTCAGTCTGAATGTGTGTATTGTGTTCCGGTATGTTCTGTCTGAATGTGTGTATTGTATTCCGGTATGTTCTGTCTGAATGTGTGTATTGTATTCCGGTATGTTCTGTCTGAATGTGTGTATTGTGTTCCGGTATGTTCTGTCTGAATGTGTGTATTGTATTCCGGTATGTTCTGTCTGAATGTGTGTATTGTGTTCCGGTATGTTCTGTCTGAATGTGTGTATTGTAATGGTGTTCTGTCTGAATGTGTGTATTGTGTTCCTGTATGTTCAGTCTGAATGTGTGTATTGTATTCCGGTATGTTCTGTCTGAATGTGTGTATTGTGTTCCGGTATGTTCTGTCTGAATGTGTATTGTATTCCGGTATGTTCTGTCTGAATGTGTGTATTGTATTCCGGTATGTTCTGTCTGAATGTGTGTATTGTATTCAGGTATGTTCTGTCTGAATGTGTGTATTGTATTCCGGTATGTTCTGTCTGAATGTGTGTCTTGTAATGGTGTTCTGTCTGAATGTGTGTATTGTGTTCCTGTATGTTCAGTCTGAATGTGTGTATTGTGTTCCTGTATGTTCAGTCTGAATGTGTGTATTGTATTCCGGTATGTTCTGTCTGAATGTGTGTATTGTATTCCGGTATGTTCTGTCTGAATGTGTGTATTGTATTCCGGAATGTTCTGTCTGAATGTGTGTATTGTGTTCCGGTATGTTCTGTCTGAATGTGTGTATTGTAATGGTGTTCTGTCTGAATGTGTGTATTGTATTCCGGTATGTTAGCACTGCTGTGTTACCCAGCTACATGAAGAGGACATTCAATAAGTTTTTGGCCCGCTTCTGGGTGCTACAAAAATAAGAATGTTTTATTTAAGAGTTGTAACGGCAGCCTTCCTCCTCTTCGTCTGAAGAGGAGGTGTAGCAGGGATCGGACCAAGACGCAGCGTAGTTTGTGTTCAACATGTTTAATGAAAGACGATAACGTGAACACTACACAAAATACAAAATAACAAACGTGGCAAAACCGAAACAGTCCTATCTGGTGCAATGAACACAGACAGAAGACAACCACCCACAAACCCCAACACAAAACAGGCTACCTTTATATGGTTCCCAATCAGAGACAATGACGAACACCTGCCTCTGATTGAGAACCATATCAGGCCAAACAATCCCCACATAGAAACACAAAACATAGAATGCCCACCCAGCTCACGTCCTGACCAACACTAAAACAAGGAAAACACAAAAGAACTATGGTCAGAACGTGACAAGAGTTGTGGAATTTCCTCTTCGCCTTGGTTTTCTCCTCAGTTGATGTAGCCGGACGCAGTAATAATATCACTAATAATAACAGTAATAATAACTTTAATAATAACAGTAATAATAACAGTAATAATAACTTTAATAATAACAGTAATAATAACTTGAATAATAACAGTAATAATAACTTTAATAATAATACATTGGATTTAAAGCACCTTTCTAAAAACCAAGAAAACTTTACAGCAAAAACAGCCAGAAAAGTATAGGATAAAAAAGACAATCAAAATAATATCATATTTGAAGCTACATAGCTTAAAGGAACATTTCACCCCCCAATTTATTTTAGTAGTTGTATTTTGCATCGTATGATGCTGTGTTTTGCTGAGAAGAAACCCAGACTGAACAGGTGGGTTATGATGTTGTGTTTTGCTGGGCTACGCTGAGGAGAAAGCCAGACTGAACAGGTGGGTTATGATGCTGTGTTTTGCTGGGCTACGCTGAGGAGAAAGCCAGACTGAACAGGTGGGTTATGATGCTGTGTTTTGCTGGGCTACGCTGAGGAGAAAGCCAGACTGAACAGGTGGGTTATGATGTTGTGTTTTGCTGGGCTACGCTGAGGAGAAAGCCAGACTGAACAGGTGGGTTATGATGCTGTGTTTTGCTGGGCTACGCTGAGGAGAAAGCCAGACTGAACAGGTGGGTTATGATGTTGTGTTTTGCTGGGCTACGCTGAGGAGAAAGCCAGACTGAACAGGTGGGTTATGATGTTGTGTTTTGCTGGGCTACGCTGAGGAGAAAGCCAGACTGAACAGGTGGGTTATGATGTTGTGTTTTGCTGGGCTACGCTGAGGAGAAAGCCAGACTGAACAGGTGGGTTATGATGCTGTGTTTTGCTGGGCTACGCTGAGGAGAAAGCCAGACTGAACAGGTGGGTTATGATGTTGTGTTTTGCTGGGCTACGCTGAGGAGAAAGCCAGACTGAACAGGTGGGTTATGATGCTGTGTTTTGCTGGGCTACGCTGAGGAGAAAGCCAGACTGAACAGGTGGGTTATGATGCTGTGTTTTGCTGGGCTACGCTGAGGAGAAAGCCAGACTGAACAGGTGGGTTATGATGTTGTGTTTTGCTGGGCTACGCTGAGGAGAAAGCCAGACTGAACAGGTGGGTTATGATGCTGTGTTTTGCTGGGCTACGCTGAGGAGAAAGCCAGACTGAACAGGTGGGTTATGATGCTGTGTTTTGCTGGGCTACGCTGAGGAGAAAGCCAGACTGAACAGGTGGGTTATGATGCTGTGTTTTGCTGGGCTACGCTGAGGAGAAAGCCAGACTGAACAGGTGGGTTATGATGCTGTGAGGTGTAGTTTCTTGTAGGTGATGTGGAATTTGACTAGGAGCCACGTAAGGCGGTGCAGGGAAGTGTGTTTCCTTCCTGGCTACGTCAAGACATCTCTCCTCCATACAAGTACACTTAAAGGGGCAATCTACAGTTCAAACATCAACAATGCGTTCACATCACCACTAAAAGTTTCTAGAAGATGGATGTAGCAATCACAGATTGTCCCCTTTAACCGTGTGATCTTTTCCCGGTTACATGAACACGCCTTCCCTCCAGGTACACCTTGTGTCTTAACCAATCAAATGGATATGTCAAGACAAGACAGAGTTGAATTGCATCAAGGATGCAGGTCGATGTTTATTGTCATGAGTCTTGTCCTGGAGGCAGAACTGAGTGATTTTCCCTTAGATAGGCAAGCTGCAAAGTTAAAATTGGCTATATTGTACAAATTCATGAAAACATGTTTTATTTTTTTCTCCCTCCATCCCCCTACCTCTCTCTCCTCCTCCCTCTCTCTCCCCTCCCCTCCCTCTCTCTCTCTCCCTCTCCCTCTCTCTTCTCTCTCCTCCCTCTTCTCTCTCCCTCTCCTTCTCTCTCCTTCTCCCTCCCTCTCTCTCCCTCCCTCTCTCTCCCTCCCTCTCTCTCCCTCCCTCTCTCTCTCCTCCTCCCTCTCTCTCCTGCTATCTCCCCCCTCCTTCTCTCTCCCCCTCTCTCCCCCTCTCTCCCCCTCCCTCTCTTTCCTCCTCCCTCTCTCTCCTCCTCCTGCCTCTCCCTCTCTCTCCCCCTCTCTCCCCCTCTCTCCCCCTCCCTCTCTCTCCCTCTCTTTCCTCCTCCCTCTCTCTCCTCCTCCTGCCTCTCCCTCTCTCTCCCCCTCCCTCTCCTGCTCTCTCCCCCCTCCCTCTCTCTCCCCCTCCCTCCCTGTCTCATAATTTCAGTTCCTGTCTCTGTGTAGTGATGGTTCTGCAGGCCAGCAGGAAGCCAGCGGAGGTGAAGAGCAGTGTTCCACTAGAGATCCAGGCCAGGACCAGGGACCAGCCATACAGGATCTGGACCCCCTTCATATTGACCCCCATCTGCTCAGCCAGACACAGAGCCTCCTGGAAGACTGCAGAAGAGTAGGCCATGTACACACTCACCCCTGTTAGTGAGGACAGAGCTGGAGGGAGGGAGGGAGATATGGGGGAAAGGAGAAAAGGTGTGTTTACTGATAAAATACAAAATGACAGGGACATACTGACCACTAGGGAGACACAAGGACATACTGACCACTAGGGAGACACATACTGACCACTAGGGAGACACATACTGACCACTAGGGAGACACAGGGACATACTGACCACTAGGGAGACACATACTGACCCCTAGGGAGACACAGGGACATACTGACCACTAGGGAGACACATACTGACCACTAGGGAGACACAGGGACATACTGACCACTAGGGAGACACATACTGACCACTAGGGAGACACAGGGACATACTGACCACTAGGGAGACACATACTGACCACTAGGGAGACACAGGGACATATTGACCACTAGGGAGACACAGGGACATACTGACCACTAGGGAGACACAGGGACATACTGACCACTAGGGAGACACAGGGACATACTGACCACTAGGGAGACACAGGGACATACTGACCACTAGGGAGACACAGGGACATACTGACCACTAGGGAGGGACATACTGACCACTAGGGAGGGACATACTGACCACTAGGGAGACACAGGGACATACTGACCACTAGGGAAACACAGGGACATACCGACCACTAGGGAGACACAGGGACATACCGACCACTAGGGAGACACAGGGACATACCGACCACTAGGGAGACACAGGGACATACTGACCACTAGGGAGACACAGGGACATACTGACCACTAGGGAGACATAGGGACATACTGACCACTAGGGAGACACAGGGACATACTGAACACTAGGGAGACACAGGGACATACTGACCACTAGGGAGACACAGGGACATACTGACCACTAGGGAGACACAGGGACATACTGACCACTAGGGAGACACAGGGACATACTGACCACAAGGGAGACACAGGGACATACTGACCACTAGGGAGACACAGGGACATACTGACCACTAGGGAGACACAGGGACATACTGACCACTAGGGAGACACAGGGACATACTGACCACTAGGGAGACACAGGGACATACTGACCACTAGGGAGACACAGGGACATACTGACCACTAGGGAGGGACATACTGACCACTAGGGAGGGACATACTGACCACTAGGGAGACACACTGACCACTAGGGAGGGACATACTGACCACTAGGGAGACACACTGACCACTAGGGAGACACACTGACCACTAGGGAGACATACTGACCACTAGGGAGACATACTGACCACTAGGGAGACACAGGGACATACTGACCACTAGGGAGACATACTGACCACTAGGGAGACATACTGACCACTAGGGAGACATACTGACCACTAGGGAGACACAGGGACAAATGCCAAATGCTACTAATGCCATAATGAACATATCTTCGGGCGTTCTGTACATGTCTGTAGTGAGGCACCAGGTGCACATCGTTTCCAAAACCATTTGTGTCCATTACACCCCAGCCTACTTGTCAACAGTGTGTTTACGTTACAGTATATAACATTTTATAAAAGTATCATTGTAATTGTGCACAAATTGATGACTGGGATGACTGCAGGTTTCAGGAGCAGGGCGTGTACGTGATAGGCCTATCTGGCTTGTATGATTATCACGGTCATTATGCTTCATGACAGCGTCATAAAGTGTATTTTCTTAGTCCAAGTAAAGTGAAATTCATTCCAACAACAAGGGACTTAAGAAATTATGTCAGTTGTTATGACGTGGTTATGACATGGTTATGACATGGTTATGACATGTTTATGACCGTGTCATAACGTGTTAAGTAAAGTATAGTGTTGCCGATCGTTGTCAAAGAGGGATTGTGATGGGATTACAAAAAAAAGACATATGACAATAACGGTGTGTATTTGCGTGACAATTAGACCCATTGAGGCCCATTGTCGTGCCATTCCACAGTCAACAGCCTGAACAGCCTGAACAGCCTGAACAGCCTGAACAGCCTGAACAGCCTGATATGCAAAGGAGATTTGTCGTGCTGCGTGAGACAACTGGTGTTTTTTTGATTTTTAAGGTATCTGTGACCAACAGCTGCATACCTGGGGTGGCAGGTAGCCTAGTGGTTAGAGTGTTAGGCCAGTAACTGAAAGGTTGCTAGATAAAAATCCCCGAGCTGAGAAGGTACAAATCTGTTGTTAAATAAAGGTTAAATAAATATCTGTAGTGTAAAGGGGTATAGGATGTAGGGTATAGGATGTAGGGTATAGGGTGTAGGGTATAGGGTGTAGGATGTAGGGTATAGGGTGTAGGGTGTAGGGTATAGGGTGTAGGGTATAGGGTATAGGGTATAGGGTATAAGGTATAAGGTATAGGGTGTAAGGTATAGGGTGTAAGGTATAGGGTGTAAGGTATAGGGTGTAAGGTATAGGGTGTAAGGTATAGGGTGTAAGGTATAGGGTGTAAGGTATAGGGTGTAAGGTATAGGGTGTAAGGTATAGGGTGTAAGGTATAGGGTGTAAGGTATAGGGTGTAAGGTATAGGGTGTAAGGTATAGGGAATTAGGTGTAAGGTATTAAGTGTAGGGTATAAGGTTTAGGATATAAGGTGTAGGGTATAGGGTACAGGGTGCTTACCTCCCAGTAGTAACAGTACACCAGACATCAGCAGTAGTAGGTAAGCTCTGGCCAGCAGGCCGATGAACCCCATCAGTCCCCCAACAACCATGATGATCATGCTGAGAGGAAGCATCACCATGAATGTCCCGTGCATACCTGAGAGAGAGAGAGAGAGAGAGAGAGAGAGAGAGAGAGAGAGAGAGAGAGAGAGAGAGAGAGAGAGAGAGAGAGAGAGAGAGAGAGAGAGAGAGAGAGAGAGAGAGAGAGAGAGAGAGAGAGAGAGAGAGAGAGAGAGAGAGAGAGAGAGAGAGAGAGAGAGAGAGAGAGAGAGAGAGAGAGAGAGAGAGAGAGAGAGAGAGAGAGAGAGAGAGAGAGAGAGAGAGAGAGAGAGAGAGAGAGAGAGAGAGAGAGAGAGAGAGAGAGAGAGAGAGAGAGAGAGAGAGAGAGAGAGAGAGAGAGAGAGAGAGAGAGAGAGAGAGAGAGAGAGAGAGAGAGAGAGAGAGAGAGAGAGAGAGAGAGAGAGAGAGAGAGAGAGAGAGAGAGAGAGAGAGAGAGAGAGAGAGAGAGAGAGAGAGAGAGAATTAGACCCCACCAAATCATGAGGAAACATAAAGATAATTACTTGACACATTGGAAAGAATTTACAAAAAACTGAGCAAACTACAATGCCATTTGGCCCTAAAGAGAGAATACCTGACCACTGTGACTGACCCAAACTTAAGGAAAGCTTTGACTATGTACAGACTCAGTGAGCATAGCCTTGCTATTGAGAAAGGCCGCCGTAGGCAGACATGGCTCTCAAGAGAAGACAGGCTATGTGCACACTGCCCACAAAATGAGGTGGAAACTGAGCTGCACTTCCTAACCTCCTGCCCAATGTATGACCATATTAGAGAGACATATTTCCCTCAGATTACACAGATCCACAAAGAATTTGAAAACAAATCCAATTTTGATAAACTCCCATATCTACTGGGTGAAATACCACAGTGTGCCATCACAGCAGCAAGATTTGTGACCTGTTGCTACAAGAAAAGGTCAACCAGTGAAGAACAAACACCATTGTAAATACAACCCATATTTATGTTTATTTATTTTACCTTTTGTACTTTAACTATTTGGACATCGTTACAACGGTGTATATAGATGTAATATGACATTTGTAATGTCTTTATTCTTTTGGGATTTCTGTGAGTGTTTACTGTACATTTACAGTAAACACAGTTTACAGTTTACTGTACATTTTAATTGTTTATTTCACTTTTGTTTATTATCTACTTCACTTGCTTTGGCAATGTTAACATATCCTGTTTAGGATGGGTGTTCCGCTAGCGGAACTCCTCCCACATTCCACTGAAAAGGCAGAGCGCGAAATTCAAAAAAAAAAATTTCCGAAATATTTAACTTTCACACATTAACAAGTCCAATACAGCATTTGAAAGATAAACATCCTGTGAATCCAGCCAACATGTCCGATTTTTTAAATGTATTACAGCAAAAACACCATGTATATTTATGTTAGCTCACCACCAAATACAAAAGAGGACAGACATTTTTCACAGCACCGGTAGCATGCAGGTAGCATGCACAAAGCCAACCTAACTAACCTAGAACCAACCTAACTAACCTAGAAACAACTCCCTCAGATGACAGTCCTATAACATGTTACACAATAAATCTATGTTTTGTTCAAAAAATGTGCATATTTGAGCTATAAATCAGTTTTACATTACTGCTACCATCATAGCTACAGTCAGAAATAGCACGGGAGTAGCCAGAGTAAATACAGACACCAACGTCAACTACCTAATTACACATCATAAAACATTTCAGAAAAATATATGGTGGATAGCAAATGAAAGACAAAGATCTTGTGAATATAGCCAATATTTCCGATTTTTTTAAATGTTTTACAGCGAAAACACCACGTATATTTATGTTAGCTCACCACCAAATACAAAAGATAGACAGACATTTTTCACAGCACCGGTAGCATGCAGGTAGCATGCACAAAGCCAACCTAACTAACCTAGAACCAACCTAACTAACCTAGAAACAACTCCCTCAGATGACAGTCCTATAACATGTTACACAATAAATCTATGTTTTGTTCAAAAAATGTGCATATTTGAGCTATAAATCAGTTTTACATTACTGCTACCATCATAGCTACCATCATAGCTACAGTCAGAAATAGCACGGGAGCAGCCAGAGTAAATAGACACCAACGTCAACTACCTAATTACACATCATAAAACATTTCAGAAAAATATATGGTGGATAGCAAATGAAAGACAAAGATCTTGTGAATATAGCTAATATTTCCGATTTTCTAAGTGTTTTACAGCGAAAACACAATATATCGTTATATTAGCTTACTACATTAGCTAGCACACAGCAGCATTGATTCTAGTTGAACGGTAGCATAGCACAGTTCGACAGATATATGAAAAAGCATCCCAAATTGTGTCCTTATCTTTGTTGATCTTCCATCAGAATGTTCTCCAAGGGGTCCTTTGTTCAGAAACGTCTTTATTTCGATCCAGAACGAACGATTTCCCTCTTGAATTAGCAAGCACACTGGCAGTGCGACGCTAACCTCTCCATCTTGACAAAATTCTTGTGTCGCATCACGTCTAAAGTCCAGAATAAATTTCAATAATATAATTAAACTATATTGAAAAAACATACTTTAGGATGCAATTGTGACATGTATCGAATAAAATCGAAGCCAGAGATCATATTCATCAATAACGAACGTTTTCCAGGAGGCGATACCAGGTCCAAATTCGCGCCTCCCAAAAAAAAAAAATGGCGGTCCTCTCAATCAAAGAGGTTGTATTCAACCCCTGAACGAGATAATCACCTCATTTCTTCTCTCACTTCCGCATGACACCCAGGGGAAGGCGTATGGCGTGTTTCTACAGTCATAAGTGACAAGCCCTTTTATAGACAAGCCTTGAAGAGAGACCTCGATATTGGAAATCTCACTTCCGGATAGGAAATGTCCTGTAAAAATAGTTCTGTTTCACTTAGAGAAATAATTAGAACTGTTTTAGAAACTAGAGAGTGTTTTCTATCCAATATTAATAATAATATGCATATTGTACGAGCAAGAATTGAGTAGGAGGCCGTTTTAAATTTTGAACGATTTTCCCCAAAAGTGTAAACTCCACCCCTAATCCTAAAGAGGTTTTAAGTTTCCCATGCCAATAAATCCTATAATTCAATTCAATTCGAGAGAGCTGATCTTGGAGCTCTGTTCACAAACACAAACAGACCCCACAGAGCCCCAGGACAGCAACACAATTAGAGCAAACCAAATCATGAGAAAACAAAAAGATAATTGCTTGACATATTGGAAAGAATTTACCAAAAAAACAGAGTAAACTAGAATGCTATTTGGCCCTTAACTTATTGCGGATGAGTGGGACGCTACCGTCCCATTTCGACACCTCCTGGTGAAATTGCAGAGCGCCAAATTCAAATAAAATTACTATAAATATTAAACTTTCATGAAATCACAAGTGCAATACATCAAAATAAAGCTTAACTTGTTGTTAATCCAGCCGCCTTGTTAGATTTCAAAAAGGCTTTACGGCGAAAGCAAACCATGCGATTATCTGAGAACAGCGTCCAGCACACAAATGCATAACAAATCATTTTCAACCAGGGAGTTGCGACACGAAAGTCAGAAATAGCGATATAATATATGCCTTACCTTTGAAGATCTTCTTCTGTTGGCTCTCCAAAAGGTCCCAGCTACATTACAAATGGTATTAATGTTCGATTAAGTCCTTCTTTATATCCATAAAAACTCAGTTTTTACACTGGTGACCTTCAGTCAATAATCCACTCGGTTTCCCTTCTTCAAAATGCATACAAAATGAATCCCAAACGTTACCAATAAACGTATCCAAACAAGTCAATCAACGTTTATAATCAAACAATAGGTACCCTAATACGCAAATAATCGATAAAATTTAAGACGGAGAATCGTTATTGTCTTTACCTGAGATAAACAAAAAGAACACGCTATCTCGGCCATGCGCATTGGAAACACTACAGCCAAAATGGGAGCCACTTAGAAAAACTACAACTTCTCCCTCATTTTTCTTTAAACCAGCCTGAAAATCTTTCTAAAGACTGTTGACATCTAGTGAAAGCCCTAGGAACTGCAATTTGGGAGGGTTTCGTCTTATAATAAAAATGACAGACATTGAAATCAGTGGTAGGCTGAATTTCTTTTTGGGGGGGGGGGGGTTGTCCTCGGGGTTTCGTGAGCCATTTCAGTTCTGTTATACTCACAGACATTATTTTAACAGTTTTAGAAACTTTAGAGTGTTTTCCATCCAAATCTACAAATTATATGCATATCCTAGCTTCTGGGCCTGAGTAGCAGGCAGTTTACTTTGGGCACGCTTTTCAACCGGACGTCAAATTACCACCCCCTATCCCAAAGAAGTTTTAACAGAGAGTACACAGTGGCACAATACCTGGCCACGGGGACTGACACAAACTTAAGGAAAGCTTTGACTATGTACAGACTCAGTGAGCATGGCCTTGCTATTGAGAGAGGCCACCATAGGCAGACCTGGCTCTCAAGAGAAGACAGGCTATGTGCACACTGCCCACAAAATGAAGTGGAAACTGAGCTGCACTTCCTAACCTCCTGCCCAATGTATCACCATATTAGAGACACATTATTGAAGGGAGACTTGATGACACACGCACACAGGCATGCTGAATAGACACCTGCATAGAATGAAAGAATCTCCTTCCCTCCTTCCTCTCCGTCTATCTATCCCCATGGGGTTTACACAAATTAACATCTATTCTGTTTCATTCTGACAATGTCACTACACACACACACACACACACACACACACACACACACACACACACACACACACCAAGGTACAGCAGGGATGCTGCTGTCCCAGTACCGTGGGGTCTAATCTCATCTAGAAACCTGGGCTTGTGTTGCTGTAGCAGTGGCTGTGTTTGTTTGATTAGATACTAATTAATTCTACAGTACCTGTTTGTGTTTCTGACGTCAAATCATTGTTTGTGTTTGTATGTTTGTGTGGCTGCACATCTCTGTGTGTGGGAGTATATGTGTGTGTGTTTGTATTGCCCTCTGGTTGCCAGGGTGAACTTCTACTGTATCGCTATCATTACTAACGATTAACTGGATCTCTCTCAATCTCTCGCTCTCTCTCTCTCTCTCTCTGTCTCTGTCTCTCTCTCTGTGCATGGTAAACATATGTCTACATTGCCTCTAGGAGTACATTCTGTCGCTTTGTTGTTCTGGGAGGACAGTCTCTCTCTACACAAAAAAGGGTTCCAACAGGGTTCTTCAGGTGTCCTCATAGGAGAGGGTTCTTCTATAAGGACAGCCAAATAACCCCTTTAGGTTGTAGATAACACCTTTCTTTCTAAGTATCATTCAGATGCCTTGTAGATCAGCCAGCAATAATCATAAAGTCATTTCATCCACTTTACATCGATTGTAAACCCCACAGTCCACCCTTCCCTTTAACCCCACAGTCCACCCTTCCATTTAACCCCACAGTCCACCCTTCCCTTTAACCCCACAGTCCACCCTTCCCTTTAACCCCACAGTCCACCCTTCCCTTTAACCCCACAGTCCACCCTTCCATTTAACCCCACAGTCCACCCTTCCCTTTAACCCCACAGTCCACCCTTCCCTTTAACCCCACAGTCCACCCTTCCCTTTAACCCCACAGTCCACCCTTCCCTTTCAGCCCACAGTCCACTCTTCCCTTTCAGCCCACAGTCCACCCTTCCCTTTAACCCCACAGTCCACCCTTCCATTTAACCCCACAGTCCACTTTTCCCTTTCAGTCCACCCTTCCCTTTCAGCCCACAGTCCACCCTTCCCTTTCAGCCCACAGTCCACCCTTCCCTTTCAGCCCACAGTCCACCCTTCCCTTTCAGCCCACAGTCCACCCTTCCCTTTCAGCCCACAGTCCACCCTGCCCTTTCATCCCACAGTCCACCCTGCCCTTTCAGCCCACAGTCCACCCTTCCCTTTCAGCCCACAGTCCACCCTTCCCTTTCAGCCCACAGTCCACCCTTCCATTTAACCCCACAGTCCACTTTTCCCTTTCAGTCCACCCTTCCCTTTCAGCCCACAGTCCACCCTGTCCTTTCAGCCCACAGTCCACCCTGTCCTTTCAGCCCACAGTCCACCCTCCCCTTTCAGCCCACAACCCACCCTCCCCTTTCAGCCCACAACCCACCCTCCCCTTTCAGCCCACAGTCCACCCTGCCCTTTCAGCCCACAACCCACCCTCCCCTTTCAGCCCACAGTCCACCCTGCCCTTTCAGCCCACAGTCCACCCTCCCCTTTCAGCCCACAGTCCACCCTCCCCTTTCAGCCCACAGTCCACCCTCCCCTTTCAGCCCACAGTCCACCCTCCCCTTTCAGCCCACAGTACACCCTCCCCTTTCAGCCCACAGTCCACCGTGCCCTTTCAGCCCACAGTCCACCGTGCCCTTTCAGCCCACAGTCCACCGTGCCCTTTCAGCCCACAGTCCACCCTCCCCTTTCAGCCCACGGTCCACCCTTCCCTTTCAGCCCACGGTCCACCCTTCCCTTTCAGCCCACGGTCCACCCTCCCCTTTCAGCCCACAGTCCACCCTCCCCTTTCAGCCCACAGTCCACTCTTCCCTTTCAGCCCACAGTCCACCCTTCCATTTAACCCCACAGTCCACTTTTCCCTTTCAGTCCACCCTGCCCTTTCAGCCCAAAGTCCACCCTGTCCTTTCAGCCCACAGTCCACCCTGTCCTTTCAGCCCACAGTCCACCCTGCCCTTTTAGCCCACGGTCCACCCTGCCCTTTTAGCCCACGGTCCACCCTGCCCTTTTAGCCCACGGTCCACCCTGCCCTTTTAGCCCACGGTCCACCCTGTCTTGTATGTACTATATAGAACCCTTTCATAACGTTCTATAAAATAACTATTAAAAAATACTATATACAGCACCAAAAAGGGTTGTTGTGGTTCCAACACTTTTTGGTGCACTACGGAACCTTTTTAATGGTTCTTTATGGAACCTTTTTAATGGTTCTTTATAGAACCTTTTTTAATGGTTCTTTATGGAACCTTTTTTAATTGTTCTTTATGGAACCTCTATATGGAATGGTTCTGTAATGATCTTTCCTCAATCTCAAAGGTTCTACAAATAACCTTTTTGAAGAATAATACAGGGTTAGCAACATTGTGTTGTTAATATTCCATAGGTGTTATTATTGAGATGGTGAACCAGGTGTGCTATAGCTGGAACAGCTCAGGGTCCTTGAAGTAGTGAACAGCTGAGGGCCCCTGAAGTAGTGAACAGCTGAGGGCCCCTGAAGTAGTGAACAGCTGAGGGCCCCTGAAGTAGTGAACAGCTGAGGGTCCCTGAAGTAGTGATGTGTTTAATACTGCAGTTCCGGAGGCATGCGTTGAAATCGCCAAGCAGCTAACTTCAAAAGCAGTGTTCCGATGCGTGTATCACTTTATCAGAATTACATCATCAGTGAAGTCCGAAGCTCTGTTTGAGCATGTGCTTTTAAATAGTTACCGGTATGTGACACTACACTGCACTGTTTAAATAATGTGTCGTATTTAGTATAGTATAAGCTTCTGTCTTAATCCTCCTAAATATTGTGTTGTATTTAGTATAGTATAAGCTTCAGTCTTAATCCTCCTAAATAATGTGTTGTATTTAGTATAGTATAAGCTTCAGTCTTAATCCTCCTAAATAATGTGTTGTATTTAGTATAGTATAAAATTCAGTCTTAATCATCCTAAATATTGTGTTGTATTTAGTATAGTATAAGCTTCAGTCTTAATCATCCTAAATAATGTGTCGTATTTAGTATAGTATAAAATTCAGTCTTAATCATCCTAAATATTGTGTTGTATTTAGTATAGTATAAGCTTCAGTCTTAATCATCCTAAATAATGTGTCGTATTTAGTATAGTATAAGCTTCTGTCTTAATCCTCCTAAATATTGTGTTGTATTTAGTATAGTATAAGCTTCAGTCTTAATCCTCCTAAATATTGTGTTGTATTTAGTATAGTATAAGCTTCAGTCTTAATCCTCCTAAATATTGTGTTGTATTTAGTATAGTATAAGCTTCAGTCTTAATCCTCCTAAATATTGTGTTGTATTTAGTATAGTATAAGCCTCTGTCTTACAGTTTGACAATCGCTAGGACCCATTTCTCAATACTTAGGTCACTTTTTCAAAACTCTTCACACAGTGAGCACAACAGCAGTCTATGTGGACTAAACTGTGGATCATTTTTCATTGCTTTGGCACAAAATGCATTCACTGACTACATCTTTCAAATTTCATGAATTCTTTTCTCACTCAGACACAACCACCACCAACACTCTATGTACCTACATGCCAATTTGCACATGTTTACATACTCTTTTCAAAACTGTTAAACTTAAGTTCGAAACCTAACATAACCCAAAATTGAATAAGACATTAATTTGCTACATTTCTACAGTAATACCGTATTGAAATATATTCCATATCTAAAAAATGAAATACTATCAAAACAATTAGACCAACCACAGCTGATTCCCATTGTAGCTGAACACCTACCCAGGTGTTAGTCTTTCAATTACATTACCATCTATACAAAAGGGGACATCTTAGGAATAATGCTGTACTGTAATGTAAACATGGACCCAGCCAGAGATAGAGAAGTGGCTGACAGAGGAAGAAGAGTGGCTGGGAGAGGGAGAGGAGGAGGGAGTGGGAGAAGGAGTGGGAGAAGGAGTGGGAGAGGGAGTGGAGTACGTATGCGTGGTGGAAGAAGACTGAAAGGAAGATCAAGAGCTGTAGTCTCAGATGAGATTAGGGCCACTATAATTGATCCTGTAATAAATCATGGTCTATCAATGAGAGAGGCTGGTCTGAGAGTGCAGCCAGATCTGCAACGCTCAACAGTGGCATCTATTGTGAGACATTTCCGGCAAAACATCAGGTAAGATGTGCATTCTGCAAGAGCATCTGACTGAACTGCACATTACAGAAGTACATTGAGCAAAGCCTCCAAAAACACTTGTGTGTGATTGTTTTTGTATTTCTGCTTAGGACCCATTGGTTACCTCTCACAGGCGGGAGAGGTAGGATTTTCACTGCTCTGCAGGAAGCTGCAATCGTTGATATGGTCATCAGAAACAATGGCATAAAACTCACAGAGATTCGGGACAGAGTGTTGGCAGACAACATTACATTTGGAAATATTCACAATGTAAGCATAACAACTATTTCTAGAGTCCTGAAAGTCAGGATGAATGTCACGATCGTCTTCTGGTGAATGAGTGGACCAAGGCGCAGCGTGATATGAATACATCCTCTTTATTTAGAGAAGAAGATGAACACGAAACGAAACACTTTACAAACTAACAAAACAACAAACGACCGTGAAGCTACAACACGAAAGTGCACACACAAGCTACTAACGTTTAGACATAGACAATTACCCACGAAATACCCAATGAATATGGCTGCCTAAATACAGCTCTCAATCAGAGACAAATGAACAAACAGCTGCCTCTACTTGAGAACCAATCTAGGCAGCCATAGACATACAAACACCTATACAAGACACTGCCCCATTAAACATACAAAACCCCTAGACAATACAAAAACACATACATTCCCCATGTCACACCCTGACCTAACTAAAATAAGAAAGAAAACAAAGATAACGAAGGCCAGGGCGTGACAGTACCCCCCCCCCCCCCCCCCCCCCCCCCCCCCCCCAAAGCTGCGGACTCCGGCCGCAAACCTGACACAGAAGGGGAGGGTCCGGGTGGGCCTTCTTATGGCGGCGGCTCGGGTGCGGGACGTGACCCCCACTTCACCATAGTCAATTCCTGCTTTGGTGGCACCTCTGGAACGGCGAGTCCCGGACTGAATACCATCCTAGATGGCGCCACTGGACTGAGGGGCAGCTCCGGACTGAGGGGCAGCTCCGGACTGAGGGGCAGCTCCGGACTGAGGGGCAGCTCCGGACTGAGGGGCAGCTCCGGACTGAGGGGCAGATCCTGGCTGGCGGGCGGCTCTGGCAGATCCTGGCTGGCGGGCGGCTCTGGCAGATCCTGGCTGGCGGGCGGCTCTGGCAGATCCTGGCTGGCGGGCGGCTCTGGCAGATCCTGGCTGGCGGGCGGCTCTGGCAGGTCCTGGCTGGCGGGCGGCTCTGGCAGGTCCTGGCTGGCGGGCGGCTCTGGCAGGTCCTGGCTGGCTGGCGGCTCTGGCTGGTCATGGCTGGCTGACGGCTCTGGCTGTTCATGGCTGGCTGACGGCTCTGGCTGGTCATGGCTGGCTGACGGCTCTGGCTGGTCATGGCTGGCTGACGGCTCTGGCTGGTCATGGCTGGCTGACGGCTCTGGCTGGTCATGGCTGGCTGACGGCTCTGGCTGGTCATGGCTGGCTGACGGCTCTGGCTGCTCCTGGCTGGCTGACGGCTCTGGCTGCTCCTGTCTGGCGGGCGGCTCTGGCTGCTCCTGTCTGGCGGGCGGCTCTGGCTGCTCCTGTCTGGCGGGCGGCTCTGGCTGCTCCTGTCTGGCGGGCGGCTCTGGCTGCTCCTGTCTGGCGGGCGGCTCTGGCGGCTCCTGTCTGGCGGGCGGCTCTGGCGGCTCCTGACTGACGGACGGCTCTGGCGGCTCCTGACTGACGGACGGCTCTGACGGCTCCTGACTGACGGACGGCTCTGGCGGCTCCGGACAGACGGGCGGCTTTGAAGGCTCAGGACAGACGGGCGGTTCAGGCGGCTCTGGGCAGACGGGCAGCGCAGGCGGCGCTTGGCAGACGGACAGCTCAGACGGCGTTGGGCAGGCGGGCAGTGCAGGCGACGCTGGGCAGACGGACAGCGCAGACGGCTCTGGGCAGGCAGGCAGCTCAGATAGCGCTGGGCAGACGGCAGACTCTGGCCGGCTGAGGCACACAGTAGGCCTGGTGCGTGGTACCGGAACTGGAGGTACCGGGCTAAGGACACGCACCTCAAGGCTAGTGCAGGGAGCAGCAACAGGACGCACAGGATTCTGGAGACGCACAGGAGGCTTGGTGCGTGGTGCCGGAACTGGTGGTACAGGGCTGGAGACACGCACCATAGGGCGAGTGCGTGGAGGAGGAACAGGGCTCTGGAGACGCACTGGAAGCCTGGTGCGTGGTGTAGGCACTGGTGGTACTGGGCTGGGGCGGGGAGGTGGCGCCGGATATACCGGACCGTGCAGGCGTACTGGCTCCCTTGAGCACTGAGCCTGCCCAACCTTACCTGGTTGAATGCTCCCCGTAGCCCGACCAGTGCGGGTTATTCCACCTCCCCGCACTGGTCGGGCTACGGGGAGCATGGGCTGTGTTGGCGAACCGGGGACACCATGCGTAAGGCTGGTGCCATGTATGCCGGCCCGAGGAGACGCACTGGAGACCAGACGCGTTGAGCCGGCTTCATGGCACCTGGCTCAATGCCCAATCTAGCCCTGCCAGTGCGGGGAGGTGGAATAACCCGCACCGGGCTATGCACACGTACAGGAGACACCATGCGCTCTACCGCAAATAACACAGTGTCTGCCCGTACTCTCGCTTCCCACGGTAAGCACGGAGAGTTGGCGCAGGTCTCCTACCTGACTTCGCCACACTCCATTGTAGCCCCCCCCCCCAAGACATTTTTGGGCTTGACTCTCGGCTTCCTACTGCGTCGTCGTGCTGCCTCCATTCGCTGGTATCCCTCCTCACACTGCGCCAGAGAATCCCAGGCGGGCTCCGGCATTCTCCCTGGGTCGATCGCCCACCTGTCGATCTATTCCCACGTAGTGTAGTCCAGATTTTGCTCCCATTGCCATTCCTCCTTGCGCTGCTCCTGCTGCCGCTTATCACGCTGCTTGGTCCTGTTATGGTGGGTAATTCTGTCACGATCGTCTTCTGGTGAATGAGTGGACCAAGGCGCAGCGTGATATAAATACATCCTCTTTATTTAGAGAAGAAGATGAACACGAAACGAAACACTTTACAAACTAACAAAACAACAAACGACCGTGAAGCTACAACAAGAAAGTGCACACACAAGCTACTAACGTTTAGACATAGACAATTACCCACGAAATACCCAATGAATATGGCTGCCTAAATATAGCTTCCAATCAGAGACAAATGAACAACAGCTGCCTCTACTTGAGAACCAATCTAGGCAGCCATAGACATACAAACACCTATACAAGACACTGCCCCATTAAACATACAAAACCCCTAGACAATACAAAAACACATACATTCCCCATGTCACACCCTGACCTAACCAAAATAAGAAAGAAAACAAAGATAACTAAGGCCAGGGCGTGACAATGAAGCAGTTGTACGCTGTCCCCTTAGAGAGGAACTCTGAACGAGTCAAACAACTCAGGACCAATATGTCCAGGTAAGATGACTATAAAATACACAACTGGTTATGAACAAAACCAAACAGGGCAGAGACACACAACGGCATGTTTTTAGGTGTAATGTAAACTACTTTAATATACTAACTCTTATGTTGCCTTGTGGATTTATTGTAGAGAGTCATGGAGATTGAAGCCAGGCAAACACCCCACATATTCATCTTTGTGGATGAGGCTGGTTTCAACTTGGCCAAAACACGGCGGCGAGGAAGGAATGTGATTGGGAAAAGAGCCACATTGAATGTCCCGGGCCAGAGGGACCCAGACTGAGATGGATGATGTCACTTTTCCTCATGGAGCTGGAAGGTTTATGACCACCATTCACATGATCAAATGTCCCTCCTGGACGCAATGAATGCTGGATGCCTGGACATATCTGCAGAAGATTGGATGGACCAGGCATGTGAAAAGATTCTTTCCTGGGTGTATTGCCCAAGATGACGTAAGATGTGATGTGGATGAGAACCTGTGGCCAAATGCAGAAGACAGGGTTGACTAGCATTGCTACTGTATCCGTATCGGTAGATGGTGTGTATATACAAATACTTGTATTTTGGAATCACTCAATGCCATAAAATGACATGAAACATATTAAAGCATATTGCATCATGTCTGATTCATTCCTGTAACATACCCTGCAGTGAATTCTAAACAGTAGAGAGGTGTCATTCTGGTTTTGTAAAGACATTTTACTGAAGAAAACATTGTGTAATGCTACCTGTTGTTTAGGTCGTTGTTTTATGAGTGACAAAGTGTGCTTGTTGAGTGACAACCTTTGCTAGTGTTATGGAAGAATGAGTTGATTTGAGACGTGTATGAAGTGTTTTGGTAGTTTTCGTGCATTTTGGATGTTAAATGAACTGCTGTGCCAAGCTGAAAGTTGGTTAGGAGAACAGTGTGAAGAGTTTTGAAAACAGTGACCTGAGTATTGAGAAATGGGACCTAGCGATTGTAAAAAATAAAATAAAAATGTCATCATCCTAAAATAATACCATAGATTGTGTTTTAGAACCATAGTAAAGTTGAAGACAACAAGGGAAGAATGATGTAAAACGTGAATCTGCCAATCCAACAGACTGTAGGCTTGCAAAAGACAACAATTTACAGAGTTTTTACAATTTACAACACCACAGAGTTTTGATTAAGGAAAAAAATAACTCTGATTATCACACGCTGCTATTTGTTGCTGAGCCGCAGATGTCACTGATGTGCATCGGGAACGGATAATGAAGCTCTGAGTAACAAACCTATTGGAATGGAAATACTTCAGGAAGCTTAATTTTCCCATAACTACCCTGAAGAGATAATTGAGAACCATTGATTGAGACATCAGCTCTCAATAGACACAAGGCCATACAGTACGTGAGTCTTTCACAAGACACCATCACTGGCCATGGTCATAAAACATGTAATGGCATCACACCACAGATTAGACCAACTGGAATGACTCTCTCACTCACAACACCACAGATTATGGAATGACCATCTCACTCACTAAAGAGCAAAGAACCAGTGAAGGCCACATGGGGTTCTTTGAGTCAATATGGTTTCACATAGAACCATCCATTAGAACCCTGGAGGAACCCTCTTTTCTTGGTGTATCACACTGAAGTGAGAAAACAATCCAGCCACTCTTGGAAGGTCGTATTCAATGGAGGGTCGTATTCAATGGAGGGTTGTATTCAATGGAGGGTTGTATTCAATGGAGGGTCGTATTCAATGGAGGGTCGTATTCAATGGAGGGTCGTATTCAATGGAGGGTCGTATTCAATGGAGGGTCGTATTCAATGGAGGGTCGTATTCAATGGAGGGTCGTATTCAATGGAGGGTCGTATTCAACGGAAGGTCGTATTCAACGGAAGGTCGTATTCAACGGAAGGTCGTATTCAACGGAAGGTCGTATTCAACGGAAGGTTGTATTCAATGAAGGTCGTATTCAACGATCATATTAGCACTGGCCCATCTGAATGATGGTATTGCAGGTGAAAACAGAAACAATGATTTTCCTCTTTGAGCAGTCACCCCTTGGCCTTCGCCAGAGTTTTGTGGAAGGTAAGAAAAATGCTTCTGTATTCATAAAACCATCACATTTTCAGCTCTAAGCCTTCACTCATAAAACCATCACATTTTCAGCTCTAAGCCTTCACTCATAAAACCATCACATTTTCAGCTCTAAGCCTTCATGCATAAAACCATCACATTTTCAGCTCTAAACCTTCATTAATAAAACCATCACATTTTCAGCTCTAAACCTTCATTAATAAAACCATCACATTTTCAGCTCTAAGCCTTCATGCATAAAACCATCACATTTTCAGCTCTAAGCCTTCATGCATAAAACCATCACATTTTCAGCTCTAAACCTTCATTAATAAAACCATCACATTTTCAGCTCTAAGCCTTCATGCATAAAACCATCACATTTTCAGCTCTAAGCCTTCATTCATAAAACCATCACATTTTCAGCTATAAGCCTTCATTCATAAAACCATCACATTTTCAGCTCTAAGCCTTCATTCATAAAACCATCACATTTTCAGCTATAAGCCTTCATGCATAAAACCATCACATTTTCAGCTCTAAGCCTTCATGCATAAAACCATCACATTTTCAGCTCTAAACCTTCATTAATAAAACCATCACATTTTCAGCTCTAAGCCTTCATTCATAAAACCATCACATTTTCAGCTCTAAGCCTTTATCGTTTTTTTTGGAAGGCTGTTATATACAGTATATACTGAAAAAATAAATAAACGCAACATGTAAAGTGTTGGTCACGTGTTATTTCTCTCAAATGTTGTGCACCAATTTGCTTACATCCCTGTCAGTTAGCATTTCTCCTTTACCAAAATAATCCATCCACCTGACAGGTGTGGCATATCAAGAAGCTGACTAAACAGCATAATCATTACACAGGTGCACCTTGTGCTGGGGGAAATAAAAGGCCACTCTAAAATGTGCAGTTTTGTCACACAACACAATGCCACAGATGTCTCAAATTGTAAGGGAGCGTGCAATTGGCATGCTGACTGCAGGAATGTCCGCCAGAGCCGTTTTAGAGAATTTGGCACTACGTCCAACCGGATATAGGGTATAGCGTGTAGGGTGTAGGGTATAGTGTATAGGGTGTAGGGAGCAGGGTGCTTACCTGCCAGTAGTAGCAGTACACCAGTTATCAGCAGTAGTAGGTAAGCTCTGGTGGTAAGAGTGTATAGGGTGTATGGTATAGGGTGTAGGGTATAGTGTATAGGGTGTAGGGAGCAGGGTGCTTACCTGCCAGTAGTAGCAGTACACCAGTTATCAGCAGTAGTAGGTAAGCTCTGTTGGTAAGAGTGTATAGGGCAGTGGTGGGCCGTCAGGGCCTGCAAGGCCTTCTCTGCTGGCCTAAACATCATCAGAATATAATTTTTTTTTCAATATATTTTCCCACAAATATGTATTAAATTATTCCCCAGAGTAAGAGTTATACTCTTCATTTCATAGCTTTCCTCTTGGTTGCACTGCTTCCAGCCCCAGGTTGAGATTTGGAGGGCTTGTCTTTATGTTAGATCTTTTATCCAAACATATTCAGCCATCATGTGTTGCCAGGGGTCTAAAATCTGCCCTCAGGCCTTCAGAATCAACAGTGCGGGCGCTTGTCGCTTATAGTGAATGGAAATGAAAATTTAGTGTCAACCAATCAGCTTTAGAGTTGGCTATTGTACGCCTTCTGGCTGGCTCCAGTGTTACACAGGAGCCAGCTAGCAGGCGTAGTGCGTGCACGTCTTTTGATTGGATTACCAATATTGAGAGGCAGGTCCTATGGAGATCTAGGAAACTGAATTTGATAAACGAATTAATTCGCGTACTACTAAGCTGTTTTTTCAACCCACAATGGCGGAAGGAGGAGAAGATATCGATTTGGTCGAGGATATAATTATAACGCCATTCTCAAGACGAACTTTTCAAGAAAAGTTAGACATTGTAAGGAGAGGTCGCCCGACGCCACAAAGCCTGTCACAGGCGGGAAAGGGCTTCGTTCGCTCGCCACTTTCAAAGTTTCAACTACGAGCGCTGTCAATGGCTCCTTGGCTCCGAGAAGCACTGCAAACTGTACTGCTGGGAATGCCTATTATTTGCAAGTGATCGATTTGGTGTTTGGAGCCACACTGGCTTTGCAAACTTGAGTTGTCTAACCAAGGCAGCAACGAGACACCAACGTACGGCTGGGCACTAACAAGCAATGGTGCTTTTGAAAACTTTTGGGGACACAGGAGTGGATCTACAGCTCAAAGAACACGCGCGCAGGGCAACGGAGCTGCACAATGAAAAGGTGAAGGGAAATATTGAAAAGACTCATTGATTGTGTCATGTTTTTGGGTAAACACTGTTTACCCAAAAATGTCAATTTGTCAATTTCAAGGTGACGCAACGCCTGGTTATACTGCGTTTCTGTCTAAATGTATAGTGTCTAGAGCCATGGCATCATAATGATGGTAATAAGAGGTGGATTAATTCGGGTGGGACTGTGTAATACCTCACTGAAGGCCCAGGCCCCAGGCCCACGGCACGCCACTGGTATAGGGTGTAGGGTATAGGGTGTAGGGTATAGTGTATAGGGTGTAGGGAGCAGGGTGCTACCTACCAGTAGTAGCAGTACACCAGTTATCAGCAGTAGTAAACTCTGTAACTCAGTAAAATCTATGAAATTGTTGCATGTTTCGTTTATATTTTTGTTCAGTGTGTGTGTGTGTGTGTGTGTGTGTGTGTGTGTGTGTGTATATACATATATTATGAATTGTACCCTAACAGATATTGTCCAAGAATAACTAGCAAGCTATCTTGATAAACAGTGCTGACAATTCCATCTGGGCGAGCAAGTCAAAGTATATGTGAGGATGTGATGTGTAACAGGATTAGATGTTGTTTGAGGTTGCAGAGAATTTGCTTGAGATAATCACACTGCTCACTGAGTCCATGTTGCTTGACACAGGTGTTTTCAATCTCACTGAACTCCACACCCACTCAGCATACTAGCGCCCCGCCCACTCAGCATACTAGCGCCCCGCCCACTCAGCATACTAGCTCCCCGCCCACTCAGCATACTAGCTCCCCGCCCACTCAGCATACTAGCTCCCCGCCCACTCAGCATACTAGCGCCCCGCCCACTCAGCATACTAGCTCCCCGCCCACTCAGCATACTAGCTCCCCGCCCACTCAGCATACTAGCTCCCCGCCCACTCAGCATACTAGCGCCCCGCCCACTCAGCATACTAGCGCCCCGCCCACTCAGCATACTAGCGCCCCGCCCACTCAGCATACTAGCGCCCCGCCCACTCAGCATACTAGCTCCCCGCCCACTCAGCATACTAGCTCCCCGCCCACTCAATATGTGTTTTCAGACTTCCTGGTAATTTTTTTCTTTCTATTCTGAGCATTTATCAGGAGGGGGGGGGGGTATTATGGGTAATGTGTCTGTCACGAAACATGCTGTTTTACATGGGAATAAGAATGACTGTGAAGGGTAATTTTTTATGCTGAGTGCCAAGCAGAGGGGCATCAGATTCCTTACGAAACGAATGGTTAAGTGTTTTGGCCACAGAGCCTGAGTGACCAGTACCTGTTCAATTATGCACCTGTGATCCTTGGTAAACATAAGTTGATAATCAGCCCTAGACTGGCACCAATCAGCATCCTTTGTCTCTCAGTGGGAGAACTCTGATCCCAAACAGCTGCTGCATATCACACTGATAATGTCCTCCTCTACCTACGCAATAGACACGCACAAACACACACACACATAAATGCATGCACACACACACACGTACACACACACACACACCAATAAATTGAAGATATGTGCTCAGCAGGAAATCATAGTCTACAGTTATACAACCCTCTGACTCATTCACACAGGTTCCCTCCGTTCTCCATCCGTCCTTCTCCCTTTCCAGTAACATGGTGGGGAGGCAGGGGAGGAGCTGGCGCCGTTGGTAAAGAAAGCTGTTTGCTCAGAGACTTAATGTGTAACTTACATTACTCCACGGGTGACGGCATCTGACCACACAATCAATGGGGAGGAAGAGAGCTGAGGGAGAGGTTGAGCACTGAAGTGTGTGTGTGTGTGTGTGTGTGTGTGTGTGTGTGTGTGTGTGTGTGTGTGTGTGTGTGCGTGCGTGCGTGCGTGCGTGCGTGCGTGCGTGCGTGCGTGCGTGCGTGCGTGCGTGCGTGCGAGCGAGCGAGCGAGCGAGAGAGAGAGAGAGTTCAATGTTGGATAAATGACCCAGCATGGTCTGATAACCAGGTTATTGCAGGATAGTAATCACATGGGAAAGGGGAAGGAGGAAGGAGCCTGATTCTAACTCAGATCAATGAGATGCATGTTTACCCCTCCATCCTGTCCAGACAGACTACATCCAGAATGCTTTCCCCTCCATCCTGTCCAGACAGACTACATCCAGAATGCTTTCCCCTCCATCCTGTCCAGATAGACTACATCCAGAATGCTTTCCCCTCCATCCTGTCCAGAGAGACCACATCCAGAATGCTTTCCCCTCCATCCTGTCCAGATAGACTACATCCAGAATGCTTTCCCCTCCATCCTGTCCAGAGAGACCACATCCAGAATGCTTTCCCCTCCATCCTGTCCAGATAGACCACATCCAGAATGCTTTCCCCTCCATCCTGTCCAGATAGACTACATCCAGAATGCTTTCCCCTCCATCCTGTCCAGAGAGACCACATCCAGAATGCTTTCCCCTCCATCCTGTCCAGACAGACTACATCCAGAATGCTTTCCCCTCCATCTTGTCCAGATAGACTACATCCAGAATGCTTTCCCCTCCATCCTGTCCAGATAGACCACATCCAGAATGCTTTCCCCTCCATCCTGTCCAGATAGACTACATCCAGAATGCTTTCCCCTCCATCCTGTCCAGATAGACTACATCCAGAATGCTTTCCCCTCCATCCTGTCCAGATAGACCACATCCAGAACGCTTTCCCCTACATCCTGTTCAGATAGCCTTAGACTACATCCTATTGACTACATAGAGCACGTCTCCGTTGAGTTAGTAGCGAGTGGAGTAGCTAACCATCCCCCCAGTGTATTTCCACCCGCTTTCGAACCACCCAGTCGAAACGATGTTGACTAAGTACTGACCAAGGGGAATAAGAAGCAGCGCTAGCCTAACAAAGCTTGTTGACTAATGTACCAACCAAGAGGTAGATGAATCAACTCATTCTTAACAAAGCTTGTTGACTAATGTACCGACCGAGGGGTAGATGAATCAACTCATTCTTAACAAAGCTTGTTGACTAATGTACCGACCAAGGGGTAGATGAATCAACTCATTCTTAGCAAAGCTTGTTGACTAATGTACCGACCAAGGGGTAGATGAATCAACTCATTCTTAACAAAGCTTGTTGACTAATGTACCGACCAAGGGGTAGATGAATCAACTCATTCTTAACAAAGCTTGTTGACTAATGTACCGACCAAGGGGTAGATGAATCAACTCATTCTTAACAAAGCTTGTTGACTAATGTACCGACCAAGGGGTAGATGAATCAACTCATTCTTAACAAAGCTTGTTGACTAATGTACCGACCAAGGGGTAGATGAATCAACTCATTCTTAGCAAAGCTTGTTGACTAATGTACCGACCGAGGGGTAGATGAATCAACTCATTCTTAGCAAAGCTTGTTGACTAATGTACCGACCGAGGGGTAGATGAATCAACTCATTCTTAGCAAAGCTTGTTGACTAATGTACCGACCGAGGGGTAGATGAATCAACTCATTCTTAACAAAGCTTGTTGACTAATGTACCGACCGAGGGGTAGATGAATCAACTCATTCTTAACAAAGCTTGTTGACTAATGTACCGACCAAGGGGTAGATGAATCAACTCATTCCGAACAAAGCTTGTTGACTAATGTACCGACCAAGGGGTAGATGAATCAACTCATTCCGAACAAAGCTTGTTGACTAATGTACCGACCAAGGGGTAGATGAATCAACTCATTCTTAACAAAGCTTGTTGACTAATGTACCAACCAAGGGGTAGATGAATCAACTCATTCTTAACAAAGCTTGTTGACTAATGTACTGTTTTTATATTTTAACAGGGAAGTTAGTCAAAAGCTTGTGCATTAAAGGGAATAATAAAGTCATCGACAGGACTTTAATGAGGACCAGCCACCATTTTGATACAGGATGCAGTGGTGGGTTTTAAAACTGTCACCTGTCATAAAGCAAAGGGCTCTATGCTAGAAGGCCAGCATCCGATGGTTGAAGAGTAGTGGCTGCTGCAATCTGATAAATAGTTTCACCTTAGTCAAGAACTGGCAGGAAAGTAGACTGAATAGCTTCCTGCTATTTAGGGAGAGACAAGATGTATTTTTCTTTAAATCAAGCCCACTTGAAAATTGAGCTTTATAACTAGATAATCCAAAAAAAATGTAAACATGCAATCTTTGTTAAACCAAATACCCACATATGTATAAGCGGAAACCTGATCGATGGGAGAAGCATCCAATGAATACATATGTAGTCCATCTTTAGCCTTTCCAGCATTAAGTACACATTTTTAAATCAACCAGGGCTTTCTGTGAGGTAACAAGGTCAGCTTGCAACTCTATTATAGCCTGGGCAACAGTTAGGTCAATGGCATACATCACAGTGTCATCTGCATACAGATAAATATAAAAATGTTTAACAGATAGACTAATGTTATTGATATAAATAGTAAAGATAACAGGTCCCAATACAGACCCCTGCGGTACACCTTCTTTAATATCCAGGAAACTAAACTTGACACACTTAAAAATCCCACATTGTGTCCTATTTGACAGATCATTCTCAAACCACTTGCAAGAAGGCTGATCCAGGCCTTTTTTAGTCAGCCTTTTGAATGAGAATGTGATGGTAAACCGTGTCAAAAGGCCTCAGAAAACGTCTACAAATAAGTTAGCACAATGTTTTGTTATCATCTAAGCAAACCTTTGGAAAGTTGAGATAAATATTGTCCAATTTAAGTTATATAAAATACTAATAAGTTGAGATAACTATCGTCCAATTTAAGTTATCAAAAAGGATCTCCTCCTTTGTGTAGAGGAGGACATGTGCCGCTCTTCAGATCTTTTTTAGCAAGTCACTTAATGTAGTACATCATAAATATAGAATGGTTGAAATAGAGAAGAGCTATCGATCTGCAGCTCAGGCAGCGTGCGCTCTGTGAAGACAGCTGTCCCTCCTCTCCGTCTACGTGGCAGTGCAGGAGCTGTGTGACTCCCTGTCGTACGGTGGCACCATCGACCAGGAGGAGAAGCTAATGGCGCCGAGCCATGGAATTACGAAGGAATAATCAGGAAATCAGGGAATCCTAAAAAACAGGATTTCTGGAAAACAAGGGAATTTTCTTCTCCTTCTTCCTCATCTTCTTCATCTTCATCTTCAGACTGTGTTTCTTGCCTTGAAAACTCTGGTCTGTAAAGGTCCTTGGTTTTGACAGGGCTGTTGTAGGTGTTATAGACAGGGAGCCCTGGATCAATAACTCAATAGAAACACATGATGTGAGCTCAGGAAAGAGGAGTTGTATTATTAAGGCGTGTCACTGGGGGTTCAGTCACTATCTACTGCTTTTAAAGGATCCTCCTGTGTGACGGGTGCATCCCAAATAGCACACTTTTTACTATATAGTGCACTACTTCCGACCAGAGCCCTATGGTCCCTGGTTAAAATAGTGCACTATATAGGGAATAGGGTGCCATTTTGGAACGTATACCAGGAGTGCGAATAAAGGCGCCAGCAGCCTCAGCTGTAAATATCAGCTAAGTTCACAAACTGCCCAGAGAGGCAAACACTGAGCCTCTGTTCATTTTCTCTTGTACATTATGAGTAATGGGTTTGCCCACCTCCACTGTCTGCATCACAAAGGGAGGCCAGTTCCCTTTTAAAGAATCCTCGTCATCTTATTGTATGAGGGATGGGTCTATGGGCCTCTCTGGAGAGACCTTTTGCAGTTTGTAATGTTAGCTGACTCTACAGAGTGGTGTTTTGTTAAGACACTATATTGGACTCTATAGAGTGGTGTTTTGTTAAGACAGTATATTGGACTCTACAGAGTGGTGTTTTGTTAAGACAGTATATTGGACTCTACAGAGTGGTGTTTTGTTAAGACAGTATATTGGACTCTACAGAGTGGTGTTTTGTTAAGACAGTATATTGGACTCTACAGAAGGTGTTTTGTTAAGACAGTATATTGGACTCTACAGAGTGGTGTTTTGTTAAGACAGTATATTAGACTCTACAGAGTGGTGTTTTGTTAAGACAGTATATTGGACTCTACAGAGTGGTGTTTTGTTAAGACAGTATATTGGACTCTACAGAGTGGTGTTTTGTTAAGACAGTATATTGGACTCTACAGAGTGGTGTTTTGTTAAGACAGTATATTAGACTCTACAGAGTGGTGTTTTGTTAAGACAGTATATTGGACTCTACAGAGTGGTGTTTTGTTAAGACAGTATATTGGACTCTACAGAGTGGTGTTTTGTTAAGACAGTATATTGGACTCTACAGAGTGGTGTTTTGTTAAGACAGTATATTAGACTCTACAGAGTGGTGTTTTGTTAAGACAGTATATTGGACTCTATAGAGTGGTGTTTTGTTAAGACAGTATATTGGACTCTACAGAGTGGTGTTTTGTTAAGACAGTATATTAGACTCTACAGAGTGGTGTTTTGTTAAGACACTATATTGGACTCTACAGAGTGGTGTTTTGTTAAGATAGTATATTGGACTCTACAGAGTGGTGTTTTGTTAAGACAGTATATTGGACTCTACAGAGTGGTGTTTTTTTTAAACAGTGTATTGGACTCTACAGAGTGGTGTTTTGTTAATCCATTAAATTATACTCTACAGAGTAGTGTTTTGTTAAAACAGTGTATTGGACTCTACAGAGTGGTGTTTTGTTAAGCCAGTATTTGGACTCTACAGAGTGGTGTTTTGTTAAGACAGTATATTAGACTCTACAGAGTAGTGCTTTGTTAATCCATTAAATTAGACTCTACAGAGTGGTGTTTTGGAAACAGGCTGTAGTACGGACTGACTGCTGGGAACATGTCTACAAATTCATCAGCAAGCTGTCAAGCTATCCTAAATAAGTAACAAGCTGCATGCTGTTTATCAGTGCAGTGCCCAACATCATTAGTTGGCTGTGTTTGTCAGTGAAGCTAGCTAGCAGAAGACAGGCTACAACAAGCTAACTCAGCTGATGGAATCCCTGTCGACCGATATACTTATACATATTTTGTGCATGAGTAGAGAGATGTCGTTTTGTTTTTACAACTTTCTCACTGTCTATCAGAGTGTGTGTCTGTGTCTGCTACTGGTCCCCAGTACCCATGTTTCATAGCAAGTGAGTCATGCTACAAGACAGGTCGTGGGAGACAATGCTACAAGACAGGTCGTGGGAGACAATGCTACAAGACAGGTCGCGGGAGACGATGCTACAAGACAGGTCGCGGGAGACGATGCTACAAGACAGGTCACGGGAGACGATGCTACAAGACAGGTCGCGGGAGACGATGCTACAAGACAGGTCGCGGGAGACGATGCTACAAGACAGGTCACGGGAGACGATGCTACAAGACAGGTCGCGGGAGACGATGCTACAAGACAGGTCGCGGGAGACGATGCTACAAGACAGGTCGCGGGGACGATGCTACAAGACAGGTCAAGGGAGACGATGCTACAAGACAGGTCACGGGAGACGATGCTACAAGACAGGTCGCGGGAGACGATGCTACAAGACAGGTCGCGAGAGACGATGCTACAAGACAGGTTGCGGGAGACGATGCTACAAGACAGGTCGCGGGAGACGATGCTACAAGACAGGCCGCGGGAGACGATGCAACAAGACAGGTTGCGGGAGACGATGCTACAAGACAGGTCGTGAGAGACGATGCTACAAGACAGGTCGCGGGAGACGATGCTACAAGACAGGTCGCGGGAGACAATGCTCGCAAAAGTGTCAGATGGGACATCAATGCTCCTTTTGACCAAAACACTTGCAGACTCAAGTGATCCCTTGTCGTGATGTGTGTTTTGTCCTATATACATTTAATTAATGTATTTTTATTTTTAATCCCCCGTCACCTCAGGAGGCCTTTTGCCTTTTGGTAGGCCGTCATTGTAAATAAGAATCTGTTCCTAACTGACTTGCCGAGTTAAATAAAGGTCCAATAAAAGAACATTTAATTTAAAAAATACTTTGTAGAAGCACATTTGGCAGCGATTACAGCTGTGAGTGTTTCTTGGTAAATCTCTAAGAGCTTTCCAGACCTGGATTGTTCAATACTTTCCCATTATTCTTTTCAAAATTCTTCAAGCTCTGTCAAATTGGATGTTGATCATTGCTCAACAACCTTTTTCCCATCTTGCGATGGCTTTTCAAGTAGATTTAAGTCAAAACTGTAACTCAGCCACTCAGGAACATTTGCTGTCTTCTTTGTAAGCAACTCCTGTGTAGATTTGGCCTTGAGGTTATTGGTGAATTCAAGTCAGTGTCTGGTGGAAAACAGACTGAACCAGGTTTTCCTCTATGATTTTGCCTGTGCATAGCTCCATTTTGTTATTTTTTTTATCCTGAAAAACTCCCCAGTCCTTAACGATTACAAGCATACCCATAACATGATGCAGCCACCACTATGCTTGAAAATATGGAGAGTGGTACTCAGTACCACTCTCCATATTTGCCCCAAACATCAGGACATAAAGATAATTTCTTTGCCACATTATTTGCAGTTTTACTTTAGTTCCTTACATTTACATTTACATTTTAGTCATTTAGCAGACGCTCTTATCCAGAGCGACTTACAGTAGAGTGCATACATTTTATTACATTTACATACTGAGACAAGGATATCCCTACCGGCCAAACCCTCCCTAACCCGGACGACGCTATGCCAATTGTGCGTCGCCCCACGGACCTCCCGGTTGCGGCCGGCTGCGACAGAGCCTGGGCGCGAACCCAGAGACTCTGGTGGCGCAGCTAGCACTGCGATGCAGTGCCCTAGACCCCTGCGCCACCCGGGAGGCCCTTGTTGCGAACAGGATCCATGTTTTTATGCTGTACAGACTTCCTTCTTTTCAATCTGTCATTTAGGTTAGTATTGTGGAGTAACTACAATGTTGTTGATCCATCCCCAGTTGTCTTCTATCACAGCCATGTTTTAAAGCCACCATGGGCCTCATGGTGAAATCGCTGAGTGGTTTCCTTCCTCTCCGGCAAATTAGTTCTATTGACTGGGTGTATTGATACACCATCCAAAGTGTAATTAATAACTTCACCATGCTCAAAAGGGATATTCAATGTCTGCTTTTATCATTTTTACCCATCGACCAATAGGTGCCCTTCTTTGCAAGGCATTGGAAAACCTTCCTGGTTTTTGTAGTTGAATCTGTGTTTGTATATCACTGCTCGACTAAGGGACCTTACAGATAATGGTATATGTGGGGTACAGAGATGAGATGGTCATTCAAAAATTATGTTAACCACTATTATTACACACAGACTGAGTCCATGTAACTTATTATGTGACTTGTTAATCACATTTTTACTCCTGAACATATTTAGGCGTTTCCATAACAACGAGGTTGAATACTTATTGACTCAAGACATTTTAGCCTTACATTTTGATATAATTTGTAAAGAAAATCGAAAAACATAATTCCACTTTGACATTATGTGGTATTGTGTGTCGGGCCAGTGACAAGAACATCTCCATGTAATCCATTTTAAATTCAGGCTGTAAAACAACACAATGTGGTAAAAGTCCAGGTGTGTGAATACTTTCTGAAGGCTCAGTATGTGGTTGTCCCACTTAGCAATCTGATGATGAATGTACTAACTGTAAGTGGCTCTGGACAAGAACATCTGCTAAAATGTTGTTTTTTATCAATAACCAGCCAATACCTCTACAGGAGCCTGATTAATGATAATAAACAACAATGAATACCTCCAACAACCTGCTGCAGAAGCACTGAAAAATAATGAGCAATATCATTTACATTTAAATACTGCTAAATAACTCAGAGTTATTACATTTAAACACTCACCAATATATCTTACATTTAAACACTGCTAAATACTCACCAATATATGTTACATTTACACACAGCCAAATACTGGCCAAAAGGTGGTAATCATTTGATGACAATGGTAATGATGAAGATAACGATGATAAGTGTTTTAGTTAGTGTAACTGTTCTTACTTAAAAGGTGTCTGTAAGAGTCTGTGAGGTTTTGTCCGCCTTCAAACGGGTTGACGAATGGCTGACAGAGCTTCTGGGCTGGGAGAGAAGACAGAACACATGGATCAACCAATCACATCTTCCCTCCCTCATCTCCTCCCCCTCATCTCCTCCCTCCCTCATCTCCTCCCTCCCCCATCTCCTCCCTCCCTCATCTCCTCCCCTCATCTCATCCCTCCCTCATATCCTCCCTCCCTCATCTCCTCCCCTCATCTCCTCCCTCCCCCATATCCCCCCTCCCTCATCTCCTCCCCTCATCTCATCCCTCCCTCATATCCCCCCTCCCTCATCTCCTCCCCTCATCTCATCCCTCCCTCATCTCCTCCCCCTCATCTCCTCCCTCCCCCATATCCCCCCTCCCTCATATCCTCCCTCCCTCATCTCCTCCCCCCTCATATCCTTCCTCATCTCCTCCCCCCTCATCTTTGTGGGCTATACTCAGCCTTGTCTCAGGATGGTAAGTGGGTGGTTGAAGTATCCCTCTAGTGGTGTGGGGGCTGTGCTTTGGCAAAGTGGGTGGGGTTATATCCTGCCTGTTTGACCCTGTCCAGGGGTATCATCGGATGGGGCCACAGTGTCTCCTGACCCCTCCTGTCTCAGCCTCCAGTATTTATGCTGCAGTAGTTTATGTGTCGGGGGGCTAGGGTCAGTTTGTTATATCTGGAGTATTTCTCCTGTCTTATCCGGTGACCTGTGTGAACTTAAGTATGCTCTCTCTAATTCTCTCTTTCTCTCTCTCGGAGGACCTGAGCCCTAGGACCATGCCTGAGGACTACCTGGCATGATGACTCCTTGCTGTCCCCAGTCCACCTGGCCATGCTGCTGCTCCAGTTTCAACTGTTCTGCCTGTGGCTATGGAACCCTGACCTGTTCACCGGACGTGCTACCTGTCCCAGACCTGCTGTTTTCAACTCTCTAGAGACAGCAGGAGCGGTAGAGATACTCTCAATGATCGGCTATGAAAAGCCAACTGACATTTACTCCTGAGGTACTGACTTGTTGCACCCTCGACAACTACTGTGATTATTATTATTTGACCATGCTGGTAATTTATGAACATTTGAACATCTTGGCCATGTTCTGTTATAATCTCCACCCGGCACAGCCAGAAGAGGACTGACCACTCCTCATAGCCTGGTTCCTCTCGAGGTTTCTTCCTAGGTTTTGGCCTTTCTAGCGAGTTTTTCCTAGCCACTGTGCTTCTACACCTGCATTGCTTGCTGTTTGGGGTTTTAGGCTGGGTTTCTGTACAGCACTTTGTGACATCAGCTGATGTAAGAAGGGCTATATAAATAAATTCGATTTGATTTGATCTCCCCCCTCCCTCATCTCCTCCCCCCTCATCTCCTCCCCCCTAATCTCATTTCCCCTCAACTCTTCCATCTCCTCTCCCCTCATGTCCTCTCCCTCATCTCCTCTCCCTCATCTCCTCCCCCTCATCTTCTCCCTCATAATCTCCTTTCCCCTCAACTCTCCCATCTCCTCTCCCTCATCTCCTCTCCCTCATCTCCTCCCCCTCCACTCTCCCATCTCCTCTCCTTCATCTCCTCTCCATCTCCTCTCCTTCATCTCCCCCCCTCATCTCCTCCCCTCATCTCCTCCCCCTAATCTCCTGCCCTCATCTCCTCCCCCTCATCTCCTCCCCTCATCTCCTCCCCCTCAACTCTCCCATCTCCTCTCCTTCATCTCCTCTCCTCATCTCCTCCCCCTCATCTCCTCCCCCTCATCTCCTCCCCCTCATCTCCTCTCCTTCATCTCTTCCCCCTCATCTCCTCTCCTCATCTCCTCCCCCTCATCTCCTCCCCCTCATCTCCTCCCCCTCATCCCCTCAAACACCACAGTAGTATAGCCTGGGTGTCAGTCTGTTTCTAAACACCACAGTAGTATAGCCTGGGTGTCAGTCTGTTTCTAAAACACCACAGTAGTATAGCCTGGGTGTCAGTCTGTTTCTAAACAACACAGTAGTATAGCAGTCCTAGCCTAGGTTGAGTTGTCTGTTATGACATTTTTACAACCCAGAGGTTGTCTACAGCAGAAAACAGACATGCCGTCACCCACACTGGCTCGTAAACCCACGCTGCAGTAAAGCAGCTCTCCTCAACCCTGGACCTGGGCACTGTCAGGGTGGGACTGGTTTTGTTCCAGCCCAGTACTAATACACCTGTTCCGCGTAATCAAGGTCGTTACGATAAGTCTAATAAGTTGAATCAGCTGTGTTAGTGCGGGGTTGGAACAAAACATGTGCACAGGACCAGGACTGAAGAACAGAACAGCAGAGTAATGGGTTTTATTTGTAAAAGAGACCTGGGTCTCAATACAATATCTGATAATAGAATATCTGATAATAGAATATCTGATAATATAATGTCTGATAATATAATGTCTGATAATAGAATATCTGATAATATAATGTCTGATAATATAATGTCTGATAATAGAATATCTGATAATATAATGTCTGATAATATAATGTCTGATAATAGAATATCTGATAATATAATGTCTGATAATATAATGTCTGCCATCTAGCTGACACTTATCCAAAGCATCTTACAGCCATGTAGTTCCAGCTGAGATACAGAGGACTATACTATACATGTTATAACCCTGGTAGTATCATGCTCTACCAGCTGAGATACAGAGGACTACACTATACATGTTATAACCCTGGTAGTACCATGCTCTACCAGCTGAGATACAGAGGACTACACTATACATGTTATAACCCTGGTAGTACCATGCTCTACCAGCTGAGATACAGAGGACTACACTATACATGTTATAACCCTGGTAGTACCATGCTCTACCAGCTGAGATACAGAGGACTACACTATACATGTTATAACCCTGGTAGTACCATGCTCTACCAGCTGAGATACAGAGGACTATACTATACATGTTATAACCCTGGTAGTATCATGCTCTACCAGCTGAGATACAGAGGACTACACTATACATGTTATAACCCTGGTAGTACCATGATCTACCAGCTGAGATACAGAGGACTACACTATACATGTTATAACCCTGGTAGTACCATGCTCTACCAGCTGAGATACAGAGGACTATACTATACATGTTATAACCCTGGTAGTATCATGCTCTACCAGCTGAGATACAGAGGACTACACTATACATGTTATAACCCTGGTAGTACCATGCTCTACCAGCTGAGATACAGAGGACTACACTATACATGTTATAACCCTGGTAGTACCATGCTCTACCAGCTGAGATACAGAGGACTATACTATACATGTTATAACCCTGGTAGTACCATGCTCTACCAGCTGAGATACAGAGGACTACACTATACATGTTATAACCCTGGTAGTACCATGCTCTACCAGCTGAGCTACAGAGGACTACACTATACATGTTATAACCCTGGTAGTACCATGCTCTACCAGCTGAGATACAGAGGACTACACTATACATGTTATAACCCTGGTAGTACCATGCTCTACCAGCTGAGCTACAGAGGACTACACTATACATGTTATAACCCTGGTAGTACCATGCTCTACCAGCTGAGATACAGAGGACTACACTATACATGTTATAACCCTGGTAGTATCATGCTCTACCAGCTGAGATACAGAGTACTACACTATACATGTTATAACCCTGGTAGTACCATGCTCTACCAGCTGAGATACAGAGGACTACACTATACATGTTATAACCCTGGTAGTACCATGCTCTACCAGCTGAGATACAGAGGACTACACTATACATGTTATAACCCTGGTAGTACCATGCTCTACCAGCTGAGATACAGAGGACTACACTATACATGTTATAACCCTGGTAGTATCATGCTCTACCAGCTGAGATACAGAGGACTACACTATACATGTTATAACCCTGGTAGTACCATGCTCTACCAGCTGAGATACAGAGGACTACACTATACATGTTATAACCCTGGTAGTACCATGCTCTACCAGCTGAGATACAGAGGACTACACTATACATGTTATAACCCTGGTAGTACCATGCTCTACCAGCTGAGCTACAGAGGACTACACTATACATGTTATAACCCTGGTAGTACCATGCTCTACCAGCTGAGATACAGAGTACTACACTATACATGTTATAACCCTGGTAGTACCATGCTCTACCAGCTGAGATACAGAGGACTACACTATACATGTTATAACCCTGGTAGTACCATGCTCTACCAGCTGAGATACAGAGGACTACACTATACATGTTATAACCCTGTTAGTATCATGCTCTACCAGCTGAGATACAGAGGACTACACTATACATGTTATAACCCTGGTAGTATCATGCTCTACCAGCTGAGATACAGAGGACTACACTATACATGTTATAACCCTGGTAGTACCATGCTCTACCAGCTGAGATACAGAGGACTACACTATACATGTTATAACCCTGGTAGTACCATGCTCTACCAGCTGAGATACAGAGGACTACACTATACATGTTATAACCCTGGTAGTATCATGCTCTACCAGCTGAGATACAGAGGACTACACTATACATGTTATAACCCTGGTAGTACCCTGCTCTACCAGCTGAGATACAGAGGACTACACTATACATGTTATAACCCTGGTAGTACCATGCTCTACCAGCTAAGATACAGAGGACTACACTATACATGTTATAACCCTGGTAGTACCATGCTCTACCAGCTGAGCTACAGAGGACTACACTATACATGTTATAACCCTGGTATTACCATGCTCTACCAGCTGAGATACAGAGGACTACACTATACATGTTATAACCCTGGTAGTATCATGCTCTACCAGCTGAGATACAGAGGACTACACTATACATGTTATAACCCTGGTAGTACCATGCTCTACCAGCTGAGATACAGAGGACTACACTATACATGTTATAACCCTGGTAGTACCATGCTCTACCAGCTGAGATACAGAGGACTACACTATACATGTTATAACCCTGGTAGTACCATGCTCTACCAGCTGAGCTACAGAGGACTATACATGCTACACTATACATGTTATAACCCTGGTAGTACCATGCTCTACCAGCTGAGATACAGAGGACTACACTATACATGTTATAACCCTGGTAGTACCATGCTCTACCAGCTGAGATACAGAGGACTACACTATACATGTTATAACCCTGGTAGTACCATGCTCTACCAGCTGAGATACAGAGGACTACACTATACATGTTATAACCCTGGTAGTACCATGCTCTACCAGCATGGTAGTACCATGCTCTACCAGCTGAGATACAGAGTACTACACTATACATGTTATAACCCTGGTAGTACCATGCTCTACCAGCTGAGATACAGAGGACTACACTATACATGTTATAACCCTGGTAGTACCATGCTCTACCAGCTGAGATACAGAGGACTACACTATACATGTTATAACCCTGTTAGTATCATGCTCTACCAGCTGAGATACAGAGGACTACACTATACATGTTATAACCCTGGTAGTATCATGCTCTACCAGCTGAGATACAGAGGACTACACTATACATGTTATAACCCTGGTAGTACCATGCTCTACCAGCTGAGATACAGAGGACTACACTATACATGTTATAACCCTGGTAGTACCATGCTCTACCAGCTGAGATACAGAGGACTACACTATACATGTTATAACCCTGGTAGTATCATGCTCTACCAGCTGAGATACAGAGGACTACACTATACATGTTATAACCCTGGTAGTACCCTGCTCTACCAGCTGAGCTACAGAGGACTACACTATACATGTTATAACCCTGGTAGTACCATGCTCTACCAGCTGAGCTACAGAGGACTACACTATACATGTTATAACCCTGGTAGTACCATGCTCTACCAGCTGAGCTACAGAGGACTACACTATACATGTTATAACCCTGGTATTACCATGCTCTACCAGCTGAGATACAGAGGACTACACTATACATGTTATAACCCTGGTAGTATCATGCTCTACCAGCTGAGATACAGAGGACTACACTATACATGTTATAACCCTGGTAGTACCATGCTCTACCAGCTGAGATACAGAGGACTACACTATACATGTTATAACCCTGGTAGTACCATGCTCTACCAGCTGAGATACAGAGGACTACACTATACATGTTATAACCCTGGTAGTACCATGCTCTACCAGCTGAGCTACAGAGGACTATACATGTTATAACCCTGGTAGTACCATGCTCTACCAGCTGAGATACAGAGGACTATACTATACATGTTATAACCCTGGTAGTACCATGCTCTACCAGCTGAGATACAGAGGACTACACTATACATGTTATAACCCTGGTAGTACCATGCTCTACCAGCTGAGATACAGAGGACTACACTATACATGTTATAACCCTGGTAGTACCATGCTCTACCAGCTGAGATACAGAGGACTACACTATACATGTTATAACCCTGGTAGTACCATGCTCTACCAGCTGAGATACAGAGGACTACACTATACATGTTATAACCCTGGTAGTATCATGCTCTACCAGCTGAGATACAGAGGACTACACTATACATGTTATAACCCTGGTAGTATCATGCTCTACCAGCTGAGATACAGAGGACTACACTATACATGTTATAACCCTGGTAGTACCATGCTCTACCAGCTGAGATACATAGGACTACACTATACATGTTATAACCCTGGTAGTACCATGCTCTACCAGCTGAGATACAGAGGACTACACTATACATGTTATAACCCTGGTAGTATCATGCTCTACCAGCTGAGATACAGAGGACTACACTATACATGTTATAACCCTGGTAGTACCATGCTCTACCAGCTGAGCTACAGAGGACTACACTATACATGTTATAACCCTGGTAGTACCATGCTCTACCAGCTGAGATACAGAGGACTATACATGTTATAACCCTGGTAGTACCATGCTCTACCAGCTGAGATACAGAGGACTATACTATACATGTTATAACCCTGGTAGTATCATGCTCTACCAGCTGAGATACAGAGGACTATTCTATACATGTTATAACCCTGGTAGTATCATGCTCTACCAGCTGAGATACAGAGGACTACACTATACATGTTATAACCCTGGTAGTACCATGCTCTACCAGCTGAGATACAGAGGACTACACTATACATGTTATAACCCTGGTAGTACCATGCTCTACCAGCTGAGATACAGAGGACTACACTATACATGTTATAACCCTGGTAGTACCATGCTCTACCAGCTGAGATACAGAGGACTACACTATACATGTTATAACCCTGGTAGTACCATGCTCTACCAGCTGAGATACAGAGGACTACACTATACATGTTATAACCCTGGTAGTACCATGCTCTACCAGCTGAGATACAGAGGACTATACTATACATGTTATAACCCTGGTAGTATCATGCTCTACCAGCTGAGATACAGAGGACTACACTATACATGTTATAACCCTGGTAGTACCATGCTCTACCAGCTGAGATACAGAGGACTATACATGTTATAACCCTGGTAGTACCATGCTCTACCAGCTGAGATACAGAGGACTACACTATACATGTTATAACCCTGGTAGTACCATGCTCTACCAGCTGAGATACAGAGGACTATACATGTTATAACCCTGGTAGTACCATGCTCTACCAGCTGAGATACAGAGGACTACACTATACATGTTATAACCCTGGTAGTACCATGCTCTACCAGCTGAGATACAGAGGACTATACATGTTATAACCCTGGTAGTACCATGCTCTACCAGCTGAGATACAGAGGACTATACTATACATGTTATAACCCTGGTAGTATCATGCTCTACCAGCTGAGATACAGAGGACTATACTATACATGTTATAACCCTGGTAGTATCATGCTCTACCAGCTGAGATACAGAGGACTACACTATACATGTTATAACCCTGGTAGTACCATGCTCTACCAGCTGAGATACAGAGGACTACACTATACATGTTATAACCCTGGTAGTACCATGCTCTACCAGCTGAGATACAGAGGACTACACTATACATGTTATAACCCTGGTAGTACCATGCTCTACCAGCTGAGATACAGAGGACTACACTATACATGTTATAACCCTGGTAGTACCATGCTCTACCAGCTAAGATACAGAGGACTACACTATACATGTTATAACCCTGGTAGTACCATGCTCTACCAGCTGAGATACAGAGGACTACACTATACATGTTATAACCCTGGTAGTACCATGCTCTACCAGCTGAGATACAGAGGACTACACTATACATGTTATAACCCTGGTAGTACCATGCTCTACCAGCTGAGATACAGAGGACTATACTATACATGTTATAACCCTGGTAGTATCATGCTCTACCAGCTGAGATACAGAGGACTACACTATACATGTTATAACCCTGGTAGTACCATGCTCTACCAGCTGAGATACAGAGGACTATACATGTTATAACCCTGGTAGTACCATGCTCTACCAGCTGAGATACAGAGGACTACACTATACATGTTATAACCCTGGTAGTACCATGCTCTACCAGCTGAGCTACAGAGGACTACACTATACATGTTATAACCCTGGTAGTACCATGCTCTACCAGCTGAGATACAGAGGACTATACTATACATGTTATAACCCTGGTAGTACCATGCTCTACCAGCTGAGCTACAGAGGACTACACTATACATGTTATAACCCTGGTAGTACCATGCTCTACCAGCTGAGATACAGAGGACTACACTATACATGTTATAACCCTGGTAGTATCATGCTCTACCAGCTGAGATACAGAGGACTACACTATACATGTTATAACCCTGGTAGTACCATGCTCTACCAGCTGAGATACAGAGGACTACACTATACATGTTATAACCCGGGTAGTATCATGCTCTACCAGCTGAGATACAGAGGACTATACATGTTATAACCCTGGTAGTACCATGCTCTACCAGCTGAGATACAGAGGACTACACTATACATGTTATAACCCTGGTAGTACCATGCTCTACCAGCTGAGATACAGAGGACTACACTATACATGTTATAACCCTGGTAGTACCATGCTCTACCAGCTGAGATACAGAGGACTACACTATACATGTTATAACCCTGGTAGTACCATGCTCTACCAGCTGAGATACAGAGGACTACACTATACATGTTATAACCCTGGTAGTATCATGCTCTACCAGCTGAGATACAGAGGACTACACTATACATGTTATAACCCTGGTAGTACCATGCTCTACCAGCTGAGATACAGAGGACTACACTATACATGTTATAACCCTGGTAGTACCATGCTCTACCAGCTGAGATACAGAGGACTACACTATACATGTTATAACCCTGGTAGTACCATGCTCTACCAGCTGAGCTACAGAGGACTACACTATACATGTTATAACCCTGGTAGTACCATCCTCTACCAGCTGAGCTACAGAGGACTACACTATACATGTTATAACCCTGGTAGTACCATGCTCTACCAGCTGAGATACAGAGGACTACACTATACATGTTATAACCCTGGTAGTACCATCCTCTACCAGCTGAGATACAGAGGACTACACTATACATGTTATAACCCTGGTAGTATCATGCTCTACCAGCTGAGATACAGAGGACTATACATGTTATAACCCTGGTAGTACCATGCTCTACCAGCTGAGATACAGAGGACTACACTATACATGTTATAACCCTGGTAGTACCATGCTCTACCAGCTGAGATACAGAGTACTACACTATACATGTTATAACCCTGGTAGTACCATGCTCTACCAGCTGAGCTACAGAGGACTACACTATACATGTTATAACCCTGGTAGTACCATGCTCTACCAGCTGAGATACAGAGGACTATACATGTTATAACCCTGGTAGTATCATGCTCTACCAGCTGAGATACAGAGGACTATACATGTTATAACCCTGGTAGTACCATGCTCTACCAGCTGAGATACAGAGGACTACACTATACATGTTATAACCCTGGTAGTATCATGCTCTACCAGCTGAGATACAGTGGACTACACTATACATGTTATAACCCTGGTAGTACCATGCTCTACCAGCTGAGATACAGAGGACTACACTATACATGTTATAACCCTGTTAGTACCATGCTCTACCAGCTGAGATACAGAGGACTACACTATACATGTTATAACCCTGGTAGTACCATGCTCTACCAGCTGAGATACAGAGGACTACACTATACATGTTATAACCCTGGTAGTATCATGCTCTACCAGCTGAGATACAGACGACTATACATGTTATAACCCTGGTAGTACCATCCTCTACCAGCTGAGATACAGAGGACTACACTATACATGTTATAACCCTGGTAGTACCATGCTCTACCAGCTGAGATACAGAGGACTACACTATACATGTTATAACCCTGGTAGTACCATGCTCTACCAGCTGAGATACAGAGGACTACACTATACATGTTATAACCCTGGTAGTACCATGCTCTACCAGCTGAGATACAGAGGACTACACTATACATGTTATAACCCTGGTAGTACCATGCTCTACCAGCTGAGATACAGAGGACTACACTATACATGTTATAACCCTGGTAGTACCATGCTCTACCAGCTGAGATACAGAGGACTACACTATACATGTTATAACCCTGGTAGTACCATGCTCTACCAGCTAAGATACAGAGGACTACACTATACATGTTATAACCCTGGTAGTACCATGCTCTACCAGCTGAGATACAGAGGACTACACTATACATGTTATAACCCTGGTAGTACCATGCTCTACCAGCTGAGATACAGAGGACTACACTATACATGTTATAACCCTGGTAGTACCATGCTCTACCAGCTGAGATACAGAGGACTACACTATACATGTTATAACCCTGGTAGTACCATGCTCTACCAGCTGAGATACAGAGGACTACACTATACATGTTATAACCCTGGTAGTACCATGCTCTACCAGCTGAGATACAGAGGACTACACTATACATGTTATAACCCTGGTAGTACCATGCTCTACCAGCTAAGATACAGAGGACTACACTATACATGTTATAACCCTGGTAGTATCATGCTCTACCAGCTAAGATACAGAGGACTACACTATACATGTTATAACCCTGGTAGTACCATGCTCTACCAGCTGAGATACAGAGGACTACACTATACATGTTATAACCCTGGTAGTACCATGCTCTACCAGCTGAGATACAGATGACTACACTATACATGTTATAACCCTGGTAGTACCATGCTCTACCAGCTGAGATACAGAGGACTACACTATACATGTTATAACCCTGGTAGTACCATGCTCTACCAGCTGAGATACAGAGGACTACACTATACATGTTATAACCCTGGTAGTACCATGCTCTACCAGCTGAGATACAGAGGACTACACTATACATGTTATAACCCTGGTAGTACCATGCTCTACCAGCTGAGATACAGAGGACTATACATGTTATAACCCTGGTAGTATCATGCTCTACCAGCTGAGATACAGAGGACTACACTATACATGTTATAACCCTGGTAGTACCATGCTCTACCAGCTGAGATACAGAGGACTACACTATACATGTTATAACCCTGGTAGTATCATGCTCTACCAGCTGAGATACAGAGGACTACACTATACATGTTATAACCCTGGTAGTACCATGCTCTACCAGCTGAGCTACAGAGGACTACACTATACATGTTATAACCCTGGTAGTACCATGCTCTACCAGCTGAGATACAGAGGACTACACTATACATGTTATAACCCTGGTAGTATCATGCTCTACCAGCTGAGATACAGAGGACTACACTATACATGTTATAACCCTGGTAGTATCATGCTCTACCAGCTGAGATACAGAGGACTACACTATACATGTTATAACCCTGGTAGTACCATGCTCTACCAGCTGAGATACAGAGGACTACACTATACATGTTATAACCCTGGTAGTACCATGCTCTACCAGCTGAGCTACAGAGGACTACACTATACATGTTATAACCCTGGTAGTATCATGCTCTACCAGCTGAGATACAGAGGACTACACTATACATGTTATAACCCTGGTAGTACCATGCTCTACCAGCTGAGATACAGAGGACTACACTATACATGTTATAACCCTGGTAGTATCATGCTCTACCAGCTGAGATACAGAGGACTACACTATACATGTTATAACCCTGGTAGTATCATGCTCTACCAGCTGAGATACAGAGGACTACACTATACATGTTATAACCCTGGTAGTACCATGCTCTACCAGCTGAGATACAGAGGACTACACTATACATGTTATAACCCTGGTAGTACCATGCTCTACCAGCTGAGATACAGAGGACTACACTATACATGTTATAACCCTGGTAGTATCATGCTCTACCAGCTGAGATACAGAGGACTACACTATACATGTTATAACCCTGGTAGTACCCTGCTCTACCAGCTGAGATACAGAGGACTATACTATACATGTTATAACCCTGGTAGTACCATGCTCTACCAGCTGAGCTACAGAGGACTACACTATACATGTTATAACCCTGGTAGTATCATGCTCTACCAGCTGAGCTACAGAGGACTACACTATACATGTTATAACCCTGGTAGTACCATGCTCTACCAGCTGAGATACAGAGGACTATACTATACATGTTATAACCCTGGTAGTACCATGCTCTACCAGCTGAGATACAGAGGACTACACTATACATGTTATAACCCTGGTAGTATCATGCTCTACCAGCTGAGCTACAGAGGACTACACTATACATGTTATAACCCTGGTAGTATCATGCTCTACCAGCTGAGCTACAGAGGACTACACTATACATGTTATAACCCTGGTAGTACCATGCTCTACCAGCTGAGATACAGAGGACTATACTATACATGTTATAACCCTGGTAGTACCATGCTCTACCAGCTGAGATACAGAGGACTACACTATACATGTTATAGCCCTGGTAGTACCCTGCTCTACCAGCTGAGATACAGAGGACTACACTATACATGTTATAGCCCTGGTAGTACCATGCTCTACTAGCTGAGATACAGAGGACTATACATGTTATAACCCTGGTAGTACCATGCTCTACCAGCTGAGATACAGAGGACTACACTATACATGTTATAACCCTGGTAGTATCATGCTCTACCAGCTGAGATACAGAGGACTACACTATACATGTTATAACCCTGGTAGTATCATGCTCTACCAGCTGAGATACAGAGGACTATACATGTTATAACCCTGGTAGTACCATGCTCTACCAGCTGAGATACATATGGTCACACTAAGCCACACAGGACCAGTATCTGACTTCCTGCTGAAAGAAAAGTAACATGCAGTGACTTACAGTTGCAGGTCCTCCATAGTCCTGAGTGTGAGCTGAGAGAGAGGTTGGAGTTGTTTTCCCTCTGAGCGACATCTATGAGGTACCAGTAGTCTGTCCCTATAGCCACCCCCAGCAACACAAAACTGGACACTCCACACACAGCTACAAACAGTGCCAGAGCTCCCAGAGTCAGCCTCACCATACCGAGAAGAGGACAGGAGAGATAAGAGAGAGAAACAGAGAGAGTGATAGACGTGGTGAGGCAAATAAGAGCCAGAAAGAAGGAGGTGTGCAGAGCATGAGGGAGTGAGAAAGAGAAATGAAGAGAAACACAGAGAGAGGGAGAGAGGAGGAGGACAAGAAGAGAGAGAGGGAGAGAGAGAAGGAGAGAGGGAAAGGGAGAGAAACACAGAGGGAGAGAGGAAGAGGACAAGAAGAGAGAGAAAGGAAAGAGAGAGAGTGAGGGAAATGGAGGGAAACACAGAGAGAGGGTGAAAGTCAGAAGAGAGAGATGAAGATGAACATTGAAAAAGTCAATAATAATAATAATTGAAGCAAGAGAGAGAGAGGAGCAAAAAACCGAGAGGAACAGAGAGAGAGAGAGGAACAAAAAGAGTGAGAGGAACAGAGAGAGAGAGGAACAAAAACGGAGAGAGGAACAGAGAGAGAGAGAGGAACACAGAGAGAGAGAGGAACAGAGAGAGAGAGAGGAACAGAGAGAGAGATTAGGTGGGGGTGAGAGATCAGAGTGGCAAACACACACAGGGGAAGAGGGGGAATAAGAGAAATACAGGGGGTGAAAGATAAAGAGCTGGAGAGCTCAAGGAAAGAGATGGAGAGCTGTTGTGGACTGTCTCTATGTCAGAGTGTGTATCTGCCATCTGTGGAGTGGAGGTGTGTCTCTGTGTCCTGGTCTGGTACTGAAGTAGTCTACCTACCACAGGGTTTCCCAAACTCAGTCCTTGGGCCCCTCCTCTGTGCACGTTCAGGTTTTTCCCCTAGCACCACACAGCTGATTTAAATAATCAAAGGTTGATGATGAGTTGGTTCTTTTAATCAGCTGTGTCGTGCTAGGGCAAACATATAAACTTGCACCCAGGGGGGTACAGAACCAAGAGGGGCCCAGGACCCAGGGGGTGTGGGGTACAGGACCAAGAGGGGCCCAGGACCCAGAGGGTGGCCCAGGAACAAGTTTGGAAAACCCTGCCCTACCAGACGGTCTATCAGTAGGGTGTAGTACCGTCCTGGGCCAGATGAGGGTAGCGTGGGACAGACATTGGGCATTTTGAATGTTTGTTATGATCTCTGTGTATGTATCAGTAGTATCAGTATCAGTAGTATCAGTAGTAGTATCAGTAGTAGTATCAGTAGTAGTATCAGTAGTAGTATCAGTAGTAGTATCAGTAGTATCAGTAGTAACACTAGTATCAATAGTAGTATCAGTAGTAGTATCAGTATCAGTAGTATCAGTAGTATCAGTAGTAACACTAGTATCAGTAGCATCAGTAGTATCAATAGTGGTATCAGTAGCAGTAGTAACAGTAGTACTATTAGTAGCATCCGTCATTGTATCAGTAGTAGTAACAGTATTATTATTAGTAGTATCATTAGCATCAGTATTTTCAGTTGCATCAGTAGTAGCATCAGTATCATCAGTAGTAGTATCAGTAGCATCAGTATCATCAGTGGTAGTATCAGTAGTATCAGTAGCATCAGTATCATCAGTATCAGTATCAGTAGTATCGGTAGCATCAGTGGTAGTATCAGTAGTATCATTAATATCAATAACATCAGTAATATCAGTATCAGAAGTATCACTAGTTTCAGTAGTATCAATATCAGTAGTATCAGTAGTAGTATCAGTAGTATTATTATCAGTAGTAACACTAGTATCAGTAGCATCAGTAGTATCAATAGTAGTATCAGTAGTATCAGTATTATCTCTAGTATCAGTATTATCACTATCAGTATCAGTAGTATCAGTAGTAACACTAGCATCAGTAGTGTCAGTATTAGTAGTAGTATGAGTATCAGTAGTATCAGTAACATCAGCAGTAGTATCAGTAGTATTATTAGTTTCAGTAGCATCAGTAGTAGCATCAGTTGCATCAGTAGTGTATCAGTAGTATCAGTATCAGTAGTATTATTAGTTTCAGTAGCATCAGTAGTAGCATCAGTAGCATCAGTAGCATCAGTTGCATCAGTAGTGTATCAGTAGTAGCATCAGTAGTAGTATCAGTAGTAGTATCAGTAGTATCAGTAATAGTATCAGTAGTATCAGTATCAGTAGTATTATTAGTTTCAGTAGCATCAGTAGTAGCATCAGTAGCATCAGTTGCATCAGTAGCATCAGTAGTAGTATCAGTAGTAGTATCAGTAGTAGTATCAGTAGTATCAGTAGCATCAGTAGTGGTATCAGTAGTAGTATCAGTAGTAGTATCAGTAGTATCAGTAGTATCAGTAGCATCAGTAGCATCAGTAGCATCAGTAGCATCAGTTGCATCAGTAGCATCAGTAGTGGTATCAGTAGTAGTATCAGTAGTATCAGTAGCAGTATCAGTAGCATCAGTAGTAGTATCAGTAGTAGTATCAGTAGTATCAGTAGCATCAGTAGTGTATCAGTTGTAGTATCAGTAGTATCAGTTGTAGTAGTATCCCTAGGAGGGGTGCATCCCTTGAGTGGGTTGAGACACTGACGTGATCTTCCTGTCTGGGTTGGTGCCTCCCCTTGGGTTGTGCCGTGGGGGAGATCTTTATTGGCTATACTCAGCCTTGTCTCAGGATGGTAAGTAGGTGGTTGAAGATTTCCCTCTAGTGGTGTGGGGGCTGTGCTTTGGCAAAGAGGGTGGGGTTATATCCTGCCTGTTTGGCCATGTCCGGGGGTATCGTCGGACGGGGCCACAGTGTCTCCCGATCCCTCGTGTCTCAGCCTCCAGTATTTATGCTGCAGTAGTTTATGTGTCGGGGGGCTAGGGTCAGTCTGTTATATCTGGAGTATTTCTCCTGTCTTATCCGGTGTCCTGTGTGAATTTAAGTATGCTCTCTCTAATTCTCTCTTTTTCTCTCTTTTTTTCTTTCTTTCTCTCTTTCTCTCTTTCTTTCTCTCTCTCGGAGGACCTGAGCCCTAGGACCATCTCTCAGGACTACCTGCCTGATGACTCCTTGCTGTCCCCAGTCCACCTGGTCATGCTGCTGCTCCAGTTTCAACTGTTCTGCCTGCGGCTATGGAACCCTGACCTGTGCTACCTGTCTCAGACCTGCTGTTTTCAACTCTCTAGAGACTGCAGGAGCGGTAGAGATACTCTTAATGATCGGCTATGAAAAGCCAACTGACATTTACTCCTGAGGTGCTGACCTTTTGCACCCTCGACAACCACTGTGATTATTATTATTTGATCATGCTGGTCATCTATGAACATTTGAACATCTTGGCCATGTTCTGTTATAATCTCCACCCTGCACAGCCAGAAGAGGACTGGCCACCCCTCATAGCCTGGTTCCTCTCTAGGTTTCTTCCTAGGTTCTGGCCTTTCTAGGAAGTTTTTCCTAGCCACCGTGCTTCTACACCTGCATTGCTTGCTGTTTGGGGTTTTAGGCTGGGTTTCTGTACAGCACTTTGTGACATCAGCTGATGTAAGAAGGGATATATAAATACATTTCATTGATTGATAGTATCAGTAGTATCAGTAACATCAGTAGTAGTGTCAATAGTTTCAGTTGTAGCATCAGTAGTATCAATAGTAGTATCAGTAGTACCAGTATCATCAGTAGTAGTATCAGTATCATCAGTAGATGTATCAGTATCATCAGTAGTAGTATCAGTATTATCAGTATCATCAGTAGATGTATCAGTATCATCAGTAGTAGTATCAGTATTATCAGTAGTATCAGTAGAAGTATCAGTAGTATCAGTATCATCAGTAGTAGTATCAGTAGAAGTATCAGTAGTATCAGTAGTACCACTAGAAGTATCAGTCGAATCAGTAGTATCAGTAGACATATCAGTAGTATCAGTAGAATCAGTAGTATCAGTAGTATCACTGGTAGTATCAGTAGTATCAGTAGAATCAGTAGTATCAGTAGAAGTATCAGTAGTATCAGTAGAAGTATCAGTAGTATCAGTAGTATCACTAATATCAGTAGTACAACTAGTATCAGTAGTACCACTAGTATCAGTAGAAGTATCAGTCGTATCACTAGTATCAGTAGTACCACTAGTACCAGTAGTAATATCAGTAGTATCATTAACATCAGTAGTATCACTAGTATCAGTAGTACCACTCGTACCACTAGTAGTATCAGTACCATCAATTGTAGTAGCAGTAGTTTCAGTAGCATTAGTAGGTAGCACCAGTAGTAGCATCAGTAGTAGTATCAATAGCATCAGTAGTAACAGTAGTATCAATAGCATCAGTACTTGTATCAGTAGTAGTATCAGAAGAATCAGTAGTTTCAGGATCAGTAGTAGTATAGCATCAGTAGTATCAGTAATAGCAGTAGCATCACTAGTAATATCAGTAATATCAGTAGTAGCATCAGTAGCATCAGTAGTTTCAGGATCAGTAGTAGTATAGCATCAGTAGCATCAGTAGTAGTATCAGTAGCATTACTAGTAGTATCAATAATATCAGTAGTAGCATGAGTAGAATTAGTAGCATCAATAGTAACAGTAGCATAAGTAGTAGTATAGCATCAGTAGTATCAGTAGTAGTATCAGTAATATCAGTAGTAGCATCAGTAGTAGTATCAGTAGCATTACTAGTAGTATCAATAGCATCAGTGGTAGTATCAGTGGTTTCAGTATCAGTAGTAGTATAGCATCAGTAGCATCAGTAGTAGTATCAGAAGTATCAGTAGCCTAAGTAGTATCAATAGTATCAGTAGTAGCATGAGTAGAATTAGTAGCATCAATAGTAACAGTAGCATGAGTAGGAGTATCAATAGTATCAGTAGTATCAGTATCATCAGTAGTAGTATCATTAGCATCAGTAGTAGTATCAGTAGCATCAGTAGTATCAGTAGCATCAGTAGCATCAGTAGTAGTCATGTAGCAGTCATGAAGGGGGGAGGACAAAACCTATTCCCCCTCAGGAGACTGAAAAGATTTGGCATGGGTCTTCAGATCCTCAAAAGATTTTACAGCTGCACCATCGAGAGCATCCTGACGGGTTGCATCACCGCCTGGTATGGCAACTGCTCGGCCTCCGACCGCAAGGCACTACAGAGGGTAGTGCGTATGGCCTAGTACATTACCGGGGCCAAGCTTCCTGCCATTCAGGACCTCTATACCAGGTAGTGTCAGAGGAAGGCCCTAAAAATCGTCCAAGACTCCAGCCAGCCTAGTCATAGACTGTTCTCTCTGCTACCGCACGGCAAGCGGTACCGGAGCGCCAAGTCTAGGTCCAAGAGGCTTCTAAACAGCTTCTACCCACAAGCCATAAGACTCCTGCACAACTAATCAAATGTCTACCCAGACTATTTTCACCCCCCCACGCTGCTACTACTCTCTGTTATTATCTATGCATAGCCACTTTAACAACCCTACCTGCATGTACATAATTATCTCAATTACCTCGACACCGGTGCCCCCGCACATTGACTCTGTACCGGTACCCCCCTGTATATAGCCCCACTATTGTTATTTACTGCTGCTCTTTAATTACATGTTTTTCTTATCTCTTACTTTAAAAAAATATATATATTAATAAATATTTTGCTGTGTGCCATGGAGTTTTGATTGGGTAGCACTGGTGCTCCTATAAAAAACATTTACCAATATAATACACCGGATACCTACATTCTATTTGTGCTGTTGGGACCAGGAAAAGTTAATAAGTTTGTATCGGCTGTTATTTCATGTGTTACATTTGAGCGGCTCGCATCGTGAGCAAAGTCGATACATTATATAATTTCATCTCACCTGTGAGAGTAAATAGGAAATTCAGCAACTCTTGGAGACAGTGGACGTCTATAAAAGTGTTTTCTTTATTGGTAAAACCAAAGTGTTTCTGCCTTATAGAGCTCCAGGTGTCATAATACCCATAAAACCTAGCAGTCAAACAGGGAAATGGTTCCAATCGTTTTTCCACCATTCATTTTTGCCAAAGGGGATTTTAGATAGAGTTAAAATAAGGGCTGTGTTTCGTGTAGGCTTACCCTGGCGTGACGTTTTGATAACCGTGTAAATCTCTCTCGGACAAGGTGACTTTTATCAATATATTCCTCTCTATTTACTCTCAGATTCGAATAGGCTAATTAGCATCAACGTAGACATCTTGCAAGACTACAAATCCCTGCAAGCTCCTGCATGTCATCTCTAGCTGACACCTTTGCTAACAGGTATTGTGCCAATTTCAAACGTGCACAACACAGTTCACAGAATTGTCAATTTAAAGAGATTTAGCCAATTTATTCATTCCTACATTTAGCTAACATTAGATAGTTCATCCAGACATTTTGACCTTTACCTCGATTCGGCAGTCTTGTCCAGAGGAAAATCAAATCAAATGCGCCGAATACAACAGGTGTAGGTAGACCTTACCATGAAATGCTTACTTAAAAGCCCTTAACCCACAACACGTAGTAAGAAAATATTTGCTAAATAAACTAAATGAATCAAAAGTAACACAATAACGAGGCTCTATACAAGGAGTACCGGTAGCGAGTCAATGTGCGGGGTGCGGGGGTGCAGGTTAGTCGAGGTCATTGAGGTAATATGTACATTTAGGTGGGGGTAAAGTGACTATTCATAGATCATTTAACAGCGAGTAGCAGAGAGAACAGTCTATGACTTGGGTGGCTGGAGGCTTTGACAATTTTTAGGGTCTTCCTCTGACACCGCCTGGTTTAGAGGTCCTGGATGGCAGGAAGCTTGGCCCCAGTGATGTAATGGGCCGTATTCACTATCCTCTGTAGCGCCTTGCGTTCAGATGTCGCGCGGTTACCATACCCGGCGGTGATGTAACCAGTCAGGATGCTCTTGATGGTGCATCATCATGGCATTTTGTAGTTCTTTATGATAGGCACATTAGCAGCTAATTAGCGTTTCATTTTTGGTGGGGGGGGGGGGTAAATACAGGCTAATATATTGATTATAAAAAAATTACACAGTTATCAAAACGTCACACCAGGGTAATCCTACACAAAACACCAGCCCTTATTTTAAGAGTTTCTAAAATCCTCGATGAGAAAAATGAATGGCGCAAAAATAATTGGAACCACTTTTCTGTTTCGAACGCTAAGTTTTGTGGGTATTATGACCCGTACTGTGGTACTCTATATGACAGAGACTACCGAAGGTGGATTTATGGTTTTACCATAGAGAAGGATAGAGTCCTCTAGTGGCCAAAAGGCTGTGTTAGTATGGGCAGCGACATTGAAGACTTCAAATGTTAATGTAGTCAACTGGTCAGTACAGGTGCATCAAAGCAGGGACCGAGAGACTGAAAAACAGCTTCTATCTCAAGGCCATCAGACTGTTAAACAGACACCACTAACATTGAGTGGCTGCTGCCAACATACTGACTCAACTCCAGCCACTTTAATAATGGACAATTTATGTAAAAAATGTATCACTAGCCACTTTAAACAATGCCACCTAATATAATGTTTACATACCCTACATTACTCATCCCACATGTGTATACTGTACTCTATACCATCTACTGCATCTTGCCATCTTTATGTAATACATGTATCACTAGCCACTTTAAACAATGCCACTTTTATGTTTACATACCCTACATTACTCATCTTATATGTATATACTGTACTCGATACCATCTACTGCATCTTGCCTATGCCGTTCTGTACCATCACTCATTCATATATCTTTATGTACATATTCTTTATCCCTTTACATTTGTGTGTATAAGGTAGTTGTTGTGGAATTGTTAGGTTAGATTACTCGTTGGTTATTACTGCATTGTCGGAACTAGAAGCACAAGCATTTCGCTACACTCGCATTAACATCTGCTAACCATGTGTATGTGACAAATAAAATTTGATTTGATTTGATTTTGATTTGGGTGGGAACATCCAACTTCATTGGCTGATCCATCCTGGTGACCCTGTTGGAGTCATGTCCAACCCAGTCATCAGAAAGGATCAGAAAGGATCAGCCAATCGTGAAGAAGAAATTGACTACTTCAAAATGGAGATTGCCTCAATGGCACTGTGCATGTTCTCTATCTCTATGTAGCTGGGTTGACATGCTCTGTGCTCTCACAAGCACAGATAAAAATGAGTTCTCTATCTATCTCAATGGAACTGCCCATGCTGTCACAGACGCTATAACAGCACAGCCTCAAAGACAAGTCCTCTATCTATCTCCATGCAGATGCCCATGCTGTCACAGACGCTATAACAGCACAGACACAAAGATGAGTCCTCTATCTATCTCCATGCAGATGCCCATGCTGTCACAGAAACAAAGAGGAGTTCTCTATTTATCTCTTTTTTTGCCTTTATTTAACTAGGCAAGTCACTTAAGAACAAATTCTTATTTACAATGAAGGCCTACCGGGGAACAGTGGGTTAACTGCCTTGTTCAAGTGCAGAACAACATATTTTTAACCTTGTCAGCTCGGGGATTCAATCCAGCAACCTCTCGGTTACTGGCCCAACGCTCTAACTACTAGGCTACCTGCCGCCCCTCTATGCAGCTGCCCATTCTGTCACAGACGCTATAATGGCACAGATACAAAGATGAGTCCTCTATCTATCTCAATGCAGCTGCCCATGCTGTCACAGACGCTATAACAGCACAGCCTCAAAGATGAGTCCTCTATCGATCTCTATGGATTTTACAAATATGTATTTTTAAATGACTCTTTACTGACTCGAGAGTCATGATTAGTTTTTTCTGAGTGACTCGTTCATTTTAGCCATTAATTTGACCTGCTAGTGCTGGCTGCAATGAGTCCTACAGCAGGATTAATACGCGCTCCTCTGGCTCAGAGGCTCCAAAGACGTACTCTGACCATCAACTGTCTGTCATATGTGTGCAGGAATATACACAGAACAAAAGTACAAACGCAACATGTAAAGTGTTGGTCCCATGTTTCATGAGCTGAAATAAAAGATTATAGAAATCCCACAAAAAGCTTATTCCTCTCAAATTTGCTGCACACATTTGTTTACATCCCTGTCAGTGAGCATTTCTCCTTTGCCAAGATAATCCATCCACCTGACAGGTGTGGCATATCAAGAAGCGTATTAAACAGCATGATCATTACACAGGTGCACCTTGTGCTGGGGACAGTAAAAGGCCACTCAAATATGCGCAGTTTTGTCACACAACACAATGCCACAGATGTCTCAAGTTTTGAGGGAGCGTGAAATTGGCAGGCCAACTGCAGAAATGTCCACCAGAACTGTTGCCAGAGAATGTAATATTAATTTCTCTACCATAAGCCACCTCCAACATAATTTTTGAGAATTTGTCAGTACGTCCATCCAGCCTCAGAACCGCAGACCCCGTGTAACCACGGCAACCCAGGAACTCCACACTGGGCTTCTTCACCAAATTGATTCTGTGTTTCTCTGAGACATGGCTGGTCAGTACCATCTCTCAAATTGATTATATGTTTCTCTGAGACATGGCTGGACAGTACCATCTCTCAAATTGATTATATGCTTCTCTGAGACATGGCTGGACAGTACCATCTCCCAAATTGATTATATGTTTCTCTGAGACATGGTTGGACAGTACCATCTCTCAAATTGATTATATGTTTCTCTGACACATGGCTGGAAAGTACCATTTCTGAAATTGATTATATGCTTCTCTGAGACATGGCTGGACAGTACCATTTCTGAAATTGATTATATGCTTCTCTGACACATGGCTGGAAAGTACCATTTCTGAAATTGATTATATGCTTCTCTGAGACAAGACATACCCTGGAGGAGGCATGCTACATACCAGCCAATCAGAATGACTTTTACCGAGCACTGGAGGAGGCATGCTACATACCAGCCAATCAGAATGACTTTTACCCAGCATTGGAGAAACCTTTCTCTAAATGTTTAGATCTTCAATGTAATGAAACTGTTTTGATTGGTGGTTTTAACACAACCACTCAAGTCAAAGACAAACCGTTATTAAAGTTTTCATTTATGTTTTGAAGGGGGTTTGATTTGCTTCAGCTGATAACATAGCCCACTAGAGTACGTAACTCCACTCAAACCATCATAGATTTGATCTTGGTGTCTGATACATCTAGGATTTGGTGTCATTCCCAATGGAATTAGTGATCATTCAATAATTTACTAAACAAGAAAAGTAAAAAAAAAAAAAAGCTCTTTAACTCAACACACTAACTGTTAGATCTCTGAAACAATATAGCAAAGATACATGTATTGATCATTGACTAAAGTTGATCAGGACCAGGGGCTTACAGAGCCTTCAGAAAGTATTCACACAGCTTGGCTTGGCTTCCCCCACATTATGCTGTGTTACAGCCTGAATTTAAAATTGATTAAATTTACCCCATAATGTCAAAGTGTAATTCTGTTTTTAGACATTTTTACAAATTAATTCAATTAAAATCTGAAATGTCTTGAGTCAATAAGTATTCAACCTGTTGTTATGGAAATGCCTAAATAAGTTCAGGAGTAAAAATGTGCTTAACAAGTTCAATAATGAGTTGCATGGACTCACTGTGTGCAATAATAGTGTTTAACATGATTTTTTGAATGATTACCTCATCTCTGTACCTCACATATACAAGTATCAGTAAGGTCCCTCAGTCCAGCAGTGAATTTTTAACACCGGATTCAACCACAAAGACCAGGGAGGTTTTCAAATGCCTCGCAAAGAAGGGCTCCTATTGGTTGATGGGTCAAAAACATTGAATATCCCTTTGAACATGGTGAAGTTATTAGTCACACTTTGGATGGTGTATCAATACACCCAGACACTACAAAGATACAGGCATCCTTCCTAACTCAGTTTTCGGAGAGGAAGGAAACCACTCAGGGATTTCACCATGAGACCAATGGTGACTTTAGAACAGTTACAGAGTTTAATGGCTGTGATAGGAGAAAACTGAGGATCAACAACATTGTAGTTCCTCCACAATACTAATCTAAATGACAGAGTGAAAAAAAAGGAAGCCTGTACAGAATAAAAATATTCCAAAACATACATCCTGTTTGTGATAAAGCACCAAAGTAAAACTGCAAAGGATGGTGCAAAGAAATTATCAAAGAAATATCACATTTACATAAGTATTCAGACCCTTTACTCACTACTTTATTGAAGCACCTTTGGCAGCGATTACAACCTTGAGTCTTCTTGGGTATGATGCTACAAGCTTGGCACACCTATATTTGGGGAGTTTCTCCCATTCTTCTCTGCAGATCCTCTCAAGCTCTGTCAGGTTGGATGGGGAGTGTTGCTGTACAGCTATTTTCAGGTCTCTCCAGAGATGTTCGATCGGGTTCAAGTCTGGGCTCTTGCTGGGCCACTCAAGAACATTCAGAGACTTGTCCCGAAGCCACTCCTGCATTGTCTTGGCTGTGTGCTTAGGGTCGTTGTCCTGTTGGAAGATGAACCTTTGCAGCAGTCTGAGGTCCCGAGCGCTCTGGAGCAGGTTTTCATCAAGGATCTCTCTGTACTTTGCTCCGTTCATCTTTCCCTCAACATCCCCACACATTATGCTGCCACCACCATGCTTGTACTGGAATAATGTTTAACGTTTCAAAGTGTTCAACACATTATGTTCATTTAATCAGAGTTTTAGAAATGTAATTATTTGACTGAGGAAAAGTTCCTACAACACACACATGTAGATATTTAATCACAATCTAAGTAAAAATTCTAACTATGTTTAAATTTGAATTCTAATCAAAATGCAATTTAAGTCCTTTCGGAACAGTGTTGTGGTTTACATATTGAGTTATTTCTAGATGCGTAGCACGCGGAACATTTTGGATGGCTTTTGTTTCCTTTGTTGGTGGGTGAAATAATAATGCTGCACCGTATGTATTCTGTACATCCGGTGTTCTTTCTGTACGACTTGGAAGCTGACATTTGAGACAATCTGCGAATCTGTGCGTCGTTGTAAGCTCAGAATGAATTAAATGCGTGTTTATGTTATTAGACTGTACTGAATGTCATGTGTTGGAAGTGTTTCATTTAAATGTGCCCATTAAATGTCCCTCGTTAGCTAGCTTCGTTGTTAGTCTGCCCCTGGACATTGCCAGTCATTCATTATCAAAGTAGCTAGCATCAAGCTAGCTCATGGTAGCTGTTTCTAGCAGGTCCCCTCCCGCCCATTCAGTTACGTTTGTCAGAAGTTCCCACCGTAGTGAAGGCTAGTTTATTTGGCTAACCAAATGAATACATGTTTACCAGACACGTCTTTGCAGCATTTTCATTGACAGCTTATGGCTAGCAAATTAGCTAACTGCCACTGGAAAGGTGAGTGACCGCTAACAGTTATAAGTAACGTTGGCTGCTAACTGCAGGGCATAACAACATACATTTGAGCCACACCGACTAAGAAGATTGTGTTTACGAACCATTTATTATGTCTCTTGTTGACATAATGCATACAGGGTCGTCAACACACTCTCCTTAGTCGGTAGCTATGGCGACGTAAATTTGTGCTTTTCCAGCTATTAGGCGTCTTGCTGCTACAACAGTTCACTATGATGCTGGAGACGGCACTTTGCTGAGCCGCAGATTGCCTCTGGCAGAGGGTTGGTTGGGGAATCCATTTAGCTGTTGGTCTTGTCTTTTAGTTCTGTGTTCCGGGACAGGCTGTATTTCACCTGTCTAACAGATAACAGGGCTGTATTTCACCTGTCTAACAGATAACAGGGCTGTATTTCACCTGTCTAACAGATAGCAGGGCTGTATTTCACCTGTCTAACAGATAGCAAAGACAGGCTGTATGTCTCTATTATCTGTTAGACAGGTTAAATACAGCCCATTTGGTAGTTTAAGCTCTTAAAAGCGTGTGTGTGACCTGTGTGATTGCGAAAAATGTATATATGTGCCTGTGTGTCCGTTTGTGCTTGCAACACGTGTGTCTGACGTGTGTGTGTTCCCCAGGTGTGCTGCAGGCAGGTAGATGACATGCAGGGTGAGCCATGGACCAGATCACCTTCCATTATGGCACGGTGTGTCTGACGTGTGTGTGTTCCCCAGGTGTGCTGCAGGCAGGTAGATGACATGCAGGGTGAGCCATGGACCAGATCACCTTCCATTATGGCACGGTGTGTCTGACGTGTGTGTGTTCCCCAGGTGTGCTGCAGGCAGGTAGATGACATGCAGGGTGAGCCATGGACCAGATCACCTTCCATTATGACACGGTGTGTCTGACGTGTGTGTGTTCCCCAGGTGTGCTGCAGGCAGGTAGATGACATGCAGGGTGAGCCATGGACCAGATCACCTTCCATTATGGCACGGTGTGTCTGACGTGTGTGTGTTCCCCAGGTGTGCTGCAGGCAGGTAGATGACATGCAGGGTGAGCCATGGACCAGATCACCTTCCATTATGACACGGTGCTGTCTGACGTTCACCTGTTGCTGCCCAACTCTCGCCACCTCATGGCACGCCTTAACAGCGTAGGACAACCAGGTACTTGTGTGTGTGTGTGTGTGTGTGTGTGTGTAAAATGACACAAAATTTAATTCTGAAAATGTTATAATTTAGTTTAAATGTAGGGCTCTCCTGAATGTCAATGGAACTGTCCCAACCCTCTATTGCTGTGTTTACACAGGCAGCCCAATTCTGGTATTTTTTCCCCAATAATTGTTCTTTTGACCAATCACATCAGATCTTTTCACGTCAGATCTGTTTCAGAGCTGATCTGATTGGTCAAACTACCAATGATTGAAAACAAGATCAGAATTGGGGTGCCTGTCTAAACGCAGCCTGTGTGTCTAGTGTTCATCTCCCGGTTCAGAATCCTGTGGGACGGAGCGAAGCAGCACACCTGTGACCTCGGTTCCCCCTGCGGAGGGGAAGAGTTAGACCGCGACACCCAGGAGGAGAGTGGAAGGGGAGATGCTAGGGGGAGTGAGACTGTGGCTGACGCAGGGGCAGACGGAGGAGTGGACAGAGGGGAGGACGGAGGAGTGGATGGAGGGGAGGACGGAGGAGTGGACAGAGGGGAGGACGGAGGAGTGGACGGAGGGGAGGACGGAGGAGTGGACGGAGGGGAGGACGGAGGAGTGGACAGAGGGGAGGACGGAGAGGTAGAACCACCCCTGGATGAAGATGGAGATTTAGAGGTACCACGCAGGTCAGTTACATCTCACCTCCACATCAGTCACCACAGTTATTACAGTCAAACCTTCCCTTTGTTTTTTATTGCCTTCATTTGATTGTTGTACAGTAAATGTTTTAAGGCCAGAGGATCAATAGAATGGGAGAATACACCAATGTCCAATTTAGAAATGTGGCTGTGCATCAGCAGTGTTTCTTTTTTTATGTCAGCCACTGACAGTCACTCAATTATCTCTCTCAGCATTATTTAGAAATGTGTTTGTGCATCAGCAGTGTTTCTCTTTTTATGTCAGCCACTGATCGTCACTCAATTATCTCTCTCAGCATTATTTAGAAATGTGGCTGTGCATCAGCAGTGTTTCTCTTTTTATGTCAGCCACTGACCGTCACTCAATTATCTCTCTCAGTATTATTTAGAAATGTGTTTGTGCATCAGCAGTGTTTCTCTTTTTATGTCAGCCACTGACCGTCACTCAATTATCTCTCTCAGTATTATTTTGTACCTTTTTTTTTTATATTGGTAAGTTAGTCTAGCGGCCAGCTATGTAAACTTGGTCGAATTGCCGACCGAGGGGCCCGCATTGATTTTGTTAGTCACTCTCACTCAGATATCATATTAAAAACGGCACACACATCTCTCTACCCTATAGCAGAATGTGTAGAATTGCTGCAAATTAGCTTTAAAACAGCACACATCTCTCTACCCTATAGCAAAATGTGTAGAATTGCTGCAAATTAGCTTTAAAACAGCACACATCTCTCTACCCTATAGCAGAATGTGTAGAATTGCTGCAAATTAGTTATAAAATAAAAATAGCTAAATCTTCTCTCCGCCACTTTTTTGTGGCCCCACCCCATCAAAGTTTCCCATCCCTGTTCCAGACTAACTATTGTTCATGTTATCCCTGTTCCAGACTAACTATTATACATGTTATCCCTGTTCCAGACTAACTATTGTTCATGTTGTCCCTGTTCCAGACTAACTATTGTACATGTTGTCCCTGTTCCAGACTAACTATTGTACATGTTGTCCCTGTTCCAGACTAACTATTGTACATGTTGTCCCTGTTCCAGACTAACTATTGTACATGTTATCCCTGTTCCAGACTAACTATTGTACATGTTATCCCTGTTCCAGACTAACTATTGTACATGTTATCCCTGTTCCAGACTAACTATTGTACATGTTATCCCTGTTCCAGACTAACTATTGTACATGTTGTCCCTGTTCCAGATTAACTATTGTACATGTTGTCCCTGTTCCAGACTAACTATTGTACATGTTATACCTGTCCAGACAGTCTGAGATAGGGACATGACTAACTATTGTACATGTTATCCCTGTTCCAGACTAACTATTGTACATGTTATCCCTGTTCCAGACTAACTATTGTACATGTTATCCCTGTTCCAGACTAACTATTGTACATGTTATACCTGTCCAGACAGTCTGAGATAGGGACATGACTAACTATTGTACATGTTATCCCTGTTCCAGACTAACTATTGTACATGTTATCCCTGTTCCAGACTAACTATTGTTCATGTTATCCCTGTTCCAGACTAACTATTGTTCATGTTATCCCTGTTCCAGACTAACTATTGTACATGTTATCCCTGTTCCAGACTAACTATTGTACATGTTATCCCTGTTCCAGACTAACTATTGTACATGTTATCCCTGTTCCAGACTAACTATTGTACATGTTATCCCTGTTCCAGACTAACTATTGTACATGTTATACCTGTCCAGACAGTCTGAGATAGGGACATGACTAACTATTGTACATGTTATCCCTGTTCCAGACTAACTATTGTACATGTTATACCTGTTCCAGACTAACTATTGTACATGTTATACCTGTTCCAGACTAACTATTGTACATGTTATACCTGTCCAGACAGTCTGAGATAGGGACATAACTAACTATTGTACATGTCATCCAGGCCCAGACAAACACTCCCTGAGAGGGACAGAGACATGGTCTACCCCATCATCCTCAGCCAGGCAAGAAGAGAGGAAGAGGAGGAGGAGGAGGAAGAGAAGTGTCCTAGAGACGTCATCAGGATAGGTGAGAAGAGAACAGGACTGGTTTCTACCACTGACCCTGGTCACTTATTTAGTTTTTAGTCCAATGTATTTCCTGAAGAGCTGAGTGAAGGTCTGAGAGGCAGAAGTATGTGTTGTAACTGTGTTTGTGTGGGTTATAACTGTTTATGTGGGTTATAACTGTGTTTATGTGCGTGTTATAACTGTGTTTATGTGCGTGTTATAACTGTGTTTATGTGCGTGTTATAACTGTGTTTATGTGTGGGTTATAACTGTGTTTATGTGTGTTATAACTGTTTGTGTGTGTTATGACTGTGTTTGTGCGTGTTATGACTGTTTGTGTGTGTTATGACTGTGTTTGTGCGTGTTATGACTGTTTGTGTGTGTTATAACTGTTTGTGTGTTATAACTGTGTTTGTGTGTGTTATAACTGTGTGTGTGTTATGACTGTGTTTGTGTGTGTGTTATAACTGTGTTTATGTGCGTGTTATAACTGTGTTTGTGTTTAACTGTTTAAATTCAACATGTCTTTAACAGAACACACTATGGCCACGCCTTTAGAAGATGTTGGCAAACAGGTGAGTATCGCTCTCTCTCTCTCACTCTGTCTCTCTCGCTCGCTCTCTCTCGCTCTCTCTCGCTCGCTCGCTCTCGCTCGCTCGCTCTCGCTCTCTCTCGCTCTCTCACTCTGTCTTTCTCTCCCTCTCTCTCCCTCTCTCGCTCTCATGCTACCTTATTTTTCCTTCCCCTCATATATAATGCACAGTGCATTCAGAAAGTATTCATACCCCTTGACTTATTCCACATGTTGTTGTGTGACAGCTTGAATTCAAAATTGATTCAATTGATTTATTTTCTCACCCATCAAGACACAATACCCCATAATGACAAAGTGAAAACATGTTTTTTGCCATTTTTGCAAATGTATTGGAAAAGATGTAGAGAAATAACTCATTTACATAACTATTCACACCTAGATGTTCAACATTTCCTCATTATTCTTAAAAAAAAATGTAAGCTCTGTCAAATTAGATGTTGATCATTGCTAGACAACCATTTTCAGGTCTTGCCATAGATTTTCAAGTAGATTTAGGTCAAAACTGTAACTCGCCCACTTAGGAACATTCACTGTCTTCTTGGTAAGCAACTCCAGTCTAGATTTGGCCTTGTGTTTTAGGTTACTGTCCAGCTGAAAGGGGAATTCATCTCATGTCTGAATTCATCTAATGAATTCATGTCTGGTAGAAAGCAGACTGAACCAGGTTTTCCTCTAGGATTTAGCCTGCGCTTAGCTCTATTTCATTTTTTTTTTTATCCTGAAAAACTCCCTGGCCCTTAATTATTATAAGCATACCCATAACATGATGCTTCCACCACTATGCTTGAAAATATGGAGAGTGGTCAGTAATGTATTGAATTTGCCCCAAACATAACACTTTGTATTCAGGACAAAAAGTGCATTTCTTTGCCACATTTTTAGAAGTATTACTTTAGGGCCGCGTTGTATCTTTGGAATATTTTTATTCTGTACAGGCTTCCTTCTTTTCACTCTGTCATTTAGGTTAGTATTGTGGAGTAACTACAATGTTGTTGATCCATCCTCAGTTTTCTCCTATCACAGCCATTAAACTCTGTAACTGTTTTAAAGTCACCATTGGCCTCATGGTGAAATCCCTGAGTGGTTTCCTTCCTCTCCGGCAACTGAGTTAGGAAGAACGCCTGTATCTTTGAAGTGACTGGGTGTATTGATACACCATCCAAAGTGTAATTAATAACTTCACCATGCTGAACGGGATATTCAATGTCTACCAATAGGAGCCCTTCTTAACGAGGCATTGGAAAACCTCCCTGGTCTTAATAGTTGAATCTGTGCTTGTAATTCACTTCTCGACTCAGGAACTTAATCATAATTGTATATGTGGGGTACAGAGATGAGGTGGTCAGAAATCATGTTAACCACTATTATTACACACAGACTGAGTCCATTCAACTTATTATGTGACTTGTTAAGGACATTTTTACTCCTGAACTTATTTAGGCGTTTCCATAACAACGAGGTTGAATACTTATTGACTCAAGACATTTCAGATTTTCATATTCTAAATTTTGGTTTAAAAAAAATTTAAAACATAATTCCATTTTGACATTATGTGGTATTGTGTGTCGGGCCAGTGACAATAAAATCTAAATGTAATCCATTTTAAATTCAGGCTGTAAAACAACACAATGTGGGGAAAGTCCAGGTGTGTGAATACTTTCTGAAGGCTCTGTATGGCTCCTTTACTAGGTCTGGCGTGGTGCCTTCCTATTGGCTGATTTAATCCTGTCTCAGCCAACTACATTCAGAGGAGCCACTGTCTTGGAGTTGGGGGCAGGGACTGGGCTGACCAGCATAGTCATGGCAACGGTGGCCAAAACAGTGTACTGCACAGGTAAGGGACCATCAGGTAAACCAGGGTTCTGTCAAATTGTTGTGGACCTGTCAGCAAAATGTTTGAATTCAACAATGTTTTACATCTACAGCGCCTTAGGAAAGTTTTCAGACCCCTTGACTTTTTCCACATTTTGTTACGTTACAGCCTTATTCTAAAAGTGATTCCCCCACGTATTCATCACGTCCCCCACGTAGTCATCACGTCCCCCACGTATTCATCACGTCCCCCACGTATTCATCACGTCCCCCACGTATTCATCACGTCCCCCACGTATTCATCACGTCCCCCACGTATTCATCATGTCCCCCACGTATTCATCATGTCCCCCACGTATTCATCATGTCCCCCACGTATTCATCATGTCCCCCCACGTATTCATCACGTCCCCCACGTATTCATCACGCCCCCCACGTATTCATCACGTCCCCCACGTATTCATCACGTCCCCCACGTATTCATCACGTCCCCCACGTATTCATCACGTCCCCCACGTATTCATCATGTCCCCCACGTATTCATCACGTCCCCCACGTAGTCATCACGTCCCCCACGTATTCATCACGTCCCCCACGTATTCATCATGTCCCCCACGTATTCATCATGTCCCCCACGTAGTCATCACGTCCCCCACGTAGTCATCACGTCCCCCACGTAGTCATCACGTCCCCCACGTATTCATCACGTCCCCCGCGTATTCATCACGTCCCCCGCGTAGTCATCACGTCCCCCACGTATTCATCACGTCCCCCGCGTATTCATCACGTCCCCCGCGTAGTCATCACGTCCCCCGCGTAGTCATCACGTCCCCCGCGTAGTCATCACGTCCCCCACGTATTCATCACGTCCCCCACGTATTCATCACGTCCCCCACGTAGTCGTCACGTCCCCCACGTATTCATCACGTCCCCCACGTATTCATCACGTCCCCCACGTAGTCATCATGTCCCCCACGTATTCATCATGTCCCCCACGTATTCATCATGTCCCCCCACGTATTCATCACGTCCCCCACGTATTCATCACGTCCCCCACGTATTCATCACGTCCCCTACGTATTCATCACGTCCCCCGCGTATTCATCACGTCCCCCGCGTATTCATCACGTCCCCCGCGTAGTCATCACGTCCCCCGCGTAGTCATCACGTCCCCCGCGTAGTCATCACGTCCCCCACGTAGTCATCACGTCCCCCACGTATTCATCACGTCCCCCACGTAGTCATCACGTCCCCCGCGTAGTCATCACGTCCCCCACGTATTCATCACGTCCCCCACGTAGTCATCATGTCCCCCACGTATGGTCCTGGAGAGCTACGGGGGTTGCAGGTTTCTGTTCCAGCCCTGCTCTGTTTATAAATGAGGTCGCTGGTCCTGGTCCAATTCAACAGACAGCAATGTAAATTGAATTGAGAGCATCTTGTTGCTCACCTCGTAGCTCTCCTTGTCCAGATATTCTGGCCCAGTCTGAAGAGTACTATCCTAGGCAGAACATCTCACTTCTGAATAATCCCTTGGCATGATGTGATAAGAAATCTTACCTTTTGAAATAATTGTACATTATTTCTCAATTTAGCAATTTTATGCATGGCTGCTGTTGCAGGCCCATTACACCTTCTCATAATAAAGCTGCTGGGATTCTTCTCAATCATAGTAATGGCACACACACGTACTCACTCACTCATAGGTTAGCTAACTAAGGATGTTGGGCTCTGATAAACACAGAGATATAATGTTATCTAACTAAGGATGTTGGGCTCTGATAAACACAGAGATGTAATGTTAGCTAGTTAAGTATGTTGGGCTCTGATAAACACAGAGATATAATGTTATCTAACTAAGGATGTTGGGCTCTGATAAACAGAGATGTAATGTTAGCTAGTTAAGTATGTTGGGCTCTGATAAACAGAGATGTAATGTTAGCTAACTAAGGATGTTGGGCTCTGATAAACACAGAGATGTAATGTTAGCTAACTAAGGATGTTGGGCTCTGATAAACACAGAGATGTAATGTTAGCTAACTAAGGATGTTGGGCTCTGATAAACACAGAGATGTAATGTTAGCTAGCTAACTAAGGATGTTGGGCTCTGATAAACACAGAGTTGTAATGTTAGCTAGCTAAGGATGTTGGGCTCTGATAAACACAGAGATGTAATGTTAGTTAACTAAGGATGTTGGGCTCTGATAGCTAACATTACATCTCTGTGTTTATCAGAGCCCAACATCCTTAGTTAGCTAACATTACATCTCTGTGTTTAACTAAGGATGTTGGGCTCTGATAAACAGAGATGTAATGTTGGCTAACTAAGGATGTTGGGCTCTGATAAGCACAGAGATGTAATGTTAGCTAGCTAAGGATGTTGGGCTCTGATAAATAGAGAGATGTAATGTTAGCTAGCTAGCTAAGGATGTTGGGCACTGCACTGATAAACAGCATGTAGCTTTTCACTTATGTAGGATAGTGTGACAGCTTGCTGCTGCAGTGACGTTCCCAGCAGTCGGTCCGTACTTCAGCCTGTTTCCAAAGCACCAATCACGACATAGTTGGGTCAGGTAAAAGCGCAGCAGCAGACTAGTTAATGTACTGACTCAAGGCAGAGCAGGCTGTTCGCTGCTGTCACGTGCCTTTCTCTGCCATTTCTCCAATTTAACGACGATGACGTGCGGAGCACTTTATATCTGTGCTAAATAGTTTCTCCTACTAACGTGACAGCGTTGTTACGTTAGGTATTTGTTTAATTAGATTGTTTCCCGTCGTGATGATCTGAACCTGTTAGTGGTAGTTTTGTGACGGGTGCACTGTGCACATTTAATTTAGATTTTTAAACATCGTTTTTCTGTTAGGGAGTTTTTTATTTTAAACGTTTTAAGGTTTAAGTGTTCACACTCCTAGTTACAGGAGCCCTGACCCTACCAACAAACTGGCTCAGAATATACAGTCACATTAATCTTATCCAGGTAATGTCACACATTATGTTTAAATGTATAGCTCCGACAATGAAAGGAACAGATGGATTAAATGTAGTGACTAGCAGCAATCACATTCAGAAAATATTCATTCAAAGCTCTTAAAAGGATGGTTCAGTGGATTATGGTGATTTAACATGCCTCTAAACCCATATCTGTAGATTATGGTGACCAGGATAATGATTTAACATGCCTCTAAACCCACATCTGTAGATTATGGTGACCAGGATAATGATTTAACATGCCTCTAAACCCACATCTGTAGATAATGGTGATTTAACATGCCTCTAAACCCACATCTGTAGATAATGGTGATTTAACATGCCTCTAAACCCACATCTGTAGATAATGGTGATTTAACATGCCTCTAAACCCACATCTGTAGATTATGGTGACCAGGATAGTGATTTAACATGCCTCTAAACCCACATCTGTAGATTATGGTGATTTAACATGCCTCTAAACCCACATCTGTAGATTATGGTGACCAGGATAGTGATTTAACATGCCTCTAAACCCACATCTGTAGATAATGGTGACCAGGATAGTGATTTAACATGCCTCTAAACCCACATCTGTAGATTATGGTGATTTAACATGCCTCTAAACCCACATCTGTAGATTATGGTGACCAGGATAATGATTTAACATGCCTCTAAACCCACATCTGTAGATTATGGTGACCAGGATAGTGATTTAACATGCCTCTAAACCCACATCTGTAGATTATGGTGACCAGGATAGTGATTTAACATGCCTCTAAACCCACATCTGTAGATTATGGTGACCAGGATAAGGATTTAACATGCCTCTAAACCCACATCTGTAGATTATGGTGACCAGGATAAGGATTTAACATGCCTCTAAACCCACATCTGTAGATTATGGTGACCAGGATAATGATTTAACATGCCTCTAAACCCACATCTGTAGATTATGGTGACCAGGATAGTGATTTAACATGCCTCTAAACCCACATCTGTAGATTATGGTGACCAGGATAGTGATTTAACATGCCTCTAAACCCACATCTGTAGATTATGGTGACCAGGATAGTGATTTAACATGCCTCTAAACCCACATCTGTAGATTATGGTGACCAGGATAGTGATTTAACATGCCTCTAAACCCACATCTGTAGATTATGGTGACCAGGATAGTGATTTAACATGCCTCTAAACCCACATCTGTAGATTATGGTGACCAGGATAGTGATTTAACATGCCTCTAAACCCACATCTGTAGATTATGGTGACCAGGATAGTGATTTAACATGCCTCTAAACCCACATCTGTAGATTATGGTGACCAGGATAGTGATTTAACATGCCTCTAAACCCACATCTGTAGATTATGATGACCAGGATAGTGATTTAACATGCCTCTAAACCCACATCTGTAGATTATGGTGACCAGGATAGTGATTTAACATGCCTCTAAACCCACATCTGTAGATTATGGTGACCAGGATAGTGATTTAACATGCCTCTAAACCCACATCTGTAGATTATGGTGATTTAACATGCCTCTAAACCCACATCTGTAGATTATGGCGACCAGGATAGTGATTTAACATGCCTCTAAACCCACATCTGTAGATTATGGTGACCAGGATAGTGATTTAACAGGCCTCTAAACCCACATCTGTAGATTATGGTGACCAGGATAGTGATTTAACATGCCTCTAAACCCACATCTGTAGATTATGGTGATTTAACATGCCTCTAAACCCACATCTGTAGATTATGGTGACCAGGATAGTGATTTAACATGCCCCTAAACCCACATCTGTAGATTATGGTGACCAGGATAGTGATTTAACATGCCCCTAAACCCACATCTGTAGATTATGGGGATTTAACATGCCTCTAAACCCACATCTGTAGATTATGGTGACCAGGATAATGATTTAACATGCCTCTAAACCCACATCTGTAGATAATGGTGACCAGGATAGTGATTTAACATGCCTCTAAACCCACATCTGTAGATTATGGTGACCAGGATAGTGATTTAACATGCCTCTAAACCCACATCTGTAGATTATGGTGACCAGGATAATGATTTAACATGCCTCTAAACCCACATCTGTAGATTATGATGACCAGGATAATGATCTGACTGGAATGGTGCTGTGTGTTTCTATCGGTCAACGCTGTATGATTTTATAAAGACCAACATGTTACACTATAGTAATGTTTTATAAAGACCACCAGAGACCATTAAAACACACACATAGGAGTGTTTAATCAACTATCGCTTCACTACACAGATTTCACAGTTACAACTGTGTTGAGAGGAGGCGCCACAGACAGAACCGGTCTCCAACACCGTGGCAGTTTCCAACCCCTCTATTCTACCTCTTACTATTATATAGTACAATCAAGACATTCACCGTGAGGAAAAGCCACTCCCCCATCGGATTCGGGCTTGTTGCAGGAGTGTGGGAGTAATGTGTTGAAAGGGAAAAAGCATACTGCTCTTGCCAGTATCACGTCAGTTCTTTCAGCTTAATGAACTGAGTGCAGGTCGGTGTTTCTTCTGTAAAGGCCCAGTGCAGCCCACTTTGTGGTTTTCCTGGGTCTTATACACAGTGCCTTTGGAAAGTACTCAGACCCATTGACTTTTCCCACATTTTGTACGTTACAGACTTTTTCTAAAATGGATTAAATAAATAAAAATCCTCAGCAATCTACATACAATACGTCCTGATGACAATGCGAAAACAGGTTTTTAGAAATGTTTGCACATTTATAAAAAAATAAATAAACAGAAATACCTTATTTACAAAAGTTCTCAGACCCTTTGCTATGAGACTCGAAATTGAGTTTAGGTGCATCTTGTTTTCGTTGATCATCCTTGATGTTTCTACAACTTGATTGGAGCACCTGTGGTAAATTCAGTTGATTGGACATAATTTGGAAAGACACACACCTGTCTATATAAGGTCCCACAGTTGACAGTGCATGTCAGAGCAAAAACCAAGCCATGAGGTTGAAGGAATTGTCGGCGGAGCTCCAAGACAGGATTGTGTCGAGGCACAGATCCGGGGAAGGCTACCAAAACATTTCTGCAGCGTTAAAGGTCCTATTAGTTACTAGACCAATAAGAAAAAGTGTTCCAAACCTCTCTCCCTTTAACAGCTAGTGTTCCCCTCCCAACTCAGACCACCCAGACAGTCCTTGTGTTCCAAACCTCTCTCCCTTTAACAGCTAGTGTTCCCCTCCCAACTCAGACCACCCAGCCAGTCCTAGTGTTCCATACCTCTCTCCCTTTAACAGCTAGTGTTCCCCTCCCAACTCAGACCACCCAGACAGTCCTAGTGTTCCATACCTCTCTCCCTTTAACAGCTAGTGTTCCCCTCCCAACTCAGACCACCCAGACAGTCCTAGCTAAATTATTGCTTGAGAAATTGCAGTTTTCTAAGAAGCAATTTGTCTCATTTAACAAAAAAACTTTATCATTGAAACCAATCACAGTAAGGTACTTAAATGTTACCCAGAAATTATTTCATATTTAGATAAAAATGGCTGCATTTGACCTTTAAAGTGATAATTGTTGCACTTGTATTAAAGTGCTCTTCTGGAGAGGGAAAGAACATTTCAAAGGGCAAGATAATGCCAAGTTACTCTGCCTGTCTTTCTGTCTTTCTGCCTGCCTGCCTGCCTGCCTGCCTGCCTGCCTGCCTGCCTGCCTGCCTGCCTGCCTGCCTGCCTGCCTGCCTGCCTGCCTGCCTGCCTGCCTGCCTGTCTGCCTGCCTGCCTGCCTGCCTGCCCGCCCGCCCGCCCGCCCGTCCGTCCGTCCGTCCGTCCGTCCGTCCGTCCGTCCGTCCGTGTAGACCAGGAAGCATCATATTAAATAGACTGTTCTTCTGAATCTATTCAGGGAATGAAAATTCCATTTACTTCTAAAGTCAGGGTGAGTAATAGTACTACTGCCAATCATCTCTGATACAGACACCATTCTACATGGTAGTCACCATGCTTCACTGAACCAAGCTCAGTCATCTCTGATACAGAAACCCTTCTACATGGTAGTCACCATGCTTCACTGAACCAAACTCAATCATCTCTGATACAGAAACCATTCTACATGGTAGTCACCATGCTTCACTGAACCAAACTCAATCATCTCTGATACAGAAACCATTCTACATGGTAGTCACCATGCTTCACTGAACCAAGCTCAGAATCGTTTTAAGAATTGATGAGCTGGTAGCAAGCTGTTCTTAAATGAATGTATCTTATTTGTCATGTTTTGTTCTATTTCCAATGTTGTGTTTAAGAATGTAGGACGCCCAATGTCTCTGTAATGTTTTTAAAGTTACATAAATGCTGTGTCAAATCCCAATATCTGTGTAACGTTGTGTTGCAGACGTTGGGGAGGATCTACTGAGCATGTGCCAGAAGAACGTGACGTTAAACAGACACCTGATGGAACCTGCAGGTGAGCCAACATTGAACAGTTAGTTAGACAATGTGTAGTTAGAGAACATTTAGTTAGAGAACGTTACTTAAACAACGTTTAGCCCAGGCCTGCCGGCAAACGTGTGACCAGCTGGCATTTTCAATCAGGTCGGGCAGCGCCTCAGCACTTTTGATTTAGTTTAATTAAAAATATTTATGCAAAGCGTTAAGATGAAGTACAAAGTCATGTTTTTTAGACTGATTTGCCTCATGATTTGTCAACTGGGGTGTGCTGCGGGAGCATGGGAGTGGGGAGGTGACAGTATTATAGTGTTGTCTCTTTAACAGGTGGGGAGGTGACAGTATTATAGTGGTGTCTCTTTAACAGATGGGGAGGTGACAGTATTATAGTGGTGTCTCTTTAACAGGTGGGGAGGTGACAGTATTATAGTGGTGTCTCTTTAACAGGTGGGGAGGTGACAGTATTATAGTGGTGTCTCTTTAACAGGTGGGGAGGTGACAGTATTATAGTGTTGTCTCTTTAACAGGTGGGGAGGTGACAGTATTATAGTGGTGTCTCTTTAACAGGTGGGGAGGTGACAGTATTATAGTGGTGTCCTCTTTAACAGGTGGGGAGGTGACAGTATTATAGTGTTGTCTCTTTAACAGGTGGGGAGGTGACAGTATTATAGTGGTGTCTCTTTAACAGGTGGGGAGGTGACAGTATTATAGTGTTGTCTCTTTAACAGGTGGGGAGGTGACAGTATTATAGTGGTGTCTCTTTAACAGGTGGGGAGGTGACAGTATTATAGTGTTGTCTCTTTAACAGGTGGGGAGGTGACAGTATTATAGTGGTGTCTCTTTAACAGGTGGGGAGGTGACAGTATTGAGTATTATAGTGTTGTCTCTTTAACAGGTGGGGAGGTGACAGTATTATAGTGTTGTCTCTTTAACAGGTGGGGAGGTGACAGTATTATAGTGGTGTCTCTTTAACAGGTGGGGAGGTGACAGTATTATAGTGTGTCTCTTTAACAGGTGGGGAGGTGACAGTATTGAGTATTATAGTGTTGTCTCTTTAACAGGTGGGAGGTGACAGTATTATAGTGTTGTCTCTTTAACAGGTGGGGAGGTGACAGTATTATAGTGGTGTCTCTTTAACAGGTGGGGAGGTGACAGTATTGAATATTATAGTGGTGTCTCTTTAACAGGTGGGGAGGTGACAGTATTATAGTGTTGTCTCTTTAACAGGTGGGGAGGTGACAGTATTATAGTGTTGTCTCTTTAACAGGTGGGGAGGTGACAGTATTATAGTGGTGTCTCTTTAACAGGTGGGGAGGTGACAGTATTATAGTATTGTCTCTTTAACAGGTGGGGAGGTGACAGTATTATAGTGGTGTCTCTTTAACAGGTGGGGAGGTGACAGTATTGAGTATTATAGTGTTGTCTCTTAACAGGTGGGGAGGTGACAGTATTATAGTGGTGTCTCTTTAACAGGTGGGGGGGTGACAGTATTGAATATTAGTGTTGTCTCTTTAACAGGTGGGGAGGTGACCAGTATTATAGTGGTGTCTCTTTAACAGGTGGGGCGGTGACAGTATTTATAGTGGTGTCTCTTTAACAGGTGGGGAGGTGACAGTATTATAGTGGTGTCTCTTTAACAGGTGGTGAGGTGACAGTATTATAGTGGTGTCTCTTTAACAGGTGGGGAGGGTGACAGTATTATAGTGGTGTCTCTTTAACAGGTGGGGAGGTGACAGTATTTATAGTGTTTGTCTCTTTAACAGGTGGGGAGGTGACAGTATTGAATAATTTATAGTGTTGTCCTCTTTAACAGGTGGGGAGGTGACAGTATTATAGTGTTGTCTCTTTAACAGGTGGGAGGTGGACAGTCATTGATATTATAGTTGTCTCTTTAACAGGTGGGGACGGTGACAGTATTATAGTGGTGTCTCTTTACAAGTGGGGAGGTGACAGTATTGATATTAAGTGTGTCCTCTTTAACGGTGGGGAGGTGACAGTATTATAGTATGGTGTCTCTTTAAACAGGTGGGGAGGTGACGAGTATTATAGTGGTGTCTCTTTAACAGGTGGGGGAGGTGAACAGTATAGTGGTGTCTCTTTAACAGGTGGGGAGGTGACAGTATTATAGTGGTGTCTCTTTAACAGGTGGGGAGGTGACAGTATTGAATATTATAGTGTTGTCTCTTTAACAGGTGGGGAGGTGACAGTATTATAGTGTTGTCTCTTTAACAGGTGGGGAGGTGACAGTATTATAGTGGTGTCTCTTTAACAGGTGGGGAGGTGACAGTATTATAGTGGTGTCTCTTTAACAGGTGGGTGACAGTATTGAATATTATAGTGGTGTCTCTTTAACAGGTGGGGAGGTGACAGTATTATAGTGGTGTCTCTTTAACAGGTGGGGAGGTGACAGTATTATAGTGGTGTCTCTTTAACAGGTGGGGAGGTGACAGTATTATAGTGTTGTCTCTTTAACAGGTGGGGAGGTGACAGTATGAATATTATAGTGTTGTCTCTTTAACAGGTGGGGAGGTGACAGTATTGAGTATTATAGTGTTGTCTCTTTAACAGGTGGGGAGGTGACAGTATTATAGTGGTGTCTCTTTAACAGGTGGGGAGGTGACAGTATTATAGTGTTGTCTCTTTAACAGGTGGGGAGTGACAGTATTGAGTATTATAGTGTTGTCTCTTTAACAGGTGGGGAGGTGACAGTATTATAGTGGTGTCTCTTTAACAGGTGGGGGGGTGACAGTATTGAATATATAGTGTTGTCTCTTTTAACAGGTGGGGAGGTGACAGTATTATAGTGTTGTCTCTTTAACAGGTGGGAGGTGACAGTATTATAGTGGTGTCTCTTAACAGGTGGGAGGTGCAGATTATTATAGTGGTGTCTCGTTAGATACCCTGAAAAAAAGGGTTTTTTGCTCCATTTCTGCTGCGCCATTGAGAGGGGGACAAATCACATCATATGTTCGACTGCGAATTACCCTCTACCTGTTTACTGCCTCTCGTTCGTCATCCTTCTT
>NC_052309.1:89436387-89507939 GCF_016432855.1 Salvelinus namaycush | reverse complement strand
CAGAGGACTACACTAGACATGTTATAACCCTGGTAGTATCATGCTCTACCAGCTGAGATACAGAGGACTACACTATACATGTTATAACCCTGGTAGTATACCATGCTCACCAGCTGAGCTACAGAGGACTACACTATACATGTTATAACCCTGGTAGTACCATGCTCTACCAGCTGAGATACAGAGGACTACACTATACATTTATAACCTGGTAGTACCATGCTCTACCAGCTGAGATACAGAGGACTACACTATACATGTTATAACCCTGGTTATCATGCTCTACCAGCTGAGATACAGAGGACTACACTATACATGTTATAACCCTGGTAGTACATGCTCTACCAGCTGAAGTACAGAGGACTACACTATACATGTATAACCCTGGTAGTACCATGCTCTACCAGCTGAGATACAGAGGACTACACTATACATGTTATAACCCTGGTAGTACCATGCTCTACCAGCTGAGATACAGAGGACTACACTATACATGTTATAACCCTGGTAGTACCATGCTCTACGAGCTGAGCTACAGCGGACTACCTATACATGTTATAACCCTGGTAGTACCATGCTCTACCAGCTGAGATACAGAGGACTACACTATACATTGTTATACCCGTGGTAGTACCATGCTCTACCAGCTGAGATACAGAGAGCTACACTATACATGTTATAACCCTGGAGTATCATGCTCTACCAGCTCAAGAGACCAGAGGGACTACACTATACATACAGTTTATAACCCTGGTAGTACCATGCTCTACCAGCTGAGATACAGAGGACTACACTATACATGTTATAACCCTGGTAGTACCATGCTCTACCAGCTGAGATACAGAGGACTACACTATACATGTTATAACCCTGGTAGTATCATGCTCTACCAGCTGAGATACAGAGACTACACTATACATGTTTAAACCTGGTAGTACCATGCTCTACCATCTGAGATACAGAGGACTACACTATACATGTTATAACCCTGGTAGTACCATGCTCGACCAGCTGCGATACAGAGGGGACTATAACATGTTATTAACCCTGGTATTACCATGCTCTACCAGCTGAGATACAGAGGACTACACTAGACATGTTATAACCCTGGTAGTACCATGCTCTCACCAGCCTGAGATACAGAGGACTACCACTATACATGTTATAACACTGGTAGTACCATGCTCTACCAGCTGAGCTACAGAGGACTACACTATACATGTTATAACCCTGTAGTACCATGCTCTACCAGCTGAGATACAGAGGACTACACTATACATGGTTATAACCCTGGTAGTACCATGCTCTACCAGCTGAGCTACAGAGGACTACACTATACATGTTATAACCCTGGTAGTACCATGCTCTACCAGCTGAGATACAGAGGACTACACTATACATGTTATAACCCTGGTAGTATCATGCTCTACCAGCTGAGATACAGAGGACTATACTATACATGTTATAACCCTGGTAGTACCATGCTCTACCAGCTGAGATACAGAGGACTATACATGTTATAACCCTGGTAGTACCATGCTCTACCAGCTGAGCTACAGAGGACTATACATGTTATAACCCTGGTAGTACCATGCTCTACCAGCTGAGATACAGAGGACTACACTATACATGTTATAACCCTGGTAGTATCATGCTCTACCAGCTGAGATACAGAGGACTACACTATACATGTTATAACCCTGGTAGTACCATGCTCTACCAGCTGAGATACAGAGGACTACACTATACATGTTATAACCCTGGTAGTACCATGCTCTACCAGCTGAGATACAGAGGACTACACTATACATGTTATAACCCTGGTAGTATCATGCTCTACCAGCTGAGATACAGAGGACTACACTATACATGTTATAACCCTGGTAGTACCATGCTCTACCAGCTGAGATACAGAGGACTACACTATACATGTTATAACCCTGGTAGTACCATGCTCTACCAGCTGAGATACAGAGGACTACACTATACATGTTATAACCCTGGTAGTACCATGCTCTACCAGCTGAGATAGAGGACTACACTATACATGTTATAACCCTGGTAGTACCATGCTCTACCAGCTGAGATACAGAGGACTACACTATACATGTTATAACCCTGGTAGTACCATGCTCTACCAGCTGAGCTACAGAGGACTATACATGTTATAACCCTGGTAGTACCATGCTCTACCAGCTGAGATACAGAGGACTACACTATACATGTTATAACCCTGGTAGTATCATGCTCTACCAGCTGAGATACAGAGGACTACACTATACATGTTATAACCCTGGTAGTATCATGCTCTACCAGCTGAGATACAGAGGACTACACTATACATGTTATAACCCTGGTAGTACCATGCTCTACCAGCTGAAATACAGAGGACTACACTATACATGTTATAAACCCTGGTAGTACCATGCTCTAACCAGCTGAGATACAGAGGACTACACTATACATGTTATAACCCTGGTAGTACCATGCTCTACCAGCTGAGATACAGAGGACTACACTATACATGTTATAACCCTGGTAGTATCATGCTCTACCAGCTGAGATACAGAGGACTACACTATACATGTTATAACCCTGGTAGTACCATGCTCTACCAGCTGAGATACAGAGGACTACACTATACATGTTATAACCCTGGTAGTACCATGCTCTACCAGCTGAGATACAGAGGACTACTACTATACATGTTATAACCCTGGTAGTACCATGCTCTACCAGCTGAGCTACAGAGGACTACACTATACATGTTATAACCCTGGTAGTACCATGCTCTACCAGCTGAGATACAGAGGACTACACTATACATGTTATAACCCTGGTAGTATCATGCTCTACCAGCTGAGATACAGAGGACTATACATGTTATACTTAGTACATCTCTACCAGCTGAGATACAGAGGACTACACTTACATGTTATAACCTGGTAGTACCATGCTCTACCAGCTGAGATACAGAGGACTACACTATACATGTTATAACCCTGGTAGTACCATGCTCTACCAGCTGAGATCAGAGGACTACACTATACAGTTATACCCTGGTAGTATCATGCTCTACAGCCTGAGATACAGAGGACTTACACTATACTGTTATAACCCCGGGGGGGGGGGGGGGGGGGGGGGGGTAAGTACCGATTGCTCTACCAGCTTGAGCTACAGAGGACTACACTATACATGTTATAACCCTGGTAGTACCATGCTCTACCAGCTGAGCTACAGAGGACTACACTAATACATGTTATAAACCTGGTAGCTACCCAATGCTCTACCAGCTGAGATACAGAAGGACTACACTATACATGTTATAACCCTGGTAGTACCAATGCTCTACCAGCTGAGTCATACAGAGGACTATACATGTTATCAGACCCTGGTAGTACCATGCTTCTAACCAGCTGAGATACAGAGGACTACACTATACATGTATAACCCTGTATACCATGCTCTACCAGCTGAGATACAGAGGACTACACTAACATGTTATAACCCTGGTAGTACCATGCTCTACCAGCTGAGATACAGAGGACTACACTATACATGTTATAACCCTGGTATTACCATGCTCTACCAGCTGAGATACAGAGGACTACCCTATACATGCTATAACCCTGGTAGTACCATGCTCTACCAGCTGAGATACAGAGGACTACACTATACATGTTATAACCCTGGTAGTACCATGCTCTACCGAGCTGAGATACAGAGGACTACACTATACATGTTATAACCCTGGTAGTACCATGCTCTACCAGCTGAGATACAGAGGACTATACTATACATGTTATAAACCCTGGTAGTACCAATGCTCTACCAGCTGAGATACAGAGGACTACACTATACATGTTATAACCCTGGTAGTATCATGCTCTACCAGCTGAGATACAGAGGACTACACTATACATGTTATAACCCTGGTAGTACCATGCTCTACCAGCTGAGATACAGAGGACTACACTATACATGTTATAACCCTGGTAGTACCATGCTCTACCAGCTGAGATACAGAGGACTACACTATACATGTTATAACCCTGGTAGTACCATGCTCTACCAGCTGAGATACAGAGGACTATACATGTTATAACCCTGGTAGTACCATGCTCTACCAGCTGAGATACAGAGGACTACACTATACATGTTATAACCCTGGTAGTACCATGCTCTACCAGCTGAGATACATATGGTCACACTAAGCCACACAGGACCAGTATCTGACTTCCTGCTGAAAGAAAAGTAACATGCAGTGACTTACAGTTGCAGGTCCTCCATAGTCCTGAGTGTGAGCTGAGAGAGAGGTTGGAGTTGTTTTCCCTCTGAGCGACATCTATGAGGTACCAGTAGTCTGTCCCTATAGCCACCCCCAGCAACACAAAACTGGACACTCCACACACAGCTACAAACAGTGCCAGAGCTCCCAGAGTCAGCCTCACCATACCGAGAAGAGGACAGGAGAGATAAGAGAGAGAAACAGAGAGAGTGATAGACGTGGTGAGGCAAATAAGAGCCAGAAAGAAGGAGGTGTGCAGAGCATGAGGGAGTGAGAAAGAGAAATGAAGAGAAACACAGAGAGAGGGAGAGAGGAGGAGGACAAGAAGAGAGAGAGGGAGAGAGAGAAGGAGAGAGGGAAAGGGAGAGAAACACAGAGGGAGAGAGGAAGAGGACAAGAAGAGAGAGAGAGTGAGGGAAATGGAGGGAAACACAGAGAGAGGGTGAAAGTCAGAAGAGAGAGCGAGAGAGATGAAGATGAACATTGAAAAAGTCAATAATAATAATAATTGAAGCAAGAGAGAGAGAGAGAGAGAGAGAGGAGCAAAAAACCGAGAGGAACAGAGAGAGAGAGGAACAAAAAGAGTGAGAGGAACAGAGAGAGAGAGGAACAAAAACGGAGAGAGGAACAGAGAGAGAGAGAGGAACACAGAGAGAGAGAGGAACAGAGAGAGAGAGAGGAACAGAGAGAGAGATTAGGTGGGGGTGAGAGATCAGAGTGGCAAACACACACAGGGGAAGAGGGGGAATAAGAGAAATACAGGGGGTGAAAGATAAAGAGCTGGAGAGCTCAAGGAAAGAGATGGAGAGCTGTTGTGGACTGTCTCTATGTCAGAGTGTGTATCTGCCATCTGTGGAGTGGAGGTGTGTCTCTGTGTCCTGGTCTGGTACTGAAGTAGTCTACCTACCACAGGGTTTCCCAAACTCAGTCCTTGGGCCCCTCCTCTGTGCACGTTCAGGTTTTTCCCCTAGCACCACACAGCTGATTTAAATAATCAAAGGTTGATGATGAGTTGGTTCTTTTAATCAGCTGTGTCGTGCTAGGGCAAACATATAAACTTGCACCCAGGGGGGTACAGAACCAAGAGGGGCCCAGGACCCAGGGGGTGTGGGGTACAGGACCAAGAGGGGCCCAGGACCCAGAGGGTGGCCCAGGAACAAGTTTGGAAAACCCTGCCCTACCAGACAGTCTATCAGTAGGGTGTAGTACCGTCCTGGGCCAGATGAGGGTAGCGTGGGACAGACATTGGGCATTTTGAATGTTTGTTATGATCTCTGTGTATGTATCAGTAGTATCAGTATCAGTAGTATCAGTAGTATCAGTAGTATCAGTAGTATCAGTAGTAGTATCAGTAGTAGTATCAGTAGTAGTATCAGTAGTATCAGTAGTAACACTAGTATCAATAGTAGTATCAGTAGTAGTATCAGTATCAGTAGTATCAGTAGTATCAGTAGTAACACTAGTATCAGTAGCATCAGTAGTATCAATAGTGGTATCAGTAGCAGTAGTAACAGTAGTAGTATTAGTAGCATCTGTCATTGTATCAGTAGTAGTAACAGTATTATTATTAGTAGTATCATTAGCATCAGTATTTTCAGTTGCATCAGTAGTAGCATCAGTATCATCAGTAGTAGTATCAGTAGCATCAGTATCATCAGTGGTAGTATCAGTAGTATCAGTAGCATCAGTATCATCAGTATCAGTATCAGTAGTATCGGTAGCATCAGTGGTAGTATCAGTAGTATCATTAATATCAATAACATCAGTAATATCAGTATCAGAAGTATCACTAGTTTCAGTAGTATCAATATCAGTAGTATCAGTAGTAGTATCAGTAGTATCAGTATTATCTCTAGTATCAGTATTATCATTATCAGTATCAGTAGTATCAGTAGTAACACTAGCATCAGTAGTGTCAGTATTAGTAGTAGTATGAGTATCAGTAGTATCAGTAACATCAGCAGTAGTATCAGTAGTATTATTAGTTTCAGTAGCATCAGTAGTAGCATCAGTAGTATCAGTATAAGTATCAGTAGTATCAGTATAAGTATCAGTAGTATCAGTATCAGTAGTATTATTAGTTTCAGTAGCATCAGTAGTAGCATCAGTAGCATCAGTAGCATCAGTTGCATCAGTAGTGTATCAGTAGTAGCATCAGTAGTAGTATCAGTAGTAGTATCAGTAGTATCAGTAATAGTATCAGTAGTATCAGTATCAGTAGTATTATTAGTTTCAGTAGCATCAGTAGTAGCATCAGTAGCATCAGTTGCATCAGTTGCATCAGTAGCATCAGTAGTAGTATCAGTAGTAGTATCAGTAGTAGTATCAGTAGTATCAGTAGCATCAGTAGTGGTATCAGTAGTAGTATCAGTAGTAGTATCAGTAGTATCAGTAGCATCAGTAGCATCAGTTGCATCAGTAGCATCAGTAGTGGTATCAGTAGTAGTATCAGTAGTAGTATCAGTAGTATCAGTAGCATCAGTAGTGGTATCAGTAGTAGTATCAGTAGTAGTATCAGTAGTATCAGTAGCATCAGTAGCATCAGTAGCATCAGTTGCATCAGTAGCATCAGTAGTGGTATCAGTAGTAGTATCAGTAGTATCAGTAGTAGCATCAGTAGTAGTATCAGTAGTAGTATCAGTAGTATCAGTAGCATCAGTAGTGTATCAGTAGTAGTATCAGTAGTAGTATCAGTTGTAGTATCAGTAGTATCAGTTGTAGTAGTATCCCTAGGAGGGGTGCATCCCTTGAGTGGGTTGAGACACTGACGTGATCTTCCTGTCTGGGTTGGTGCCTCCCCTTGGGTTGTGCCGTGGGGGAGATCTTTATTGGCTATACTCAGCCTTGTCTCAGGATGGTAAGTAGGTGGTTGAAGATTTCCCTCTAGTGGTGTGGGGGCTGTGCTTTGGCAAAGAGGGTGGGGTTATATCCTGCCTGTTTGGCCATGTCCGGGGGTATCGTCGGACGGGGCCACAGTGTCTCCCGATCCCTCGTGTCTCAGCCTCCAGTATTTATGCTGCAGTAGTTTATGTGTCGGGGGGCTAGGGTCAGTCTGTTATATCTGGAGTATTTCTCCTGTCTTATCCGGTGTCCTGTGTGAATTTAAGTATGCTCTCTCTAATTCTCTCTTTTTCTCTCTTTTTTTCTTTCTTTCTCTCTTTCTCTCTTTCTTTCTCTCTCTCGGAGGACCTGAGCCCTAGGACCATCTCTCAGGACTACCTGCCTGATGACTCCTTGCTGTCCCCAGTCCACCTGGTCATGCTGCTGCTCCAGTTTCAACTGTTCTGCCTGCGGCCATGGAACCCTGACCTGTGCTACCTGTCTCAGACCTGCTGTTTTCAACTCTCTAGAGACTGCAGGAGCGGTAGAGATACTCTTAATGATCGGCTATGAAAAGCCAACTGACATTTACTCCTGAGGTGCTGACCTTTTGCACCCTCGACAACCACTGTGATTATTATTATTTGATCATGCTGGTCATCTATGAACATTTGAACATCTTGGCCATGTTCTGTTATAATCTCCACCCTGCACAGCCAGAAGAGGACTGGCCACCCCTCATAGCCTGGTTCCTCTCTAGGTTTCTTCCTAGGTTCTGGCCTTTCTAGGAAGTTTTTCCCAGCCACCGTGCTTCTACACCTGCATTGCTTGCTGTTTGGGGTTTTAGGTTTCTGTACAGCACTTTGTGACATCAGCTGATGTAAGAAGGGATATATAAATACATTTCATTGATTGATAGTATCAGTAGTATCAGTAACATCAGTAGTAGTGTCAATAGTTTCAGTTGTAGCATCAGTAGTATCAATAGTAGTATCAGTAGTACCAGTATCATCAGTAGATGTATCAGTATCATCAGTAGTAGTATCAGTATTATCAGTATCATCAGTAGATGTATCAGTATCATCAGTAGTAGTATCAGTATTATCAGTAGTATCAGTAGAAGTATCAGTAGTATCAGTATCATCAGTAGTAGTATCAGTAGAAGTATCAGTAGTATCAGTAGTATCAGTAGTACCACTAGAAGTATCAGTCGAATCAGTAGTATCAGTAGACATATCAGTAGTATCAGTAGAATCAGTAGTATCAGTAGTATCACTGGTAGTATCAGTAGTATCAGTAGAATCAGTAGTATCAGTAGAAGTATCAGTAGTATCAGTAGAAGTATCAGTAGTATCAGTAGAATCAGTAGTATCACTAGTATCAGTAGTACCACTAGTATCAGTAGAAGTATCAGTCGTATCACTAGTATCAGTAGTACCACTCGTACCACTAGTAGTATCAGTACCATCAATTGTAGTAGCAGTAGTTTCAGTAGCATTAGTAGGTAGCACCAGTAGTAGCATCAGTAGTAGTATCAATAGCATCAGTAGTAACAGTAGTGTCAGTAGCATCAGTACTTGTATCAGTAGTAGTATCAGAAGAATCAGTAGTTTCAGGATCAGTAGTAGTATAGCATCAGTAGTATCAGTAATAGCAGTAGCATCACTAGTAATATCAGTAATATCAGTAGTAGCATTAGTAGCATCAGTAGTTTCAGGATCAGTAGTAGTATAGCATCAGTAGCATCAGTAGTAGTATCAGTAGCATTACTAGTAGTATCAATAATATCAGTAGTAGCATGAGTAGAATTAGTAGCATCAATAGTAACAGTAGCATAAGTAGTAGTATAGCATCAGTAGTATCAGTAGTAGTATCAGTAATATCAGTAGTAGCATCAGTAGTAGTATCAGTAGCATTACTAGTAGTATCAATAGCATCAGTGGTAGTATCAGTAGTTTCAGTATCAGTAGTAGTATAGCATCAGTAGCATCAGTAGTAGTATCAGAAATATCAGTAGCCTAAGTAGTATCAATAGTATCAGTAGTAGCATGAGTAGAATTAGTAGCATCAATAGTAACAGTAGCATAAGTAGTAGTATCAATAGTATCAGTAGTATCAGCAGCATTAGTAGTAGTATCAGTATCATCAGTAGTAGTATCATTAGCATCAGTAGTAGTACCAGTAGCATCAGTAGTATCAGCAGCATTAGTAGTAGTATCAGTATCATCAGTAGTAGTATCATTAGCATCAGTAGTAGTATCAGTAGCATCAGTAGTATCAGAAGCATTAGTAGTAGTATCAGTATCATCAGTAGTAGTATCATTAGCATCAGTAGTAGTATCAGTAGCATCAGTAGTATCAGCAGCATTAGTAGTAGTATCAGTATCATCAGTAGTAGTATCATTAGCATCAGTGGTAGTATCAGTAGCATCAGTAGTAGTATCATTAGCATCAGTGGTAGTATCAGTAGCATCAGTAGTAGTATCATTAGCATCAGTGGTAGTATCAGTAGCATCAGTAGTATCAGTAGCATCAGTAGCATCAGTAGTAGTCATGTAGCAGTCATGAAGGGGGGAGGACAAAACCTATTCCCCCTCAGGAGACTGAAAAGATTTGGCATGGGTCTTCAGATCCTCAAAAGATTTTACAGCTGCACCATCGAGAGCATCCTGACGGGTTGCATCACCGCCTGGTATGGCAACTGCTCGGCCTCCGACCGCAAGGCACTCCAGAGGGTAGTGCGTATGGCCTAGTACATTACCGGGGCCAAGCTTCCTGCCATTCAGGACCTCTACACCAGGTAGTGTCAGAGGAAGGCCCTAAAAATCGTCCAAGACTCCAGCCAGCCTAGTCATAGACTGTTCTCTCTGCTACCGCACGGCAAGCGGTACCGGAGCGCCAAGTCTAGGGCCAAGAGGCTTCTAAACAGCTTCTACCCACAAGCCATAAGACTCCTGCACAACTAATCAAATGTCTACCCAGACTATTTTCACCCCCCCCCCCCCCCCCACGCTGCTACTACTCTCTGTTATTATCTATGCATAGCCACTTTAACAACCCTACCTGCATGTACATAATTATCTCAATTACCTCGACACCGGTGCCCCCGCACATTGACTCTGTACCGGTACCCCCCTGTATATAGCCCCACTATTGTTATTTACTGCTGCTCTTTAATTACATGTTTTTCTTATCTCTTACTTTAAAAAAATATATATATTAATAAATATTTTGCTGTGTGCCATGGAGTTTTGATTGGGTAGCACTGGTGGTCCTATAAAAAACATTTACCAATATAATACACCGGATACCTACATTCTATTTGTGCTGTTGGGACCAGGCAAAGTTAATACGTTTGTATCGGCTGTTATTACATGTGTTACATTTGAGCGGCTCGCATCGTGAGCAAAGTCGATACATTATATAATTTCATCTCACCTGTGAGAGTAAATAGGAAATTCAGCAACTCTTGGAGACAGTGGACGTCTATAAAAGTGTTTTCTTTATTGGTAAAACCAAAGTGTTTCTGCCTTATAGAGCTCCAGGTGTCATAATACCCATAAAACCTAGCAGTCAAACAGGGAAATGGTTCCAATCGTTTTTCCACCATTCATTTTTGTCAAAGGGGATTTTAGATAGAGTTAAAATAAGGGCTGTGTTTCGTGTAGGCTTACCCTGGCGTGACGTTTTGATAACCGTGTAAATCTCTCTCGGACAAGGTGACTTTTATCAATATATTCCTCTCTATTTACTCTCAGATTCGAAAAGGCTAATTAGCATCAACGTAGACATCTTGCAAGACTACAAATCCCTGCAAGCTCCTGCATGTCATCTCTAGCTGACACCTTTGCTAACAGGTATTGTGCCAATTTCAAACGTGCACAACACAGTTCACAGAATTGTCAATTTAAAGAGATTTAGCCAATTTATTCATTCCTACATTTAGCTAACATTAGATAGTTCATCCAGACATTTTTACCTTTACCTCGATTCGGCAGTCTTGTCCAGAGGAAAATCAAATCAAATGCGCCGAATACAACAGGTGTAGGTAGACCTTACCATGAAATGCTTACTTAAAAGCCCTTAACCCACAACACGTAGTAAGAAAATATTTGCTAAATAAACTAAATGAATCAAAAGTAACACAATAACGAGGCTCTATACAAGGAGTACCGGTACCGAGTCAATGTGCGGGGTGCGGGGGTGCAGGTTAGTCGAGGTCATTGAGGTAATATGTACATTTAGGTGGGGGTAAAGTGACTATTCATAGATCATTTAACAGCGAGTAGCAGAGAGAACAGTCTATGACTTGGGTGGCTGGAGGCTTTGACAATTTTTAGGGTCTTCCTCTGACACCGCCTGGTTTAGAGGTCCTGGATGGCAGGAAGCTTGGCCCCAGTGATGTAATGGGCCGTATTCACTATCCTCTGTAGCGCCTTGCGTTCAGATGTCGCGCGGTTACCATACCCGGTGGTGATGTAACCAGTCAGGATGCTCTTGATGGTGCATCATCATGGCATTTTGTAGTTCTTTATGATAGGCACATTAGCAGCTAATTAGCGTTTCATTTTTGGTGGGGGGGGGGTAAATACAGGCTAATATATTGATTATAAAAAAATTACACAGTTATCAAAACGTCACACCAGGGTAATCCTACACAAAACACCAGCCCTTATTTTAAGAGTTTCTAAAATCCTCGATGAGAAAAATGAATGGCGCAAAAACAATTGGAACCACTTTTCTGTTTCGAACGCTAAGTTTTGTGGGTATTATGACCCGTACTGTGGTACTCTATATGACAGAGACTACCGAAGGTGGATTTATGGTTTTACCATAGAGAAGGATAGAGTCCTCTAGTGAACAAAAGGCTGTGTTAGTATGGGCAGCGACATTGAAGACTTCAAGTGTTAATGTAGTCAACTGGTCAGTACAGGTGCATCAAAGCAGGGACCGAGAGACTGAAAAACAGCTTCTATCTCAAGGCCATCAGACTGTTAAACAGCCACCACTAACATTGAGTGGCTGCTGCCAACATACTGACTCAACTCCAGCCACTTTAATAATGGAAAAATGTATGTAAAAAATGTATCACTAGCCACTTTAAACAATGCCACCTAATATAATGTTTACATACCCTACATTACTCATCCCACATGTATACACTGTACTCTATACCATCTACTGCACCTTGCCATCTTTATGTAATACATGTATCACTAGCCACTTTAAACAATGACACTTTTATGTTTACATACCCTACATTACTCATCTTATACTGTATGTATATACTGTACTCGATACAATCTACTGCATCTTGCCTATGCCGTTCTGTACCATCACTCATTCATATATCTTTATGTACATATTCTTTATCCCTTTACACTTGTGTGTGTATAAGGTAGTTGTTGTGGAATTGTTAGGTTAGATTACTTGTTAGATATTACTGCATTGTCGGAACTAGAAGCACAAGCATTTCGCTACACTCGCATTAACATCTGCTAACCATGTGTATGTGACAAATAAAATTTGATTTGATTTGATTTTGATTTGGGTGGGAACATCCAACTTCATTGGCTGATCCATCCTGGTGACCCTGTTGGAGTCATGTCCAACCCAGTCATCAGAAAGGATCAGAAAGGATCAGCCAATCGTGAAGAAGAAATTGACTACTTCAAAATGGAGATTGCCTCAATGGCACTGTGCATGTTCTCTATCTCTATGTAGCTGGGTTGACATGCTCTGTGCTCTCACAAGCACAGATAAAAATTAGTCCTCTATCTATCTCAATGGAACTGCCCATGCTGTCACAGACGCTATAACAGCACAGCCTCAAAGATAAGTCCTGGGTTAACTGCCTTGTTCAAGTGCAGAACGACATATTTTTAACCTTGTCAGCTCGGGGATTCAATCTAGCAACCTGGGGTTACTGGCCCAATGTTCTAACCACTAGGCTACCTGCCGCCCCTCTATGCAGCTGCCCATTCTGTCACAGACGCTATAATGGCACAGACAAATCTCTATGGGTCTTACAAATATGTATTTTTGAATGACTCTTTACTGACTCAAGAGTCATGATTCGTTTTTTCTGAGTGACTCGTTCATTTTAGCCATTAATTTGACCTGCTAGTGCTGGCTGCAATGAGTCCTACAGCAGGATTAATACGCGCTCCTCTGGCTCAGAGGCTCCAAAGACGTGCTCTGACCATCAACTGTCTGTCATATGTGTGCAGGAATATACACAGAACAAAAGTACAAACGCAACATGTAAAATGTTGGTCCCATGTTTCATGAGCTGAAATAAAAGATCCTAGAAATCCCACAAAAAAACGTATTCCTCTCAAATTTGCTGCACACATTTGTTTGCATTTCTCCTTTGCCAAGATAATCCATCCACCTGACAGGTGTAGCATATCAAGAAGTGTATTAAACAGCATGATCATTACACAGGTGCACCTTGTGCTGGGGACAGTAAAAGGCCACTCAAATATGCGCAGTTTTGTCACACAACACAATGCCACAGATGTCTCAAGTTTTGAGGGAGCGTGAAATTGACAGGCCAACTGCAGAAATGTCCACCAGAACTGTTGCCAGAGAATGTAATGTTAATTTCTCTACCGTAAGCCACCTCCAATGTAATTTTTGAGAATTTGGCAGTACGTCCATCCAGCCTCAGAACCGCAGACCCCGTGTAACCCCGGCAACCCAGGAACTCCACACTGGGCTTCTTCACCAAATTGATTCTGTGTTTCTCTGACACATGGCTGGACAGTACCATCTCTCAAATTGATTATATGTTTCTCTGACACATGGCTGGAAAGTACCATTTCTGAAATTGATTATATGTTTCTCTGACACATGGCTGGAAAGTACCATCTCTCAAATTGATTATATGTTTCTCTGACACATGGCTGGAAAGTACCATTTCTGAAATTGATTATATGTTTCTCTGACACATGGCTGGAAAGTACCATTTCTGAAATTGATTATATGTTTCTCTGACACATGGCTGGAAAGTACCATCTCTCAAATTGATTATATGTTTCTCTGACACATGGCTGGAAAGTACCATTTCTGAAATTGATTATATGTTTCTCTGACACATGGCTGGAAAGTACCATCTCTCAAATTGATTATATGTTTCTCTGACACATGGCTGGACAGTACCATCTCTCAAATTGATTATATGTTTCTCTGACACATGGCTGGAAAGTACCATTTCTGAAATTGATTATATGTTTCTCTGACACATGGCTGGAAAGTACCATCTCTCAAATTGATTATATGTTTCTCTGACACATGGCTGGACAGTACCATCTCTCAAATTGATTATATGCTTCTCTGAGACAAGATGTACCCAGCGCTGGAGGAGGCATGCTACATACCAGCCAATCAGAATGACCATTACCCAGTGCTGGAGGAGGCATGCTACATACCAGCCAATCAGAATGACTTTTACCCAGCATTGGAGGAGGCATGCTACATACCAGCCAATCAGAATGACTTTTACCCAGCCCTGGAGGAGGCATGCTACATACCAGCCAATCAGAATGACTTTTACCCAGCCCTGGAGGAGGCATGCTACATACCAGCCAATCAGAATGACTATTACCCAGCATTGGAGGAGGCATGCTACATACCAACCAATCAGAATGACTATTACCCAGCATTGGAGGAGGCATGCTACATACCAGCCAATCAGAATGACTATTACCCAGCATTGGAGGAGGCATGCTACATACCAGCCAATCAGAATTACTATTACCCAGCGCTGGAGGAGGCATGCTACATACCAGCCAATCAGAATTACTATTACCCAGCGCTGGAGGAGGCATGCTACATACCAGCCAATCAGAATGACTATTACCCCGCATTGGAGAAACCTTTCTCTAAATGTTTAGATCTTCAATGTAATGAAACTGTTTTGATTGGTGGTTTTAACACAACCACTCAAGTCAAAGACAAACCGTTATTAAAGTTTTCATTTATGTTTTGAAGGGGGTTTGATTTGCTTCAGCTGATAACATAGCCCACTAGAGTACGTAACTCCACTCAAACCATCATAGATTTTATCTTGGTGTCTGATAAATCTAGGATTTGGTGTCATTCCCAATGGGATTAGTGACCATTCAATAATTTACTAAACAAGAAAAGTTTTGTTAAAAAAGAAGCTCTTTAACTCAACACAATAACTGTTAGATCTCTGAAACAATATAGCAAAGATACATGTATTGATCATTGACTAAAGTTCATCAGGACCAGGGGCTTACAGCGCCTTCAGAAAGTATTCACACACCTTGGCTTGGCTTCCCCCACATTCTGTTGTGTTACAGCCTGAAATTAACCCCATAAAGTCAAAGTGGAATTCTGTTTTTAGACATTTTTACAAATTAGTTTAATTAAAATCTGAAATGTCTTGAGTCAATAAGTATTCAACATATTGTTATGGCAAGCCTAAATAAGTTCAGGAGTAAAAATGTGCTTAACAAGTTCAATAAAGAGTTGCATGGACTCACTCTGTGTTCAACATGATTTTTGAATGATTACCTCATCTCTGTACCTCATACATACAAGTATCTGTAAGGTCCCTCAGTCCAGCAGGGAATTTTAACACCGGATTCAACCACAAAGACCAGGGAGGTTTTCCAATGCCTCGCAAAGAAGGGCTCCTATTGGTTGATCTGTCAACAACAACAAAAAATACATTGAATATCCCTTTGAGCATGGTGAAGTTATTAATTCCACTTTGAATGGTGAATCAATACACCCAGACACTACAAAGATACAGGCGTCCTTCCTAACTCAGTTTTCGGAGAGGAAGGAAACCACTCAGGGATTTCACTATGAGGCCAATGGTGACTTTAGAACAGTTACAGAGTTGAATGGCTGTGATAGGAGAAAACTGAGGATCAACAACATTGTAGTTTCTCCACAATACTAACCTAAATGACAGAGTGAAAAAAAGGAAGCCTTTACAGAATAAAAATATTCCAAAACATACATCCTGTTTGTGATAAAGCACCATAGTAAAACTGCAAAGAAATGATCAAAGAAATATCACATTTACATAAGTATTCAGACCCTTAACTCACTACTTTATTGAAACACCTTTGACAGCGATTACAGCATCGAGTCTTCTTGGGTTTGATGCTACAAGCTTGGCACACCTGTATTTGGGGAGTTTCTCCCATTCTTCTCTGCAGATCCTCTCAAGCTCTGTCAGGTTGAATGGGGAGGGTTGCTGTACAGCTATTTTCAGGTCTCTCCAGAGATGTTCGATCGGGCTCTGGCTGGGCCACTCAAGAACATACAGAGACTTGTCCCGAAGCCACTCCTGCATTGTCTTGGCTGTGTGCTTAGGATCGTTGTCCTGTTGGAAGATGAACCTTCGCAGCAGTCTGAGGTCCCGAGCGCTCTGGAGCAGGTTTTCATCAAGGATCTCTCTGTACTTTGCTACGTGCATCTTTCCCTCAATCCTGACTAGTCTCCCAGTCCCTGCCACTGAAAAACATCCCCACAGCATTATGCTGCCACCACCATGCTTGTACTGGAATAATGTTTAACGTTTCAAAGTGTTCAACACATTATGTTCATTTAATCAGAGTTTTAGAAATGTAATTATTTGAGTGAGGAAAAGTTCCTACAACACACACATGTAGATATTTAATCACAATCTAATTTGAATTCTAATCCAAATGCAATTTAAGTCCTTTCGGAGCAGTGTTGTGGTTTACATTGAGTTATTTCTAGATGCGTAGCACGCGGAACGTTTTGGATGGCTTTTGTTTCCTTTGTTGGTGGGTGAAATAATAATGCTGCACCGTATGTATTCTGTACATCCAGTGTTCTTTCTGTACGACTTGGAAGCTGACATTTGAGACAATCTGCGAATCTGTGCGTCGTTGTAAGCTCAGAATGAATTAAATACGAGGTTTATGTTATTAGACTGTACTGAATGTCATGTGTTGGAAGTGTTTCATTTAAATGTGCCCATTTAAATGTCCCTCGTTAGCTAGCGTCGTTGTAGTCTGCCCCTGGACCTTGCCAGTCATTCATTATCAAAGTAGCTAGCATCAAGCTAGCTCATGGTAGTTGTTTCTAGCAGGTTCCCTCCCGCCCATTCAGTTACGTTTGTCAGAAGTTCCCACCGTAGAGAAGGCTAGTTTATTTGGCTAACCAAATGAATACATGTTTACCAGACACACGTCTTTGCAGCATTTTCATTGACAGCTTATGGCTAGCAAGTTAGCTAACTACCACTGGAAAGGTGAGTGACCGCTAACAGTTATAAGTAACGTTGGCTGCTAACTGCAGGGCATAACAACATACATTTGAGCCACACAGACTAAGAAGATTGTGTTTACGAACCATTTATTATGTCTCTTGTTGACATAATGCATACAGGGTCGTCAACACACTCTCCTTAGTCGGTAGCTATGGCGACGTAAATTGGTGCTTTTCCAGCTATTAGGCGTCTTGCTGCCACAACAGTATACTATGATGCTGGAGAGGGCACTTTGCTGAGCCGCAGATTGCCTCTGGCTGAGGGCTGGGGAATCCATTTAGCTGTTGGTCTTGTCTTTAAGTTCTGTGTTCCGGGACAGGCTGTATTTCACCTGTCTAACAGATAACAGGGATGTATTTCACCTGTCTAACAGATAACAGGGCTGTATTTCACCTGTCTAACAGAGACAGGGTGTATTTCACCTGTCTAACAGATAGCAGGGCTGTGTTTCACCTGTCTAACAGATAACAGGGCTGTATTTCACCTGTCTAACAGATAACAGGGCTGTATTTCACCTGTCTAACAGATAACAGGGCTGTATTTCACCTGTCTAACAGATAACAGGGCTGTGTTTCACCTGTCTAACAGATAACAGGGCTGTGTTTCACCTGTCTAACAGATAACAGAGACAGGCTGTATTTCACCTGTCTAACAGATAACAGAGACAGGCTGTATTTCACCTGTCTAACAGATAGCAGGGCTGTATTTCACCTGTCTAACAGATAGCAGGGCTGTGTTTCACCTGTCTAACAGATAGCAGGGCTGTGTTTCACCTGTCTAACAGATAACAGGGCTGTATTTCACCTGTCTAACAGATAGCAGGGCTGTATTTCACCTGTCTAACAGATAACAGAGACAGGCTGTATTTCACCTGTCTAACAGATAACAGGGCTGTATTTCACCTGTCTAACAGATAACAGATAGCAGGGCTGTATTTCACCTGTCTAACAGATAGCAGGGCTGTATTTCACCTGTCTAACAGATAGCAGGGCTGTATTTCACCTGTCTAACAGATAACAGATAACAGGGCTGTATTTCACCTGTCTAACAGATAGCAGGGCTGTATTTCACCTGTCTAACAGATAGCAGGGCTGTATTTCACCTGTCTAACAGATAGCAGGGCTGTATTTCACCTGTCTAACAGATAACAGATAACAGGGCTGTATTTCACCTGTCTAACAGATAGCAGGGCTGTATTTCACCTGTCTAACAGATAACAGGGCTGTATTTCACCTGTCTAACAGATAGCAGGGCTGTATTTCACCTGTCTAACAGATAACAGAGACAGGCTGTATTTCACCTGTCTAACAGATAGCAGGGCTGTGTTTCACCTGTCTAACAGATAACAGGGCTGTATTTCACCTGTCTAACAGATAACAGGGTGTATTTCACCTGTCTAACAGATAGCAGGGCTGTGTTTCACCTGTCTAACAGATAACAGGGCCCTATTTCACCTGTCTAACAGATAACAGATAACAGGGCTGTATTTCACCTGTCTAACAGATAGCAGGGCTGTGTTTCACCTGTCTAACAGATAACAGGGCTGTGTTTCACCTGTCTAACAGATAACAGAGACAGGCTGTATTTCACCTGTCTAACAGATAGCAGGGCTGTGTTTCACCTGTCTAACAGATAACAGGGCTGTATTTCACCTGTCTAACAGATAGCAGGGCTGTATTTCACCTGTCTAACAGATAACAGGGCTGTATTTCACCTGTCTAACAGATAGCAGGGCTGTGTTTCACCTGTCTAACAGATAACAGGGCTGTGTTTCACCTGTCTAACAGATAGCAGGGCTGTATTTCACCTGTCTAACAGATAACAGAGACAGGCTGTATTTCACCTGTCTAACAGATAGCAGGGCTGTGTTTCACCTGTCTAACAGATAGCAGGGCTGTATTTCACCTGTCTAACAGATAACAGGGCTGTGTTTCACCTGTCTAACAGATAACAGGGCTGTGTTTCACCTGTCTAACAGATAACAGAGACAGGCTGTATTTCACCTGTCTAACAGATAACAGAGACAGGCTGTATTTCACCTGTCTAACAGATAACAGAGACAGGCTGTATTTCACCTGTCTAACAGATAACAGATAACAGGGCTGTGTTTCACCTGTCTAACAGATAACAGGGCTGTGTTTCACCTGTCTAACAGATAACAGAGACAGGCTGTATTTCACCTGTCTAACAGATAACAGATAGCAGGGCTGTATTTCACCTGTCTAACAGATAGCAGGGCTGTGTTTCACCTGTCTAACAGATAACAGGGCTGTATTTCACCTGTCTAACAGATAGCAGGGCTGTATTTCACCTGTCTAACAGATAGCAGGGCTGTATTTCACCTGTCTAACAGATAACAGGGCTGTGTTTCACCTGTCTAACAGATAACAGGGCTGTGTTTCACCTGTCTAACAGATAACAGAGACAGGCTGTATTTCACCTGTCTAACAGATAGCAGGGCTGTATTTCACCTGTCTAACAGATAACAGAGACAGGCTGTATTTCACCTGTCTAACAGATAGCAGGGCTGTGTTTCACCTGTCTAACAGATAACAGGGCTGTATTTCACCTGTCTAACAGATAACAGGGCTGTATTTCACCTGTCTAACAGATAACAGAGACAGGCTGTATTTCACCTGTCTAACAGATAACAGGGCTGTATTTCACCTGTCTAACAGATAGCAGGGCTGTATTTCACCTGTCTAACAGATAGCAGGGCTGTATTTCACCTGTCTAACAGATAACAGGGCTGTGTTTCACCTGTCTAACAGATAACAGGGCTGTGTTTCACCTGTCTAACAGATAACAGAGACAGGCTGTATTTCACCTGTCTAACAGATAGCAGGGCTGTATTTCACCTGTCTAACAGATAGCAGGGCTGTGTTTCACCTGTCTAACAGATAACAGGGCTGTATTTCACCTGTCTAACAGATAGCAGGGCTGTATTTCACCTGTCTAACAGATAACAGAGACAGGCTGTATTTCACCTGTCTAACAGATAGCAGGGCTGTATTTCACCTGTCTAACAGATAGCAGGGCTGTATTTAACCTGTCTAACAGATAACAGAGACAGGCTGTATTTCACCTGTCTAACAGATAACAGGGCTGTATTTCACCTGTCTAACAGATAACAGGGCTGTATTTCACCTGTCTAACAGATAACAGGGCTGTATTTCACCTGTCTAACAGATAACAGGGCTGTATTTCACCTGTCTAACAGATAACAGATAGCAGGGCTGTATTTCACCTGTCTAACAGATAGCAGGGCTGTATTTCACCTGTCTAACAGATAACAGGGCTGTATTTCACCTGTCTAACAGATAGCAGGGCTGTATTTCACCTGTCTAACAGATAACAGAGACAGGCTGTATTTCACCTGTCTAACAGATAGCAGGGCTGTATTTCACCTGTCTAACAGATAGCAGGGCTGTATTTCACCTGTCTAACAGATAACAGAGACAGGCTGTATTTCACCTGTCTAACAGATAGCAGGGCTGTATTTCACCTGTCTAACAGATAACAGAGACATGCTGTATTTCACCTGTCTAACAGATAACAGAGACAGGCTGTATTTCACCTGTCTAACAGATAGCAGGGCTGTATTTCACCTGTCTAACAGATAGCAGGGCTGTGTTTCACCTGTCTAACAGATAACAGAGACAGGCTGTATTTCACCTGTCTAACAGATAACAGGGCTGTATTTCACCTGTCTAACAGATAGCAGGGCTGTGTTTCACCTGTCTAACAGATAGCAGGGCTGTGTTTCACCTGTCTAACAGATAGCAGGGCTGTATTTCACCTGTCTAACAGATAACAGGGCTGTGTTTCACCTGTCTAACAGATAGCAGGGCTGTATTTCACCTGTCTAACAGATAACAGAGACAGGCTGTATTTCACCTGTCTAACAGATAACAGGGCTGTGTTTCACCTGTCTAACAGATAGCAGGGCTGTATTTCACCTGTCTAACAGATAGCAGGGCTGTATTTCACCTGTCTAACAGATAGCAGGGCTGTATTTCACCTGTCTAACAGATAACAGAGACAGGCTGTATTTCACCTGTCTAACAGATAACAGGGCTGTGTTTCACCTGTCTAACAGATAGCAGGGCTGTATTTCACCTGTCTAACAGATAGCAGGGCTGTATTTCACCTGTCTAACAGATAGCAGGGCTGTATTTCACCTGTCTAACAGATAGCAGGGCTGTATTTCACCTGTCTAACAGATAGCAGGGCTGTATTTCACCTGTCTAACAGATAACAGAGACAGGCTGTATTTCACCTGTCTAACAGATAACAGGGCTGTATTTCACCTGTCTAACAGATAACAGATAGCAGGGCTGTATTTCACCTGTCTAACAGATAGCAGGGCTGTGTTTCACCTGTCTAACAGATAGCAGGGCTGTATTTCACCTGTCTAACAGATAGCAGGGCTGTATTTCACCTGTCTAACAGATAGCAGGGCTGTATTTCACCTGTCTAACAGATAGCAGGGCTGTGTTTCACCTGTCTAACAGATAGCAGGGCTGTATTTCACCTGTCTAACAGATAGCAGGGCTGTATTTCACCTGTCTAACAGATAGCAGGGCTGTATTTCACCTGTCTAACAGATAACAGAGACAGGCTGTATTTCACCTGTCTAACAGATAGCAGGGCTGTGTTTCACCTGTCTAACAGATAACAGAGACAGGCTGTATTTCACCTGTCTAACAGATAACAGGGCTGTATTTCACCTGTCTAACAGATAACAGATAGCAGGGCTGTATTTCACCTGTCTAACAGAGACAGGCTGTATTTCACCTGTCTAACAGATAACAGGGCTGTATTTCACCTGTCTAACAGATAGCAGGGCTGTATTTCACCTGTCTAACAGATAACAGGGCTGTATTTCACCTGTCTAACAGATAACAGGGCTGTATTTCACCTGTCTAACAGATAGCAGGGCTGTGTTTCACCTGTCTAACAGATAACAGGGCTGTATTTCACCTGTCTAACAGATAGCAGAGACAGGCTGTGTTTCACCTGTCTAACAGATAACAGGGCTGTATTTCACCTGTCTAACAGATAGCAGGGCTGTATTTCACCTGTCTAACAGATAACAGGGCTGTATTTCACCTGTCTAACAGATAGCAGGGCTGTATTTCACCTGTCTAACAGATAACAGAGACAGGCTGTATTTCACCTGTCTAACAGATAACAGGGCTGTATTTCACCTGTCTAACAGATAGCAGGGCTGTATTTCACCTGTCTAACAGATAGCAGGGCTGTATTTCACCTGTCTAACAGATAACAGGGCTGTGTTTCACCTGTCTAACAGATAACAGGGCTGTGTTTCACCTGTCTAACAGATAACAGAGACAGGCTGTATTTCACCTGTCTAACAGATAGCAGGGCTGTATTTCACCTGTCTAACAGATAGCAGGGCTGTGTTTCACCTGTCTAACAGATAACAGGGCTGTATTTCACCTGTCTAACAGATAGCAGGGCTGTATTTCACCTGTCTAACAGATAACAGAGACAGGCTGTATTTCACCTGTCTAACAGATAGCAGGGCTGTGTTTCACCTGTCTAACAGATAACAGGGCTGTATTTCACCTGTCTAACAGATAACAGATAGCAGGGCTGTGTTTCACCTGTCTAACAGATAGCAGGGCTGTGTTTCACCTGTCTAACAGATAACAGGGCTGTGTTTCACCTGTCTAACAGATAACAGGGCTGTATTTCACCTGTCTAACAGATAGCAGGGCTGTATTTCACCTGTCTAACAGAGACAGGCTGTATTTCACCTGTCTAACAGATAGCAGGGCTGTATTTCACCTGTCTAACAGATAACAGGGCTGTATTTCACCTGTCTAACAGATAACAGGGCTGTATTTCACCTGTCTAACAGATAGCAGGGCTGTATTTCACCTGTCTAACAGATAACAGATAGCAGGGCTGTATTTCACCTGTCTAACAGATAGCAGGGCTGTATTTCACCTGTCTAACAGATAGCAGGGCTGTGTTTCACCTGTCTAACAGATAACAGAGACAGGCTGTATTTCACCTGTCTAACAGATAACAGGGCTGTATTTCACCTGTCTAACAGATAACAGAGACAGGCTGTATTTCACCTGTCTAACAGATAGCAGGGCTGTGTTTCACCTGTCTAACAGATAACAGGGCTGTATTTCACCTGTCTAACAGATAACAGGGCTGTATTTCACCTGTCTAACAGATAACAGGGCTGTATTTCACCTGTCTAACAGATAACAGGGCTGTATTTCACCTGTCTAACAGATAACAGAGACAGGCTGTATTTCACCTGTCTAACAGATAACAGGGCTGTATTTCACCTGTCTAACAGATAACAGATAGCAGGGCTGTATTTCACCTGTCTAACAGATAGCAGGGCTGTATTTCACCTGTCTAACAGATAACAGGGCTGTATTTCACCTGTCTAACAGATAACAGAGACAGGCTGTATTTCACCTGTCTAACAGATAACAGGGCTGTATTTCACCTGTCTAACAGATAACAGATAGCAGGGCTGTATTTCACCTGTCTAACAGATAGCAGGGCTGTATTTCACCTGTCTAACAGATAACAGGGCTGTATTTCACCTGTCTAACAGATAACAGGGCTGTATTTCACCTGTCTAACAGATAGCAGGGCTGTATTTCACCTGTCTAACAGATAGCAGGGCTGTATTTCACCTGTCTAACAGATAACAGAGACAGGCTGTATTTCACCTGTCTAACAGATAGCAGGGCTGTGTTTCACCTGTCTAACAGATAACAGAGACATGCTGTATTTCACCTGTCTAACAGATAACAGAGACAGGCTGTATTTCACCTGTCTAACAGATAGCAGGGCTGTATTTCACCTGTCTAACAGATAGCAGGGCTGTATTTCACCTGTCTAACAGATAGCAGGGCTGTATTTCACCTGTCTAACAGATAGCAGGGCTGTATTTCACCTGTCTAACAGATAGCAGGGCTGTGTTTCACCTGTCTAACAGATAACAGAGACAGGCTGTATTTCACCTGTCTAACAGATAACAGGGCTGTATTTCACCTGTCTAACAGATAACAGAGACAGGCTGTATTTCACCTGTCTAACAGATAGCAGGGCTGTATTTCACCTGTCTAACAGATAACAGGGCTGTATTTCACCTGTCTAACAGATAACAGATAGCAGGGCTGTATTTCACCTGTCTAACAGATAGCAGGGCTGTATTTCACCTGTCTAACAGATAACAGGGCTGTATTTCACCTGTCTAACAGATAACAGATAACAGGGCTGTATTTCACCTGTCTAACAGATAACAGGGCTGTATTTCACCTGTCTAACAGATAGCAGGGCTGTATTTCACCTGTCTAACAGATAGCAGGGCTGTATTTCACCTGTCTAACAGATAACAGGGCTGTATTTCACCTGTCTAACAGATAACAGATAGCAGGGCTGTATTTCACCTGTCTAACAGAGACAGGCTGTATTTCACCTGTCTAACAGATAACAGGGCTGTATTTCACCTGTCTAACAGATAACAGGGCTGTATTTTACCTGTCTAACAGATAACAGGGCTGTATTTCACCTGTCTAACAGATAACAGGGCTGTATTTCACCTGTCTAACAGATAGCAGGGCTGTATTTCACCTGTCTAACAGATAACAGGGCTGTATTTCACCTGTCTAACAGATAGCAGGGCTGTATTTCACCTGTCTAACAGATAACAGGGCTGTATTTCACCTGTCTAACAGATAACAGGGCTGTATTTCACCTGTCTAACAGATAGCAGGGCTGTATTTCACCTGTCTAACAGATAACAGATAACAGGGCTGTATTTCACCTGTCTAACAGATAGCAGGGCTGTATTTCACCTGTCTAACAGATAACAGGGCTGTATTTCACCTGTCTAACAGAGAACAGATAGCAGGGCTGTATTTCACCTGTCTAACAGATAGCAGGGCTGTGTTTCACCTGTCTAACAGATAGCAGGGCTGTATTTCACCTGTCTAACAGATAACAGGGCTGTGTTTCACCTGTCTAACAGATAACAGGGCTGTGTTTCACCTGTCTAACAGATAACAGGGCTGTATTTCACCTGTCTAACAGATAACAGGGCTGTGTTTCACCTGTCTAACAGATAACAGGGCTGTATTTCACCTGTCTAACAGATAACAGGGCTGTGTTTCACCTGTCTAACAGATAACAGATAGCAGGGCTGTATTTCACCTGTCTAACAGATAGCAGGGCTGTATTTCACCTGTCTAACAGATAACAGGGCTGTATTTCACCTGTCTAACAGATAGCAGGGCTGTATTTCACCTGTCTAACAGATAACAGGGCTGTATTTCACCTGTCTAACAGATAGCAGGGCTGTATTTCACCTGTCTAACAGATAGCAGAGACAGGCTGTATTTCACCTGTCTAACAGATAACAGGGCTGTATTTCACCTGTCTAACAGATAGCAGGGCTGTGTTTCACCTGTCTAACAGATAGCAGAGACAGGCTGTATTTCACCTGTCTAACAGATAGCAGGGCTGTATTTCACCTGTCTAACAGATAGCAGGGCTGTATTTCACCTGTCTAACAGATAACAGGGCTGTATTTCACCTGTCTAACAGATAGCAGGGCTGTATTTCACCTGTCTAACAGATAACAGGGCTGTATTTCACCTGTCTAACAGATAGCAGGGCTGTATTTCACCTGTCTAACAGATAGCAGGGCTGTATTTCACCTGTCTAACAGATAACAGGGCTGTATTTCACCTGTCTAACAGATAGCAGGGCTGTATTTCACCTGTCTAACAGATAGCAGGGCTGTATTTCACCTGTCTAACAGATAGCAGGGCTGTATTTCACCTGTCTAACAGATAGCAGGGCTGTATTTCACCTGTCTAACAGATAGCAGGGCTGTATTTCACCTGTCTAACAGATAACAGAGACAGGCTGTATTTCACCTGTCTAACAGATAACAGGGCTGTATTTCACCTGTCTAACAGATAACAGATAGCAGGGCTGTATTTCACCTGTCTAACAGATAGCAGGGCTGTGTTTCACCTGTCTAACAGATAGCAGGGCTGTATTTCACCTGTCTAACAGATAGCAGGGCTGTATTTCACCTGTCTAACAGATAGCAGGGCTGTATTTCACCTGTCTAACAGATAGCAGGGCTGTGTTTCACCTGTCTAACAGATAGCAGGGCTGTATTTCACCTGTCTAACAGATAGCAGGGCTGTATTTCACCTGTCTAACAGATAGCAGGGCTGTATTTCACCTGTCTAACAGATAACAGAGACAGGCTGTATTTCACCTGTCTAACAGATAACAGGGCTGTATTTCACCTGTCTAACAGATAACAGATAGCAGGGCTGTATTTCACCTGTCTAACAGATAGCAGGGCTGTATTTCACCTGTCTAACAGATAACAGGGCTGTATTTCACCTGTCTAACAGATAACAGATAGCAGGGCTGTATTTCACCTGTCTAACAGATAGCAGGGCTGTATTTCACCTGTCTAACAGATAGCAGGGCTGTGTTTCACCTGTCTAACAGATAGCAGGGCTGTATTTCACCTGTCTAACAGATAGCAGGGCTGTGTTTCACCTGTCTAACAGATAACAGAGACAGGCTGTATTTCACCTGTCTAACAGATAACAGGGCTGTATTTCACCTGTCTAACAGATAACAGATAGCAGGGCTGTATTTCACCTGTCTAACAGAGACAGGCTGTATTTCACCTGTCTAACAGATAACAGGGCTGTATTTCACCTGTCTAACAGATAGCAGGGCTGTATTTCACCTGTCTAACAGATAACAGGGCTGTATTTCACCTGTCTAACAGATAACAGGGCTGTATTTCACCTGTCTAACAGATAGCAGGGCTGTGTTTCACCTGTCTAACAGATAACAGGGCTGTATTTCACCTGTCTAACAGATAGCAGAGACAGGCTGTGTTTCACCTGTCTAACAGATAACAGGGCTGTATTTCACCTGTCTAACAGATAGCAGGGCTGTATTTCACCTGTCTAACAGATAACAGGGCTGTATTTCACCTGTCTAACAGATAGCAGGGCTGTATTTCACCTGTCTAACAGATAACAGAGACAGGCTGTATTTCACCTGTCTAACAGATAACAGGGCTGTATTTCACCTGTCTAACAGATAGCAGGGCTGTATTTCACCTGTCTAACAGATAGCAGGGCTGTATTTCACCTGTCTAACAGATAACAGGGCTGTGTTTCACCTGTCTAACAGATAACAGGGCTGTGTTTCACCTGTCTAACAGATAACAGAGACAGGCTGTATTTCACCTGTCTAACAGATAGCAGGGCTGTATTTCACCTGTCTAACAGATAGCAGGGCTGTGTTTCACCTGTCTAACAGATAACAGGGCTGTATTTCACCTGTCTAACAGATAGCAGGGCTGTATTTCACCTGTCTAACAGATAACAGAGACAGGCTGTATTTCACCTGTCTAACAGATAGCAGGGCTGTGTTTCACCTGTCTAACAGATAACAGGGCTGTATTTCACCTGTCTAACAGATAACAGATAGCAGGGCTGTGTTTCACCTGTCTAACAGATAGCAGGGCTGTGTTTCACCTGTCTAACAGATAACAGGGCTGTATTTCACCTGTCTAACAGATAGCAGGGCTGTATTTCACCTGTCTAACAGAGACAGGCTGTATTTCACCTGTCTAACAGATAGCAGGGCTGTATTTCACCTGTCTAACAGATAACAGGGCTGTATTTCACCTGTCTAACAGATAACAGGGCTGTATTTCACCTGTCTAACAGATAGCAGGGCTGTATTTCACCTGTCTAACAGATAACAGATAGCAGGGCTGTATTTCACCTGTCTAACAGATAGCAGGGCTGTATTTCACCTGTCTAACAGATAGCAGGGCTGTGTTTCACCTGTCTAACAGATAACAGAGACAGGCTGTATTTCACCTGTCTAACAGATAACAGGGCTGTATTTCACCTGTCTAACAGATAACAGAGACAGGCTGTATTTCACCTGTCTAACAGATAGCAGGGCTGTGTTTCACCTGTCTAACAGATAACAGGGCTGTATTTCACCTGTCTAACAGATAACAGGGCTGTATTTCACCTGTCTAACAGATAACAGGGCTGTATTTCACCTGTCTAACAGATAACAGGGCTGTATTTCACCTGTCTAACAGATAACAGAGACAGGCTGTATTTCACCTGTCTAACAGATAACAGGGCTGTATTTCACCTGTCTAACAGATAACAGGGCTGTATTTCACCTGTCTAACAGATAACAGATAGCAGGGCTGTATTTCACCTGTCTAACAGATAGCAGGGCTGTATTTCACCTGTCTAACAGATAACAGGGCTGTATTTCACCTGTCTAACAGATAACAGAGACAGGCTGTATTTCACCTGTCTAACAGATAACAGGGCTGTATTTCACCTGTCTAACAGATAACAGATAGCAGGGCTGTATTTCACCTGTCTAACAGATAGCAGGGCTGTATTTCACCTGTCTAACAGATAACAGGGCTGTATTTCACCTGTCTAACAGATAACAGGGCTGTATTTCACCTGTCTAACAGATAGCAGGGCTTTATTTCACCTGTCTAACAGATAGCAGGGCTGTATTTCACCTGTCTAACAGATAACAGAGACAGGCTGTATTTCACCTGTCTAACAGATAGCAGGGCTGTGTTTTACCTGTCTAACAGATAACAGAGACATGCTGTATTTCACCTGTCTAACAGATAACAGAGACAGGCTGTATTTCACCTGTCTAACAGATAGCAGGGCTGTATTTCACCTGTCTAACAGATAGCAGGGCTGTATTTCACCTGTCTAACAGATAGCAGGGCTGTATTTCACCTGTCTAACAGATAGCAGGGCTGTATTTCACCTGTCTAACAGATAGCAGGGCTGTGTTTCACCTGTCTAACAGATAACAGAGACAGGCTGTATTTCACCTGTCTAACAGATAACAGGGCTGTATTTCACCTGTCTAACAGATAACAGAGACAGGCTGTATTTCACCTGTCTAACAGATAGCAGGGCTGTATTTCACCTGTCTAACAGATAACAGGGCTGTATTTCACCTGTCTAACAGATAACAGATAGCAGGGCTGTATTTCACCTGTCTAACAGATAGCAGGGCTGTATTTCACCTGTCTAACAGATAACAGGGCTGTATTTCACCTGTCTAACAGATAACAGATAACAGGGCTGTATTTCACCTGTCTAACAGATAACAGGGCTGTATTTCACCTGTCTAACAGATAGCAGGGCTGTATTTCACCTGTCTAACAGATAGCAGGGCTGTATTTCACCTGTCTAACAGATAACAGGGCTGTATTTCACCTGTCTAACAGATAACAGATAGCAGGGCTGTATTTCACCTGTCTAACAGAGACAGGCTGTATTTCACCTGTCTAACAGATAACAGGGCTGTATTTCACCTGTCTAACAGATAACAGGGCTGTATTTTACCTGTCTAACAGATAACAGGGCTGTATTTCACCTGTCTAACAGATAACAGGGCTGTATTTCACCTGTCTAACAGATAGCAGGGCTGTATTTCACCTGTCTAACAGATAACAGGGCTGTATTTCACCTGTCTAACAGATAGCAGGGCTGTATTTCACCTGTCTAACAGATAACAGGGCTGTATTTCACCTGTCTAACAGATAACAGGGCTGTATTTCACCTGTCTAACAGATAGCAGGGCTGTATTTCACCTGTCTAACAGATAACAGATAACAGGGCTGTATTTCACCTGTCTAACAGATAGCAGGGCTGTATTTCACCTGTCTAACAGATAACAGGGCTGTATTTCACCTGTCTAACAGAGAACAGATAGCAGGGCTGTATTTCACCTGTCTAACAGATAGCAGGGCTGTGTTTCACCTGTCTAACAGATAGCAGGGCTGTATTTCACCTGTCTAACAGATAACAGGGCTGTGTTTCACCTGTCTAACAGATAACAGGGCTGTGTTTCACCTGTCTAACAGATAACAGGGCTGTATTTCACCTGTCTAACAGATAACAGGGCTGTGTTTCACCTGTCTAACAGATAACAGGGCTGTATTTCACCTGTCTAACAGATAACAGGGCTGTGTTTCACCTGTCTAACAGATAACAGATAGCAGGGCTGTATTTCACCTGTCTAACAGATAGCAGGGCTGTATTTCACCTGTCTAACAGATAACAGGGCTGTATTTCACCTGTCTAACAGATAGCAGGGCTGTATTTCACCTGTCTAACAGATAACAGGGCTGTATTTCACCTGTCTAACAGATAGCAGGGCTGTATTTCACCTGTCTAACAGATAACAGGGCTGTATTTCACCTGTCTAACAGATAGCAGGGCTGTATTTCACCTGTCTAACAGATAGCAGAGACAGGCTGTATTTCACCTGTCTAACAGATAACAGGGCTGTATTTCACCTGTCTAACAGATAGCAGGGCTGTGTTTCACCTGTCTAACAGATAGCAGAGACAGGCTGTATTTCACCTGTCTAACAGATAGCAGGGCTGTATTTCACCTGTCTAACAGATAACAGGGCTGTATTTCACCTGTCTAACAGATAGCAGGGCTGTATTTCACCTGTCTAACAGATAACAGGGCTGTATTTCACCTGTCTAACAGATAGCAGGGCTGTATTTCACCTGTCTAACAGATAGCAGGGCTGTATTTCACCTGTCTAACAGATAACAGGGCTGTATTTCACCTGTCTAACAGATAGCAGGGCTGTATTTCACCTGTCTAACAGATAACAGGGCTGTATTTCACCTGTCTAACAGATAGCAGGGCTGTATTTCACCTGTCTAACAGATAGCAGGGCTGTATTTCACCTGTCTAACAGATAGCAGGGCTGTATTTCACCTGTCTAACAGATAGCAGGGCTGTATTTCACCTGTCTAACAGATAGCAGGGCTGTATTTCACCTGTCTAACAGATAACAGGGCTGTATTTCACCTGTCTAACAGATAGCAGGGCTGTATTTCACCTGTCTAACAGATAGCAGGGCTGTATTTCACCTGTCTAACAGATAGCAGGGCTGTATTTCACCTGTCTAACAGATAACAGGGCTGTATTTCACCTGTCTAACAGATAGCAGGGCTGTATTTCACCTGTCTAACAGATAGCAGGGCTGTATTTCACCTGTCTAACAGATAGCAGGGCTGTATTTCACCTGTCTAACAGATAGCAGGGCTGTATTTCACCTGTCTAACAGATAACAGATAGCAGGGCTGTATTTCTGTTAGACAGGTGAAATACAGCCCATTTGGTAGTTTAAGCTCTTAAAAGCGTGTGTGTGACCTGTGTGCTTGTGACAAATGTATATATGCGCCTGTGTGTCAGTTTGTGCTTGCAACACGGTGTGTCTGACGTGTGTGTGTTCCCCAGGTGTGCTGCAGGCAGGTAGATGACATGCAGGGTGAGCCATGGACCAGATCACCTTCCATTATGACACGGTGTGTCTGACGTGTGTGTGTTCCCCAGGTGTGCTGCAGGCAGGTAGATGACATGCAGGGTGAGCCATGGACCAAATCACCTTCCATTATGACACGGTGCTGTCTGACGTTCACCTGTTGCTACCCAACTCTCGCCACCTCATGGCACGCCTTAACAGCGTAGGACAACCAGGTACTGGAGGGTGTCTGTGTAAAATGACACAAAATTAAATTCTGAAAATGTTGTAATTTAGTTTCAATGTAGGGCTCTCCTGAATGTCAATGGAACTGTCCCAACCCTCTATTGCTGTGTTTACACAGGCAGCCCAATTCTTGTATTTTTTCCCCAATAATTGTTCTTTTGACCAATCACATCAGATCTTTTCACGTCAGATCTGTTTCAGAGCTGATCTGATTGGTCAAAATACCAATGAGTGAAAAGAAGATCAGAATTGGGGTGCCTGTCTAAACGCAGCCTGTGTGTCTAGTGTTCATCTCCCGGTTCAGAATCCTGTGGGACGGAGCAAAGCAGCACACCTGTGACCTCGGTTCCCCCTGCGGAGGGGAAGAGTTAGACCGCGACACCCAGGAGGAGAGTGGAAGGGGAGATGCTAGGGGGAGTGAGACTGTGGCTGACGCAGGGGCAGACGGAGGAGTGGACAGAGGGGAGGACGGAGAGGAGGACAGAGGGGAGGACGGAGAGGAGGACAGAGGGGAGGACGGAGGAGTGGACAGAGGGGAGGACGGAGAGGACAGAGTGGAGGACGGAGAGGAGGACAGAGGGGAGGACGGAGAGGTAGAACCACCCCTGGATGAAGATGGAGATTTAGAGGTACCACGCAGGTCAGTTACATCTCACCTCCACATCAGTCACCACAGTTATTACAGTCAAACCTTCCCTTTGTTTTTTATTGCCTTCATTTGTTTGTTGTACTGTAAATGTTTTAAGGCCAGAGGATCAATAGAATGGTAGAATACACCAATGTACACCAATTTAGAAATGTGTTTGTGCATCAGCAGTGTTTCTCTTTTTATATCAGCCACTGACAGTCACTCAATTATCTCTCTCAGCATTATTTTGTACCTTTTTTTTTTATGTTGGTAAGTTAGTCTAGCGGCCAGCTATGTAAACTTGGTCGAATTGCCGACCGAGGGGCCCGCATTGATTTTGTTAGTCACTCAGATATCATATTAAAAACGGCACACGCATCTCTCTACCCTATAGCAGAATGTGTAGAATTGCTGCAAATTAGTTATAAAATAAAAATAGCTAAATCTTCTCTCCGCCACTTTTTTGTGGCCCCACCCCATCAAAGTTTCCCATCCCTGTTCCAGACTAACTATTGTTCATGTTGTCCCTGTTCCAGACTAACTATTGTTCATGTTGTCCCTGTTCCAGACTAACTATTGTACATGTTATCCCTGTTCCAGACTAACTATTGTACATGTTATCCCTGTTCCAGACTAACTATTGTACATGTTATCCCTGTTCCAGACTAACTATTGTACATGTTATCCCTGTTCCAGACTAACTATTGTACATGTTATCCCTGTTCCAGACTAACTATTGTACATGTTATCCCTGTTCCAGACTAACTATTGTACATGTTGTCCCTGTTCCAGACTAACTATTGTACATGTTATACCTGTTCCAGACTAACTATTGTACATGTTATACCTGTCCAGACAGAGACATAACTAACTATTGTACATGTCATCCAGGCCCAGACAAAGACTCCCTGAGAGGGACAGAGACATGGTCTACCCCATCATCCTCAGCCAGGCAAGAAGAGAGGAAGAGGAGGAGGAGGAGGAGGAAGAGAAGTGTCCTAGAGACGTCATCAGGATAGGTGAGAAGAGAACAGGACTGGTTTCTACCACTGACCCTGGTCACTTATTTAGTTTTCAGTCCAATGTATTTCCTGAAGAGCTGAGTGAAGGTCTGAGAGGCAGAAGTATGTGTTGTAACTGTGTTTATGTGGGTTATAACTGTTTATGTGGTTTATAACTGTGTTTATGTGCGTGTTATAACTGTGTTTATGTGCGTGTTATAACTGTGTTTATGTGGGTTATAACTGTGTTTATGTGTGTGTTATAACTGTGTTTATGTGTGTGTTATAACTGTGTTTATGTGTGGGTTATAACTGTGTTTATGTGTGTTATAACTGTTTGTGTGTGTTATAACTGTGTTTGTGTGGGTTATAACTGTGTTTATGTGCGTGTTATAACTGTGTTTATGTGCGTGTTATAACTGTGTTTATGTGCGTGTTATAACTGTGTTTATGTGGGTTATAACTGTGTTTGTGTGGGTTATAACTGTTTATGTGTGTTATAACTGTGTTTATGTGTGGGTTATAACTGTTTATGTGTGGGTTATAACTGTGTTTATGTGCGTGTTATAACTGTGTTTATGTGTGGGTTATAACTGTGTTTATGTGCGTGGTATGACTGTTTGTGTGTGTTATGACTGTGTTTGTGCGTGTTATGACTGTTTGTGCGTGTTATGTCTGTTTGTGTGTGTTATGACTGTGTTTGTGCGTGTTATGACTGTTTGTGTGTGTTATAACTGTTTGTGTGTGTTATGACTGTTTGTGCGTGTTATGACTGTTTGTGTGTGTTATAACTGTTTGTGTGTTATAACTGTGTTTGTGTGTGTTATAACTGTGTTTGTGTGTGTGTTATGACTGTGTGTGTGTGTGTGTTTAACTGTTTAAATCCAACATGTCTTTAACAGAACACACTATGGCCACGCCTTTAGAAGATGTTGGCAAACAGGTGAGTGTCGCTCTCTCTCTCTCACTCTGTCTCTCTCTCGCTCACTCTCGCTCTCTCTCGCTCTCTCACTCTGTCTTTCTCTCTCTCTCTCCCTCTCTCGCTATCTCTCACTCTGTCTCTCGCTCTCGATCTCTCTCGCTCTCTCACTCTGTCTTTCTCTCTCTCTCTCCCTCTCTCGCTCTCATGCTACCTTATTTTTCCTTCCTCTCATATATAATGCACAGTGCATTCAGAAAGTATTCATACCCCTTGACTTATTCCACATTTTGTTGTGTGACAGCTTGAATTCAAAATTGATTCAATTGATTTATTTTCTCACCCATCAAGACACAATACCCCATAATGACAAAGTGAAAACATGTTTTTTGACATTTTTGCAAATGTATTGGAAAAGATGTAGGGAAATAACTCATTTACATAACTATTCACACCTAGATGTTCAACATTTCCTCATTATTCTTTTTTTTTTAAATGTAAGCTCTGTCAAATTAGATGTTGATCATTGTTAGACAACTATTTTCAGGTCTTACCATAGATTTTCAAGTAGATTTAGGTCAAAACTGTAACTCGCCCACTCAGGAACATTCACTGTCTTCTTGGTAAGCAACTCCAGTCTAGATTTGGCCTTGTGTTTTAGGTTACTGTCCAGCTGAAAGGGGAATTCATCTCATGTCTGAATTCATCTAATGAATTCATGTCTGGTAGAAAGCAGACTGAACCAGGTTTTCCTCTAGGATTTAGCCTGCGCTTAGCTCTATTTCATTTTTTTTTTATCCTGAAAAACTCCCTGGCCCTTAATTATTACAAGCATACCCATAACATGATGCTTCCACCACTATGCTTGAAAATATGGAGAGTGGTCAGTAATGTATTGAATTTGCCCCAAACATAACACTTTGTATTCAGGACAAAAAGTGAATTTCTTTGCCACATTTTTAGCAGTATTACTTTAGGGCCGCGTTGTATCTTTGGAATATTTTTATTCTGTACAGGCTTCCTTCTTTTCACTCTGTCATTTAGGTTAGTATTGTGGAGTAACTACAATGTTGTTGATCCATCCTCAGTTTTCTTCTATCACAGCCATTAAACTCTGTAACTGTTTTAAAGTCACCATTGGCCTCATGGTGAAATCCCTAAGTGGTTTCCTTCCTCTCCGGCAACTGAGTTAGGAAGGACGCCTGTATCTTTGTAGTGATTGGGTGTATTGATACACCATCCAAAGTGTAATTAATAACTTCACCATGCTGAACGGGATATTCAATGTCTACCAATAGGAGCCATTCTTAACAAGGCATTGGAAAACCTCCCTGGTCTTTATAGTTGAATCTGTGCTTGTAATTCACTTCTCGACTCAGGAACTTAATCATAATTGTATATGTGGGGTACAGAGATGAGGTGGTCAGAAATCATGTTAAACACTATTATTACAGACAGAGTGAGTCCATGCAACTTATTATGTGACTTGTTAAGCACATTTTTACTTCCTGAACTTATTTAGGCGTTTCCATAACAACGGGGTTGAATATTTATTGACTCAAGACATTTCAGCTTTTCATATTATAATTTTTTGTTTAAAAAAAATTCAAAACATAATTCCATTTTGACATTATGTGGTATTGTGTGTCGGGCCAGTGACAAGAAAATCTAAATGTAATCCATTTAAAATTCGGGCTGTAACACAACACAATGTGGGGAAAGTCCAGGTGTGTGAATACTTTCTGAAGGCTCTGTATGGCTCCTTTACTAGGTCTGGCGTGGTGCCTTCCTATTGGCTGATTTAATCCTGTCTCAGCCAACTACATTCAGAGGAGCCACTGTCTTGGAGTTGGGGGCAGGGACTGGGCTGACCAGCATAGTCATGGCAACGGTGGCCAAAACAGTGTACTGCACAGGTAAGGGACCATCAGGTAAACCAGGGTTCTGTCAAATTGTTGTGGACCTGTCAGCAGAACGTTTGAATTCAACAATGTTTTACATCTACAGCGCCTTAGGAAAGTGTTCAGACCCCTTGACTTTTTCCACATTTTGTTACGTTACAGCCTTATTCTAAAAGTGATTCCCCCACGTATTCATCATGTCCCCCCACGTATTCATCACGTCCCCCCACGTATTCATCACGTCCCCCCACGTAGTCATCATGTCCCCCACGTATTCATCACGTCCCCCCACGTAGTCATCATGTCCCCCCACGTATTCATCATGTCTCCCACGTATTCATCAGGTCCCCCACGTATTCATCACGTCCCCCACGTATTCATCACGTCCCCCCACGTATTCATCACGTCCCCCCACGTATTCATCACGTCCCCCCACGTATTCATCACGTCCCCCCACGTATTCATCACGTCCCCCCACGTAGTCATCATGTCCCCCACGTATTCATCACGTCCCCCCACGTAGTCATCATGTCCCCCCACGTATTCATCATGTCTCCCACTTATTCATCAGGTCCCCCACGTATTCATCATGTCCCCCCACGTAGTCATCATGTCCCCCCACGTAGTCATCATGTCCCCCCACGTAGTCATCATGTCCCCCCACGTATTCATCATGTCCCCCCACGTAGTCATCATGTCCCCCCACGTAGTCATCATGTCCCCCCACGTATTCATCACGTCCCCCACGTATTCATCACGTCCCCCACGTAGTCATCATGTCCCACACTTATTCATCATGTCCCCCACGTAGTCATCATGTCCCCAATGTATGGTCCTGTAGAGCTACGGGGGTTGCAGGCTTCTGTTCCAGCCCTGCGCTGTTTATAAATGAGGCCGCTGGTCCAATTCAACAGACAGCAATGTAACTTGAATTGAGAGCATCTTGTTGCTCACCTCGTAGCTCTCCTTGTCCAGATATTCTGGCCCCGTCTGAAGAGTACTATCCTAGGCAGAAAATCGCACTTTTGAATAATCCCTTGGCATGATGTGATAAGAAGTTTTACCTTCTGAAATAATTGTACCGTATTTCTCAATTTAGCAATTGTTTGCATGGCTGCTGTTGCAGGCCCATTACACCTTCTCATAACAGGCTAATTTCACCTTCTCATAATAAAGCTGCTGGGATTCCTCTCAATCATAGTAATGGCACACACGTACTCACTCACTCATAGGTTAGCTAGCTAAGGATGTTGGGCTCTGATAAACAGAGATGTAATGTTAGCTAGCTAAGGATGTTGGGCTCTGATAAACACAGAGATGTAATGTTAGCTAGCTAAGGATGTTGGGCTCTGATAAACACAGAGATGTAATGTTAGCTAGCTAAGGATGTTGGGCTCTGATAAACAGAGATGTAATGTTAGCTAGCTAAGGATGTTGGGCTCTGATAAACACAGAGATGTAATGTTAGCTAGCTAAGGATGTTGGGCTCTGATAAACACAGAGATGTAATGTTAGCTAGCTAAGGATGTTGGGCTCTGATAAACACAGAGATGTAATGTTAGCTAGCTAGCTAAGGATGTTGGGCTCTGATAAACACAGATGTAATGTTAGCTAGCTAGCTAAGGATGTTGGGCTCTGATAAACACAGAGATGTAATGTTAGCTAACTAAGGATGTTGGGCTCTGATAAACACACAGATGTAATGTTAGCTAGCTAAGGATGTTGGGCTCTGATAAACACAGAGATGTAATGTTAGCTAGCTAGCTAAGGATGTTGGGCTCTGATAAACAGAGAGATGTAATGTTAGCTAGCTAAGGATGTTGGGCTCTGATAAACAGAGATGTAATGTTAGCTAGCTAAGGATGTTGGGCTCTGATAAACACAGAGATGTAATGTTAGCTAGCTAAGGATGTTGGGCTCTGATAAACACAGAGATGTAATGTTAGCTAACTAAGGATGTTGGGCTCTGATAAACACAGAGATGTAATGTTAGCTAGCTAAGGATGTTGGGCTCTGATAAACACAGAGATGTAATGTTAGCTAGCTAAGGATGTTGGGCTCTGATAAACACAGAGATGTAATGTTAGCTAGCTAGCTAAGGATGTTGGGCTCTGATAAACAGAGATGTAATGTTAGCTAGCTAAGGATGTTGGGCTCTGATAAACACAGAGATGTAATGTTAGCTAACTAGCTAAGGATGTTGGGCTCTGATAAACACAGAGATGTAATGTTAGCTAGCTAAGGATGTTGGGCTCTGATAAACACAGAGATGTAATGTTAGCTAGCTAAGGATGTTGGGCTCTGATAAACACAGAGATGTAATGTTAGCTAGCTAAGGATGTTGTGCTCTGATAAACACAGAGATGTAATGTTAGCTAGCTAAGGATGTTGGGCTCTGATAAACATAGAGATGTAATGTTAGCTAGCTAACTAAGGATGTTGGGCTCTGATAAACACAGAGATGTAATGTTAGCTAGCTAACTAAGGATGTTGGGCTCTGATAAACACAGAGATGTAATGTTAGCTAGCTAAGGATGTTGGGCTCTGATAAACACAGAGATGTAATGTTAGCTAACTAGCTAAGGATGTTGGGCTCTGATAAACACAGAGATGTAATGTTAGCTAGCTAAGGATGTTGGGCTCTGATAAACACAGAGATGTAATGTTAGCTAGCTAGCTAAGGATGTTGGGCTCTGATAAACACAGAGATGTAATGTTAGCTAGCTAAGGATGTTGGGCTCTGATAAACACAGAGATGTAATGTTAGCTAGCTAAGGATGTTGGGCTCTGATAAACACAGAGATGTAATGTTAGCTAGCTAACTAAGGATGTTGGGCTCTGATAAACACAGAGATGTAATGTTAGCTAGCTAGCTAAGGATGTTGGGCTCTGATAAACACAGAGATGTAATGTTAGCTAACTAAGGATGTTGGGCTCTGATAAACACAGAGATGTAATGTTAGCTAACTAGCTAAGGATGTTGGGCTCTGATAAACACAGAGATGTAATGTTAGCTGGCTAGCTAAGGATGTTGGGCTCTGATAAACACAGAGATGTAATGTTAGCTAGCTAGCTAAGGATGTTGGGCTCTGATAAACACAGATATGTAATGTTAGCTAGCTAAGGATGTTGGGCTCTGATAAACACAGAGATGTAATGTTAGCTAGCTAGCTAAGGATGTTGGGCTCTGATAAACACAGAGATGTAATGTTAGCTAGCTAGCTAAGGATGTTGGGCTCTGATAAACACAGAGATGTAATGTTAGCTAGCTAAGGATGTTGGGCTCTGATAAACACAGAGATGTAATGTTAGCTAGTTAGGGATGTTGGGCTCTGATAAACACAGAGATGTAATGTTAGCTAGTTAGGGATGTTGGGCTCTGATAAACACAGAGATGTAATGTTAGCTAGCTAACTAAGGATGTTGGGCTCTGATAAACACAGAGATGTAATGTTAGCTAACTAGCTAAGGATGTTGGGCTCTGATAAACACAGAGATGTAATGTTAGCTGGCTAGCTAAGGATGTTGGGCTCTGATAAACACAGAGATGTAATGTTAGCTAGCTAAGGATGTTGGGCTCTGATAAACACAGAGATGTAATGTTAGCTAGCTAAGGATGTTGGGCTCTGATAAACACAGAGATGTAATGTTAGCTGGCTAAGGATGTTGGGCTCTGATAAACACAGAGATGTAATGTTAGCTAGCTAGCTAAGGATGTTGGGCTCTGATAAACACAGAGATGTAATGTTAGCTAGCTAAGGATGTTGGGCTCTGATAAACACAGAGATGTAATGTTAGCTAACTAAGGATGTTGGGCACTGATAAACAGAGATGTAATGTTAGCTAGCTAAGGATGTTGGGCTCTGATAAACAGAGATGTAATGTTAGCTAGCTAAGGATGTTGGGCTCTGATAAACAGAGATGTAATGTTAGCTAGCTAAGGATGTTGGGCTCTGATAAACACAGAGATGTAATGTTAGCTAGCTAAGGATGTTGGGCTCTGCACTGATAAACAGCATGTAGCTCGTCACTTATGTAGGATAGTGTGACAGCTTGCTGATGAATTTGTAGACATGTTCCCAGCAGTCAGTCCGTACTTCAGCCTGTTTCCAAAGCACCAATCACTACGTTGTAACGTTGGGTCAGGTAAAAGCGCAGCAGCAGACTAGTTAATGTTCTGACTTGAGGCAGAGCAGGCTGTTCGCTGCTGTCGCTTGCCTTTCTCTGCCATTTCTCCAACTTAACGACGATGACGTGCGGAGCGCTTTATATCTGTGCTAAATAATTTCCCCTACTAACGTGACAGCGTTGTTAGGTATTTGTTTAATTAGATTGTTTCCCGTCATGATGATCTGAACCTGTTAGTGGTAGTTTTGTGACGGGTGCACTGTGCACATTTAATTTAGATTTTTAAACATCGTTTTTCTGTTAGGGATTTTTTTCTTTTAAACGTTTTAAGGTTTAAGTGTTCACACTCCTAGTTACAGGAGCCCTGACCCTACCAACAAACTGGCTCAGAATATACAGTCACATTAATCTTATCCAGGTAATATCACACATTATGTTTAAATGTATAGCTCCGACAATGAAAGGAACAGATGGATTAAATGTAGTGACTAGCAGCAATCACATTCAGAAAAGATTCATTCAAAGCTCTTAAAAGGATGGTTCAGTGGATTATGGTGTTTTAACATGCCTCTAAACCCACATCTGTAGATGATGGTGTTTTAACATGCCTCTAAACCCACATCTGTAGATAATGGTGATTTAACATGCCTCTAAACCCACATCTGTAGATAATGGTGATTTAACATGCCTCTAAACCCACATCTGTAGATAATGGTGACCAGGATAGTGATTTAACATGCCTCTAAACACACATCTGTAGATAATGGTGACCAGGATAATGATCTGACTGGAATGGTGCTGTGTGTTTCTATCGGTCAACGCTGTATGATTTTATAAAAACCAACATGTTACACTATAGTATAGTTTTATAAAGACCACCAGAGACCATTAAAACACACACATAGGAGTGTTTAATCAACTATCGCTTCACTACACAGATTTCACAGTTACAACTGTGTTGAGAGGAGGCGCCACAGACAGAACCGGTCTCCAGCCCCTTGGCAATTTCAAACCCCTCTATTCTACCTCTTACTATTGTATAGTGCAATCAAGACATTCAACGTGAGGAAAAGCCCCATCGGATTCGGGCTTGTTGCAGGTGTGTGGGAGTAATGTGTTGAAAGGGAAAAAGCATACTGCTCTTGCCAGTATCACGTCAGTTCTTTCAGCTTAATGAACTGAGTGCAGGTCGGTGTTTCTTCTGTAAAGGCCCAGTGCAGCCCACTTTGTGGTTTTCCTGGGTCTTATACACAGTGCCTTTGGAAAGTACTCAGACCCCATCGACTTTTTACACATTTTGTTACGTTACAGCCTTTTTCTAAAATGGATTAAATAAATAAAAATCCTCAGCAATCTACATACAATACCTCCTGATGACAATGCGAAAACAGGTTTTTAGAAATGTTTGCACATTTGTAAAAAATAAATAAACAGAAATACGTTATTTACATAAGTTTTCAGACCCTTTGCTATGAGACTCGAAATTGAGTTCAGGTGCATCCTGTTTTCGTTGATCATCCTTGAGATATTTCTACAACTTGATTGGAGTCCACCTGTGGTACATTCAGTTGATTGGACATAATTTGGAAAGACACACACCTGTCTATATAAGGTCCCACAGTTGACAGTACATGTCAGAGCATAAACCAAGCCATGAGGTTGAAGGAATTGTCGGCGGACCTCCAAGACAGGATTGTGTCGAGGCACAGATCCGGGGAAGGCTACCAAAACATTTCTGCAGCGTTAAAGGTCCTATTAGTTACTAGACCAATAAGAAAAAGTGTTCCAAACCTCTCTCCCTTTAACAGCTAGTTTTCCCCTCCCAACTCAGACCACCCAGACAGTCCTAGTGTTCCATACCTCTCTCCCTTTAACAGCTAGTGTTCCCCTCCCAACTCAGACCACCCAGACAGTCCTAGTGTTCCATACCTCTCTCCCTTTAACAGCTAGTGTTCCCCTCCCAACTCAGACCACCCAGACAGTCCTAGTGTTCCATACCTCTCTCCCTTTAACAGCTAGTGTTCCCCTCCCAACTCAGACCACCCAGACAGTCCTAGTGTTCCATACCTCTCTCCCTTTAACAGCTAGTGTTCCCCTCCCAACTCAGACCACCCAGACAGTCCTAGTGTTCCATACCTCTCTCCCTTTAACAGCTAGTGTTCCCCTCCCAACTCAGACCACCCAGACAGTCCTAGTGTTCCATACCTCTCTCCCTTTAACAGCTAGTTTTCCCCTCCCAACTCAGACCACCCAGACAGTCCTAGTGTTCCATACCTCTCTCCCTTTAACAGCTAGTGTTCCCCTCCCAACTCAGACCACCCAGACAGTCCTAGTGTTCCCCTCCCAACTCAGACCACCCAGACAGTCCTAGTGTTCCCCTCCCAACTCAGACCACCCAGACAGTCCTAGTGTTCCCCTCCCAACTCAGACCACCCAGACAGTCCTAGTGTTCCCCTCCCAACTCAGACCACCCAGCCAGTCCTAGTGTTCCCCTCCCAACTCAGACCACCCAGCCAGTCCTAGTGTTCCCCTCCCAACTCAGACCACCCACACAGTCCTAGTGTTCCCCTCCCAACTCAGACCACCCACACAGTCCTAGTGTTCCCCTCCCAACTCAGACCACCCACACAGTCCTAGTGTTCCCCTCCCAACTCAGACCACCCACACAGTCCTAGTGTTCCCCTCCCAACTCAGACCACCCACACAGTCCTAGTGTTCCCCTCCCAACTCAGACCACCCAGACAGTCCTAGTGTTCCCCTCCCAACTCAGACCACCCAGACAGTCCTAGTTTTCCCCTCCCAACTCAGACCACCCAGACAGTCCTAGTGTTCCCCTCCCAACTCAGACCACCCAGACAGTCCTAGTTTTCCCCTCCCAACTCAGACCACCCAGACAGTCCTAGTGTTCCCCTCCCAACTCAGACCACCCAGACAGTCCTAGTTTTCCCCTCCCAACTCAGACCACCCAGACAGTCCTAGTGTTCCACACCTCTCTCCCTTTAACAGCTAGTTTTCCCCTCCCAACTCAGACCACCCAGACAGTCCTATCTAAATTATTGCTTGAGAAATTGCAGTTTTCTAAGAAGCAATTTGTCTCATTAAACAAAAAAACTTTATCATTGAAACCAATCACAGTAAGGTACTTAAATGTTACCCAGAAATGATTTGATATTGAGATAAAAATGGCTGCATTTGACCTTTAAAGTGATAATTGTTGCACTTGTATTAAAGTGCTCTTCTGGAGAGGGAAAGAACATTTCAAAGGGCAAGATAATTCCAAGTTACTCTGCCTGTCTTTCTGTCTGCCTGTCTTTCTGTCTGCCTGTCTGTCTGCCTGTCTTTCTGTCTGCCTGTCTGCCTGTCTGTCTGCCTGCCTGTTTGTCTGCCTGCCTGCCTGTTTGCCTGCCTGCCTGCCTGTTTGTCTGTCTGCCTGCCTGCCTGTTTCTGTCTGCCTGTCTCTCTGCCTGTCTCTCTGCCTGTCTGTCTGCCTGCCTGCCTGTCTGTCTGCCTGCCTGCCTGTCTGCCTGTCTGCGTAGACCAGGAAGCATCATATTAAATAGACTGTTCTTCTGAATCTATTCAGGGAATGAAAATTCCATTACTTCTAAAGTCAGGGTGAGTAATAGTACTACTGCCAATCATCTCTGATACAGACACCATTCTACATGGTAGTCACCATGCTTCACTGAACCAAGCTCAGTCATCTCTGATACAGACACCATTCTACATGGTAGTCACCATGCTTCACTGAACCAAGCTCAGTCATCTCTGATACAGACACCATTCTACATGGTAGTCACCATGCTTCACTGAACCAAGCTCAGAATCGTTTTAAGAATTGATGAGCTGGTAGCAAGCTGTTCTTAAATGAATGTATCTTATTTGTTATGTTTTGTTCTATTTCCAATGTTGTGTTTAAGAATGTAGGACGCCCAATGTCTCTGTAATGTTTCTAAGTTTTTAAAGTTACATAAATGCTGTGTCAAATCCCAATATCTGTGTAACGTTGTGTTGCAGACGTTGGGGAGGATCTACTGAGCATGTGCCAGAAGAACGTGACGTTAAACAGACACCTGATGGAACCTGCAGGTGAGCCAACATTCAACAGTTAGACAATGTGTAGTTAGAGAACATTTAGTTAGAGAACGTTACTTAAACAACGTTTAGCCCAGGCCTGCCGGCAAACGTGTGACCAGCTGGCATTTTCAATCAGGTCGGGCAGCGCCTCAGCACTTTTGATTTAGTTTAATTAAAAATATTTATGCAAAGCGTTAAGATGAAGTACAAAGTAATGTTTTTTTTTACTGATTTGCCTCATGATTTGTCAACTGGGGAGTGCTGCGGGCGCGTGGGAGTGCTGCCGGGCGCGTGGGAGTGCTGCCGGGCGCGTGGGAGTGCTGCCGGGCGCGTGGGAGTGCTGCCGGGCGCGTGGGAGTGCTGCCGGGCGCGTGGGAGTGCTGCCGGGCGTGTGGGAGTGCTGCTGTTTCATTACAATACGTTGTACCAGGCTAGCTCTCTCTCTCCCTGACAGTATTGAGTATTATAGTGGTGTCTCTTTAACAGGTGGGGAGGTGACAGTATTATAGTGTTGTCTCTTTAACAGGTGGGGAGGTGACAGTATTATAGTGTTGTCTCTTTAACAGGAGGGGAGGTGACAGTATTATAGTGGTGTCTCTTTAACAGGTGGGGAGGTGACAGTATTATAGTGGTGTCTCTTTAACAGGTGGGGAGGTGACAGTATTATAGTGGTGTCTCTTTAACAGGAGGGGAGGTGACAGTATTATAGTGGTGTCTCTTTAACAGGTGGGGAGGTGACAGTATTGAGTATTATAGTGGTGTCTCTTTAACAGGTGGGGAGGTGACAGTATTATAGTGTTGTCTCTTTAACAGGTGGGGAGGTGACAGTATTGAGTATTATAGTGGTGTCTCTTTAACAGGTGGGGAGGTGACAGTATTATAGTGTTGTCTCTTTAACAGGTGGGGAGGTGACAGTATTGAATATTATAGTGGTGTCTCTTTAACAGGTGGGGAGGTGACAGTATTGAATATTATAGTGTTGTCTCTTTAACAGGTGGGGAGGTGACAGTATTATAGTGGTGTCTCTTTAACAGGTGGGGAGGTGACAGTATTATAGTGGTGTCTCTTTAACAGGTGGGGAGGTGACAGTATTGAGTATTATAGTGGTGTCTCTTTAACAGGTGGGGAGGTGACAGTATTATAGTGTTGTCTCTAACAGGTGGGGAGGTGACAGTATTATAGTGTTGTCTCTTTAACAGGTGGGGAGGTGACAGTATTGAATATTATAGTGTTGTCTCTTTAACAGGTGGGGAGGTGACAGTATTATAGTGGTGTCTCTTTAACAGGTGGGGAGGTGACAGTATTATAGTGTTGTCTCTTTAACAGGTGGGGAGGTGACAGTATTATAGTGTTGTATCTTTAACAGGTGGGGAGGTGACAGTATTATAGTGGTGTCTCTTTAACAGGTGGGGAGGTGACAGTATTATAGTGTTGTCTCTAACAGGTGGGGAGATGACAGTATTATAGTGGTGTCTCTTTAACAGGTGGGGAGGTGACAGTATTATAGTGTTGTCTCTCTAACAGGTGGGGAGATGACAGTATTATAGTGGTGTCTCTTTAACAGGTGGGGAGGTGACAGTATTGAGTATTATAGTGTTGTCTCTTTAACAGGTGGGGAGGTGACAGTATTATAGTGTTGTCTCTTTAACAGGTGGGGAGGTGACAGTATTATAGTGGTGTCTCTTTAACAGGTGGGGAGATGACAGTATTATAGTGGTGTCTCTCTAACAGGTGGGGAGGTGACAGTATTATAGTGGTGTCTCTTTAACAGGTGGGGAGGTGACAGTATTATAGTGGTGTCTCTTTAACAGGTGGGGAGGTGACAGTATTATAGTGGTGTCTCTTTAACAGGTGGGGAGGTGACAGTATTATAGTGGTGTCTCTTTAACAGGTGGGGAGATGACAGTATTATAGTGGTGTCTCTAACAGGTGGGGAGATGACAGTATTATAGTGGTGTCTCTTTAACAGGTGGGGAGGTGACAGTATTGAATATTATAGTGGTGTCTCTTTAACAGGTGGGGAGGTGACAGTATTATAGTGGTGTCTCTTTAACAGGTGGGGAGGTGACAGTATTATAGTGTTGTCTCTTTAACAGGTGTGGAGGTGACAGTATTATAGTGGTGTCTCTTTAACAGGTGGGGAGGTGACAGTATTATAGTGTTGTCTCTTTAACAGGTGGGGAGGTGACAGTATTGAGTATTATAGTGGTGTCTCTTTAACAGGTGGGGAGGTGACAGTATTATAGTGTTGTCTCTTTAACAGGTGGGGAGGTGACAGTATTGAGTATTATAGTGGTGTCTCTTTAACAGGTGGGGAGGTGACAGTATTGAATATTATAGTGGTGTCTCTTTAACAGGTGGGGAGGTGACAGTATTGAGTATTATAGTGGTGTCTCTTTAACAGGTGGGGAGGTGACAGTATTATAGTGGTGTCTCTTTAACAGGTGGGGAGGTGACAGTATTATAGTGTTGTCTCTCTAACAGGTGGGGAGATGACAGTATTATAGTGGTGTCTCTTTAACAGGTGGGGAGGTGACAGTATTATAGTGGTGTCTCTTTAACAGGTGGGGAGGTGACAGTATTATAGTGGTGTCTCTTTAACAGGTGGGGAGGTGACAGTATTATAGTGTTGTCTCTTTAACAGGTGGGGAGGTGACAGTATTGAGTATTATAGTGTTGTCTCTTTAACAGGTGGGGAGGTGACAGTATTGAGTATTATAGTGGTGTCTCTTTAACAGGTGGGGAGGTGACAGTATTATAGTGGTGTCTCTTTAACAGGTGGGGAGGTGACAGTATTATAGTGGTGTCTCTTTAACAGGTGGGGAGGTGACAGTATTATAGTGTTGTCTCTTTAACAGGTGGGGAGGTGACAGTATTATAGTGTTGTCTCTTTAACAGGAGGGGAGGTGACAGTATTATAGTGTTGTCTCTCTAACAGGTGGGGAGGTGACAGTATTATAGTGGTGTCTCTTTAACAGGTGGGGAGGTGACAGTATTGAGTATTATAGTGTTGTCTCTTTAACAGGTGGGGAGGTGACAGTATTATAGTGTTGTCTCTTTAACAGGTGGGGAGGTGACAGTATTATAGTGGTGTCTCTTTAACAGGTGGGGAGGTGACAGTATTATAGTGGTGTCTCTTTAACAGGTGGGGAGGTGACAGTATTGAATATTATAGTGGTGTCTCTTTAACAGGTGGGGAGGTGACAGTATTATAGTGGTGTCTCTTTAACAGGTGGGGAGGTGACAGTATTATAGTATTGTCTCTTTAACAGGTGGGGAGGTGACAGTATTATAGTGGTGTCTCTTTAACAGGTGGGGAGGTGACAGTATTGAGTATTATAGTGTTGTCTCTTTAACAGGTGGGGAGGTGACAGTATTATAGTGGTGTCTCTTTAACAGGTGGGGAGGTGACAGTATTATAGTATTGTCTCTTTAACAGGTGGGGAGGTGACAGTATTGAGTATTATAGTGTTGTCTCTTTAACAGGTGGGGAGGTGACAGTATTATAGTGTTGTCTCTTTAACAGGTGGGGAGGTGACAGTATTGAATATTATAGTGTTGTCTCTTTAACAGGTGGGGAGGTGACAGTATTATAGTGTTGTCTCTTTAACAGGTGGGGAGGTGACAGTATTATAGTGGTGTCTCTTTAACAGGTGGGTGACAGTATTGAATATTATAGTGGTGTCTCTTTAACAGGTGGGGAGGTGACAGTATTATAGTGGTGTCTCTTTAACAGGTGGGGAGGTGACAGTATTATAGTGGTGTCTCTTTAACAGGTGGGGAGGTGACAGTATTATAGTGGTGTCTCTTTAACAGGTGGGGAGGTGACAGTATTATAGTGTTGTCTCTTTAACAGGTGGGGAGGTGACAGTATTGAATATTATAGTGTTGTCTCTTTAACAGGTGGGGAGGTGACAGTATTGAGTATTATAGTGTTGTCTCTTTAACAGGTGGGGAGGTGACAGTATTATAGTGTTGTCTCTTTAACAGGTGGGGAGGTGACAGTATTGAATATTATAGTGTTGTCTCTTTAACAGGTGGGGAGGTGACAGTATTATAGTGGTGTCTCTTTAACAAGTGGGGAGGTGACAGTATTATAGTGGTGTCTCTTTAACAGGTGGGGAGGTGACAGTATTATAGTGGTGTCTCTTTAACAGGTGGGGAGGTGACAGTATTATAGTGGTGTCTCTTTAACAGGTGGGGAGGTGACAGTATTATAGTGGTGTCTCTTTAACAAGTGGGGAGGTGACAGTATTATAGTGGTGTCTCTTTAACAGGTGGGGAGGTGACAGTATTATAGTGGTGTCTCTCTAACAGGTGGGGAGGTGACAGTATTATAGTGTTGTCTCTTTAACAGGTGGGGAGGTGACAGTATTGAGTGTTATAGTGTTGTCTCTTTAACAGGTGGGGAGGTGACAGTATTATAGTGGTGTCTCTTTAACAGGTGGGGAGGTGACAGTATTATAGTGGTGTCTCTTTAACAAGTGGGGAGGTGACAGTATTATAGTGGTGTCTCTTTAACAGGTGGGGAGGTGACAGTATTATAGTGGTGTCTCTCTAACAGGTGGGGAGGTGACAGTATTATAGTGTTGTCTCTTTAACAGGTGGGGAGGTGACAGTATTGAGTGTTATAGTGTTGTCTCTTTAACAGGTGGGGAGGTGACAGTATTATAGTGGTGTCTCTTTAACAGGTGGGGAGGTGACAGTATTATAGTGGTGTCTCTTTAACAGGTGGGGAGGTGACAGTATTATAGTGGTGTCTCTTTAACAGGTGGGGAGGTGACAGTATTATAGTGTTGTCTCTTTAACAGGTGGGGAGGTGACAGTATTGAATATTATAGTGTTGTCTCTTTAACAGGTGGGGAGGTGACAGTATTATAGTGTTGTCTCTTTAACAGGTGGGGAGGTGACAGTATTATAGTATTGTCTCTTTAACAGGTGGGGAGGTGACAGTATTATAGTGTTGTCTCTTTAACAGGTGGGGAGGTGACAGTATTGAATATTATAGTGGTGTCTCTTTAACAGGTGGGGAGGTGACAGTATTATAGTATTGTCTCTTTAACAGGTGGGGAGGTGACAGTATTGAGTATTATAGTGTTGTCTCTTTAACAGGTGGGGAGGTGACAGTATTGAATATTATAGTGGTGTCTCTTTAACAGGTGGGGAGGTGACAGTATTGAGTATTATAGTGGTGTCTCTTTAACAGGTGGGGAGGTGACAGTATTATAGTATTGTCTCTTTAACAGGTGGGGAGGTGACAGTATTGAGTATTATAGTGTTGTCTCTTTAACAGGTGGGGAGGTGACAGTATTATAGTATTGTCTCTTTAACAGGTGGGGAGGTGACAGTATTGAATATTATAGTGGTGTCTCTTTAACAGGTGGGGAGGTGACAGTATTATAGTGTTGTCTCTTTAACAGGTGGGGAGGTGACAGTATTGAATATTATAGTGTTGTCTCTTTAACAGGTGGGAAGGTGACAGTATTATAGTGTTCTCTCTTTAACAGGTGGGGAGGTGACAGTATTATAGTGTTGTCTCTTTAACAGGTGGGGAGGTGACAGTATTATAGTGGTGTCTCTTTAACAGGTGGGGAGGTGACAGTATTGAGTATTATAGTGTTGTCTCTTTAACAGGTGGGGAGGTGACAGTATTATAGTGGTGTCTCTTTAACAGGTGGGGAGGTGACAGTATTATAGTGTTGTCTCTTTAACAGGTGGGGAGGTGACAGTATTATAGTGGTGTCTCTTTAACAGGTGGGGAGGTGACAGTATTATAGTGTTGTCTCTTTAACAGGTGGGGAGGTGACAGTATTATAGTGGTGTCTCTTTAACAGGTGGGGAGGTGACAGTATTATAGTATTGTCTCTTTAACAGGTGGGGAGGTGACAGTATTATAGTGGTGTCTCTTTAACAGGTGGGGAGGTGACAGTATTGAGTATTATAGTGTTGTCTCTTTAACAGGTGGGGAGGTGACAGTATTATAGTGGTGTCTCTTTAACAGGTGGGGAGGTGACAGTATTATAGTGGTGTCTCTTTAACAGGTGGGGAGGTGACAGTATTATAGTGGTGTCTCTTTAACAGGTGGGGAGGTGACAGTATTATAGTGGTGTCTCTTTAACAGGTGGGGAGGTGACAGTATTATAGTATTGTCTCTTTAACAGGTGGGGAGGTGACAGTATTGAGTATTATAGTGTTGTCTCTTTAACAGGTGGGGAGGTGACAGTATTATAGTGTTGTCTCTTTAACAGGTGGGGAGGTGACAGTATTATAGTGTTGTCTCTTTAACAGGTGGGGAGGTGACAGTATTGAATATTATAGTGTTGTCTCTTTAACAGGTGGGGAGGTGACAGTATTATAGTGTTGTCTCTTTAACAGGTGGGGAGGTGACAGTATTATAGTGGTGTCTCTTTAACAGGTGGGTGACAGTATTGAATATTATAGTGGTGTCTCTTTAACAGGTGGGGAGGTGACAGTATTATAGTGGTGTCTCTTTAACAGGTGGGGAGGTGACAGTATTATAGTGGTGTCTCTTTAACAGGTGGGGAGGTGACAGTATTATAGTGGTGTCTCTTTAACAGGTGGGTGACAGTATTGAATATTATAGTGGTGTCTCTTTAACAGGTGGGGAGGTGACAGTATTATAGTGGTGTCTCTTTAACAGGTGGGGAGGTGACAGTATTATAGTGGTGTCTCTTTAACAGGTGGGGAGGTGACAGTATTATAGTGGTGTCTCTTTAACAGGTGGGGAGGTGACAGTATTATAGTGGTGTCTCTTTAACAGGTGGGGAGGTGACAGTATTATAGTGTTGTCTCTTTAACAGGTGGGGAGGTGACAGTATTGAATATTATAGTGTTGTCTCTTTAACAGGTGGGGAGGTGACAGTATTGAGTATTATAGTGTTGTCTCTTTAACAGGTGGGGAGGTGACAGTATTATAGTGTTGTCTCTTTAACAGGTGGGGAGGTGACAGTATTATAGTATTGTCTCTTTAACAGGTGGGGAGGTGACAGTATTGAATATTATAGTGTTGTCTCTTTAACAGGTGGGGAGGTGACAGTATTGAGTATTATAGTGGTGTCTCTTTAACAGGTGGGGAGGTGACAGTATTATAGTATTGTCTCTTTAACAGGTGGGGAGGTGACAGTATTGAGTATTATAGTGTTGTCTCTTTAACAGGTGGGGAGGTGACAGTATTATAGTATTGTCTCTTTAACAGGTGGGGAGGTGACAGTATTGAATATTATAGTGGTGTCTCTTTAACAGGTGGGGAGGTGACAGTATTATAGTGTTGTCTCTTTAACAGGTGGGGAGGTGACAGTATTGAATATTATAGTGTTGTCTCTTTAACAGGTGGGAAGGTGACAGTATTATAGTGTTCTCTCTTTAACAGGTGGGGAGGTGACAGTATTATAGTGTTGTCTCTTTAACAGGTGGGGAGGTGACAGTATTGAATATTATAGTGTTGTCTCTTTAACAGGTGGGGAGGTGACAGTATTATAGTGGTGTCTCTTTAACAAGTGGGGAGGTGACAGTATTATAGTGGTGTCTCTTTAACAGGTGGGGAGGTGACAGTATTATAGTGGTGTCTCTTTAACAAGTGGGGAGGTGACAGTATTATAGTGGTGTCTCTTTAACAGGTGGGGAGGTGACAGTATTATAGTGGTGTCTCTTTAACAAGTGGGGAGGTGACAGTATTATAGTGGTGTCTCTTTAACAGGTGGGGAGGTGACAGTATTATAGTGTTGTCTCTCTAACAGGTGGGGAGGGTGACAGTATTATAGTGGTGTCTCTTTAACAGGTGGGGAGGTGACAGTATTATAGTGGTGTCTCTTTAACAGGTGGGGAGGTGACAGTATTATAGTGGTGTCTCTTTAACAGGTGGGGAGGTGACAGTATTATAGTGGTGTCTCTTTAACAGGTGGGGAGGTGACAGTATTATAGTGTTGTCTCTTTAACAGGTGGGGAGGTGACAGTATTGAATATTATAGTGTTGTCTCTTTAACAGGTGGGGAGGTGACAGTATTATAGTGTTGTCTCTTTAACAGGTGGGGAGGTGACAGTATTATAGTATTGTCTCTTTAACAGGTGGGGAGGTGACAGTATTATAGTGTTGTCTCTTTAACAGGTGGGGAGGTGACAGTATTGAATATTATAGTGGTGTCTCTTTAACAGGTGGGGAGGTGACAGTATTATAGTATTGTCTCTTTAACAGGTGGGGAGGTGACAGTATTGAGTATTATAGTGTTGTCTCTTTAACAGGTGGGGAGGTGACAGTATTGAATATTATAGTGGTGTCTCTTTAACAGGTGGGGAGGTGACAGTATTGAGTATTATAGTGGTGTCTCTTTAACAGGTGGGGAGGTGACAGTATTATAGTATTGTCTCTTTAACAGGTGGGGAGGTGACAGTATTGAGTATTATAGTGTTGTCTCTTTAACAGGTGGGGAGGTGACAGTATTATAGTATTGTCTCTTTAACAGGTGGGGAGGTGACAGTATTGAATATTATAGTGGTGTCTCTTTAACAGGTGGGGAGGTGACAGTATTATAGTGTTGTCTCTTTAACAGGTGGGGAGGTGACAGTATTGAATATTATAGTGTTGTCTCTTTAACAGGTGGGAAGGTGACAGTATTATAGTGTTCTCTCTTTAACAGGTGGGGAGGTGACAGTATTATAGTGTTGTCTCTTTAACAGGTGGGGAGGTGACAGTATTATAGTGGTGTCTCTTTAACAGGTGGGGAGGTGACAGTATTATAGTATTGTCTCTTTAACAGGTGGGGAGGTGACAGTATTATAGTGGTGTCTCTTTAACAGGTGGGGAGGTGACAGTATTGAGTATTATAGTGTTGTCTCTTTAACAGGTGGGGAGGTGACAGTATTATAGTGGTGTCTCTTTAACAGGTGGGGAGGTGACAGTATTATAGTGTTGTCTCTTTAACAGGTGGGGAGGTGACAGTATTATAGTGGTGTCTCTTTAACAGGTGGGGAGGTGACAGTATTATAGTGGTGTCTCTTTAACAGGTGGGGAGGTGACAGTATTATAGTGGTGTCTCTTTAACAGGTGGGGAGGTGACAGTATTATAGTATTGTCTCTTTAACAGGTGGGGAGGTGACAGTATTATAGTGGTGTCTCTTTAACAGGTGGGGAGGTGACAGTATTGAGTATTATAGTGTTGTCTCTTTAACAGGTGGGGAGGTGACAGTATTATAGTGGTGTCTCTTTAACAGGTGGGGAGGTGACAGTATTATAGTGGTGTCTCTTTAACAGGTGGGGAGGTGACAGTATTATAGTGGTGTCTCTTTAACAGGTGGGGAGGTGACAGTATTATAGTGGTGTCTCTTTAACAGGTGGGGAGGTGACAGTATTATAGTATTGTCTCTTTAACAGGTGGGGAGGTGACAGTATTGAGTATTATAGTGTTGTCTCTTTAACAGGTGGGGAGGTGACAGTATTATAGTGTTGTCTCTTTAACAGGTGGGGAGGTGACAGTATTGAATATTATAGTGTTGTCTCTTTAACAGGTGGGGAGGTGACAGTATTATAGTGTTGTCTCTTTAACAGGTGGGGAGGTGACAGTATTATAGTGGTGTCTCTTTAACAGGTGGGGAGGTGACAGTATTATAGTGGTGTCTCTTTAACAGGTGGGTGACAGTATTGAATATTATAGTGGTGTCTCTTTAACAGGTGGGGAGGTGACAGTATTATAGTGGTGTCTCTTTAACAGGTGGGGAGGTGACAGTATTATAGTGGTGTCTCTTTAACAGGTGGGGAGGTGACAGTATTATAGTGGTGTCTCTTTAACAGGTGGGGAGGTGACAGTATTATAGTGGTGTCTCTGTAACAGGTGGGGAGGTGACAGTATTATAGTGGTGTCTCTTTAACAGGTGGGGAGGTGACAGTATTATAGTGTTGTCTCTTTAACAGGTGGGGAGGTGACAGTATTGAATATTATAGTGTTGTCTCTTTAACAGGTGGGGAGGTGACAGTATTGAGTATTATAGTGTTGTCTCTTTAACAGGTGGGGAGGTGACAGTATTATAGTGTTGTCTCTTTAACAGGTGGGGAGGTGACAGTATTATAGTATTGTCTCTTTAACAGGTGGGGAGGTGACAGTATTGAATATTATAGTGTTGTCTCTTTAACAGGTGGGGAGGTGACAGTATTGAGTATTATAGTGGTGTCTCTTTAACAGGTGGGGAGGTGACAGTATTATAGTATTGTCTCTTTAACAGGTGGGGAGGTGACAGTATTGAGTATTATAGTGTTGTCTCTTTAACAGGTGGGGAGGTGACAGTATTATAGTATTGTCTCTTTAACAGGTGGGGAGGTGACAGTATTGAATATTATAGTGGTGTCTCTTTAACAGGTGGGGAGGTGACAGTATTATAGTGTTGTCTCTTTAACAGGTGGGGAGGTGACAGTATTGAATATTATAGTGTTGTCTCTTTAACAGGTGGGAAGGTGACAGTATTATAGTGTTCTCTCTTTAACAGGTGGGGAGGTGACAGTATTATAGTGTTGTCTCTTTAACAGGTGGGGAGGTGACAGTATTATAGTGGTGTCTCTTTAACAGGTGGGGAGGTGACAGTATTGAGTATTATAGTGTTGTCTCTTTAACAGGTGGGGAGGTGACAGTATTATAGTGGTGTCTCTTTAACAGGTGGGGAGGTGACAGTATTATAGTGGTGTCTCTTTAACAGGTGGGGAGGTGACCGTATTATAGTGGTGTCTCTTTAACAGGTGGGGAGGTGACAGTATTATAGTGTTGTCTCTTTAACAGGTGGGGAGGTGACAGTATTATAGTGTTGTCTCTTTAACAGGTGGGGAGGTGACAGTATTATAGTGGTGTCTCTTTAACAGGTGGGGAGGTGACAGTATTGAGTATTATAGTGTTGTCTCTTTAACAGGTGGGGAGGTGCGAGTACGTCTACTGGACTGGCTCAGACACGATCTCTGCACAGGTGGGCAGGCTACACGAACACATACACACACACACACATTGAGAAACACGCACACACACACACACATAGAGAAACACACACACACACACATAGAGAAACACACACACACACACACATAGAGAAACACACACACACACACACATAGAGAAACACACACACACACACACACATAAACACACACACACACACACATAGAGAAACACATACACACACACACACATAGAGAAACACACACACATGATGTTACACCATGGTCTCTCTGCTGATCTCTCATCTTTCTCTCCATTCATCTCTTGTTTCTCAGACGCTGATGCAGAGTTTGGATGGACAGAGGATGAAGTGGCAGATCTCCATGACAACACAACAATTATCATTGCGGCTGACGGTAAGACATTTGTGATCAGGTGTTTATCCGGTGGGATCAGGTGTTATCCGGTGGGATCAGGTGTTAACCGGTGGGATCAGGTGTTAACCGGTGGGATCAGGTGTTAACCGGTGGGATCAGGTGTTAAACTGTGGGATCAGGTGTTAAACTGTGGGATCAGGTGTTAAACTGTGGGATCAGGTGTTAAACTGTGGGATCAGGTGTTAAACTGTGGGATCAGGTGTTATCCGGTGGGATCAGGTGTTAAACTGTGGGATCAGGTGTTAAACTGTGGGCTCAGGTGTTATCCGGTGGGATCAGGTGTTAAACTGTGGGATCAGGTGTTAAACTGTGGGATCAGGTGTTGTCCGGTGGGATCAGGTGTTAAACTGTGGGATCAGGTGTTGTCCGGTGGGATCAGGTGTTGTCCGGTGGGATCAGGTGTTAAACTGTGGGATCAGGTGTTAAACTGTGGGATCAGGTGTTAAACTGTGGGATCAGGTGTTAACCGGTGGGATCAGGTGTTAACCGGTGGGATCAGGTGTTAACCGGTGGGATCAGGTGTTAACCGGTGGGATCAGGTGTTAACCGGTGGGATCGGGTGTTAACCGGTGGGATCGGGTGTTAACCGGTGGGATCAGGTGTTATCGGGTGTTAACCGGTGGGAACGGGTGTTATCCGGTGGGATCGGGTGTTATCCGGTGGGATCGGGTGTTAACCGGTGGGATCGGGTGTTATCCGGTGGGATCGGGTGTTAACCGGTGGGATCGGGTGTTATCCGGTGGGATCGGGTGTTAACTGGTGGGATCGGGTGTTATCCGGTGGGATCGGGTGTTATCCGGTGGGATCGGGTGTTATCCGGTGGGATCGGGTGTTAACCGGTGGAATATTAATGATCTCTGCTAATTCACTAGTACTCAGAGCAGACTACAGGTACAGAACACAGATAGTATGGTGCTGAATGATCTCTGTGGAATATTAATGATCTCTGCTAATTCACTAGCACTCAGAGCAGACTACAGGTACAGAACACAGATAGTATGGTGCTGAATGATCTCTGTGGAATATTAATGATCTCTGCTAATTCACTAGCACTCAGAGCAGACTACAGGTACAGAACACAGATAGTATGGTGCTGAATGATCTCTGTGGAATATTAATGGTAATAAACTGTATTTATTTTTCATTTGTTCCAGTGTGCTACGATGACGATCTGACAGACGCGCTGTTCCGAACTCTGTACAGAATCTGTAACAACCTCCGTCTCCCCTGTACTACATACCTGTCTATAGAGAAGAGGTAACATACCTGTACTACATACCTGTCTATAGAGAAGAGGTAACATACCTGTACTACATACCTGTCTATAGAGAAGAGGTAACATACCTGTACTACATACCTGTCTATAGAGAAGAGGTAACATACCTGTACTACATACCTGTCTATAGTGAAGAGGTTAACATACCTGTACTACATACCTGTCTATAGAGAAGAGGTAACATACCTGTACTACATACCTGTCTATAGAGAAGAGGTAACATACCTGTACGACATACCTGTCTATAGAGAAGAGGTAACATACCTGTACTACATACCTGTCTATAGAGAAGAGGTAACATACCTGTCTATAGAGAAGAGGTACATACCTGTACTACATACCTGTCTATAGAGAAGAGGTAACATACCTGTACTACATACCTGTCTATAGTGAAGAGGTTAACATACCTGTACTACATACCTGTCTATAGAGAAGAGGTAACATACCTGTACTACATACCTGTCTATAGAGAAGAGGTAACATACCTGTACGACATACCTGTCTATAGAGAAGAGGTAACATACCTGTACTACATACCTGTCTATAGAGAAGAGGTAACATACTTGTACTACATACCTGTCTATAGAGAAGAGGTAACATACCTGTACTACATACCTGTCTATAGAGAAGAGGTAACATACCTGTACTACATACCTGTCTATAGAGAAGAGGTAACATACCTGTACTACATACCTGTCTATAGAGAAGAGGTAACATACCTGTACTACATACCTGTCTATAGAGAAGAGGTAACATACCTGTACTACATACCTGTCTATAGAGAAGAGGTAACATACCTGTACTACATACCTGTCTATAGAGAAGAGGTAACATACCTGTACTACATACCTGTCTATAGTGAAGAGGTTAACATACCTGTACTACATACCTGTCTATAGAGAAGAGGTAACATACCTGTACTACATACCTGTCTATAGAGAAGAGGTAACATACCTGTACTACATACCTGTCTATAGAGAAGAGGTAACATACCTGTACTACATACCTGTCTATAGAGAAGAGGTAACATACCTGTACTACATACCTGTCTATAGAGAAGAGGTAACATACCTGTACTACATACCTGTCTATAGAGAAGAGGTAACATACCTGTACTACATACCTGTCTATAGAGAAGAGGTAACATACCTGTACTACATACCTGTCTATAGAGAAGAGGTAACATACCTGTACTACATACCTGTCTATAGAGAAGAGGTAACATACCTGTACTACATACCTGTCTATAGAGAAGAGGTAACATACCTGTACTACATACCTGTCTATAGAGAAGAGGTAACATACCTGTACTACATACCTGTCTATAGAGAAGAGGTAACATACCTGTACTACATACCTGTCTATAGAGAAGAGGTAACATACCTGTACTACATACCTGTCTATAGAGAAGAGGTAACATACCTGTACTACATACCTGTCTATAGAGAAGAGGTAACATACCTGTACTACATACCTGTCTATAGAGAAGAGGTAACATACCTGTACTACATACCTGTCTATAGAGAAGAGGTAACATACCTGTACTACATACCTGTCTATAGAGAAGAGGTAACATACCTGTACTACATACCTGTCTATAGAGAAGAGGTAACATACAGTGCCTTTGGTAAGAATTCAGATCCCTTGACTTTTTCCACATTTTGTTACATTACAGCCTTATTCTAAAATTGATTTCATAAAATGTTTTCCTCATCAATCTACACACAGTTACCAATAATGACAAAGCAAAAACTGGTTAGGCGATTATAGCCTTGAGTCTTCTTGGGTATGACGCTACAAGCTTGGCACACCTCTACTTGGAGTTTCTCCCATTCTTCTCTGCAGATCCTCTCAAGCTCTGTCAGGTTGGATGGGGAGTGTTGCTGTACAGCTATTTTCAGGTCTCTCCAGAGATGTTCGATCGGGTTCAAGTCTGGGCTCTGGCTGGGCCACTCAAGGACATTCAGAGACTTGTCTATAGACCCTGCTTAGGGTCGTTGTCCTGTTGGACCTTCGCCCCAGTCTGAGGTCCCGAGCGCTCTGGAGCAGGTTTTCATCAAGGATCTCTATGTACTTTGCTCCGTTCATCTTTCCCTCGATCCTGACTAGTCTCCCAATCCCTGCTGCTAAAAAACATCTGCACATCAGGATACTGTCACCACCATGCTTCACCGTAGGGATGATGCCAGGTTTCCTCCAGATGTGATGCTTGGCATTCAGGCCAAAGAGTTCAATCTTGGCTTCATCAGACCAGAGAATCTTGTTTCTCATGGTCTGAGAGTCTTTAGGTGCCTCTTGGAAAACTCCAAGCTGGCTGTAATGTGCCTTTTACTGAGGAGTGGCTTCTGTCTGGCTGCCACCCTATCATAAAGGCCTGGTTGGTGGAGTGCTGCAGGGATGGTTGTCCTTCTGGAAGTTTCGCTCATCTCCACAGAGGAACTCTGGAGCTCTGTTAGAGTGACCCTCGGGTTCTTGTATATATAGATTTATGCTAAATGTAAAAAATGAATCTAGCTCATGTGCCACATCTTGTAATTACAGTCTTTGTGTGTAATGATGTGTGTGTGTGTGTGTGTGTGTGTGTGTGTGTGTGTGTGTGTGTGTGTGTGTGTGTGTGTGTGTGTGTGTGTGTGTGTGTGTGTGTGTGTGTGTGTGTGTGCTTGCCTACGTGTGTGTGTGTGTTCCCCAGGCTGAACTTCACTCTGAGACACATGGACATATCATGCGAGGCCTACAACCATTTCCGCCACTGTCTGTGTGAGATGCAGGAGCTAAGGGACGGACGGACATGCTTCACAGTGGAGCAGGTCACACCCTCTTTCCCACAGTGCCTGCTGTATGAGCGCATAGAGCAACTGGTGAGACACACACACACACACACACAGTTTCACATACACACTTTACTGAACCTAGAAAACCCTATCCAACAGAATGTTTCTGGTACTATATCCTAAACCCAACAGAATGTTTCTAGTACTATATCCTAAACCCAACAGAATGTTTCTAGTACTATATCCTAAACCCAACAGAATGTTTCTAGTACTATATCCTAAACCCAACAGAATGTTTCTAGTACTATATCCTAAACCCAACAGAATGTTTCTGGTACTATATCCTAAACCCAACAGAATGTTTCTGGTACTATATCCTAAACCCAACAGAATGTTTCTAGTACTATATCCTAAACCCAACAGAATGTTTCTAGTACTATATCCTAAACCCAACAGAATGTTTCTGGTACTATATCCTAAACCCAACAGAATGTTTCTAGTACTATATCCTAAACCCAACAGAATGTTTCTAGTACTATATCCTAAACCCAACAGAATGTTTCTAGTACTATATCCTAAACCCAACAGTATGTTTCTAGTACTATATCCTAAACCCAACAGTATGTTTCTAGTACTATATCCTAAACCCAACAGAATGTTTCTAGTACTATATCCTAAACCCAACAGTATGTTTCTAGTACTATATCCTAAACCCAACAGTATGTTTCTAGTACTATATCCTAAACCCAACAGAATGTTTCTAGTACTATATCCTTATATTTCCACTACACTGTGAGACCGAGGGCTCTATTTAACAGAGCTAACACAATGGTAAATCTACAGAGCTAACACAATGGTAAATCTACAGAGCTAACACAATGGTAAATCTACAGAGCTAACACAATGGTAAATCTACAGAGCTAACACAATGGTAAATCTACAGAGCTAACACAATGGTAAATCTACAGAGCTAACACAATGGTAAATATACTCAGCTAACACAATGGTAAATCTACAGAGCTAACACAATGGTAAATATACTCAGCTAACACAATGGTAAATATACTCAGCTAACACAATGGTAAATATACTCAGCTAACACAATTGTAAATATACTCGGCTAACACAATGGTAAATATACTCAGCTAACACAATGGTAAATATACTCAGCTAACACAATGGTAAATATACTCAGCTAACACAATGGTAAATATACAGAGCTAACACAATGGTAAATCTACAGAGCTAACACAGTGGTAAATCTACAGAGCTAACACAGTGGTAAATCTACAGAGCTAACACAATGGTAAATCTACAGAGCTTAACACAATGGTAAATCTTCAAAGCTTAACACAATGGTAAATCTTCAACGCTTAACACAATGGTAAATCTTCAAAGCTTAACACAATGGTACATCTTAGCGCTGGGGAAGCACTATAGGTCCAGGGTGGAAATATTTTAGCTATTTTCACAGCCGGAATTATGAGCGCAAGAGCAGGCGGTGGCGCGAAAGGCCTGGGTTTTAATGAATAAGTTGAGTGTTGAGGCATGACCCCCTCACTGGCCAATCAGAACATGCTCCATGGCGAAATATGTGGTTGCTTCAAGTTGGGTATTTACAGTCTTTTATATATTGCGTTGTCATCAACTCCAATTCTGATGTCAGACTTTCTCTTTTTCAGGAGTTGTGGAAAGTGACAGCGGTGCCTGTCTAACCCTCTGAGGAGCTGACCTGCTCCCTGTCTAACCCTCTGAGGAGCTGACCTGCTCCTAGACCTGCTCCCTGTCTAACCCTCTGAGGAGCTGACCTGCTCCCTGTCTAACCCTCTGAGGAGCTGACCTGCTCCCTGTCTAACCCTCTGAGGAGCTGACCTGCTCCCTGTCTAACCCTCTGAGGAGCTGACCTGCTCCCTGTCTAACCCTCTGAGGAGCTGACCTGCTCCTAGACCTGCTCCCTGTCTAACCCTCTGAGGAGCTGACCTGCTCCTAGACCTGCTCCTAGACCTGCTCCTTGACCTGCTCCTTGACCTGCTCCTAGACGTGCTCCTTGAACTGCTCCTTGAACTGCTCCTAGACCTGCTCCTGACCTGAGACATGGAGTTTTCTGATCTTTGACCTAGTGTTTTCTGAACCTCTTGTGGTCAGTGTTGAGAAGGTATTGATAAAATATATAGATTATTTAGTGAACTAATAGCAGTCATTTCAATCAGGGCAGCTGGACAGCGGTGAACAAAGGCACTAGGAATGATCTCTGTAAATGAACACACTTGTTAACATGATGTTTTTAAGCTCAGACCAGGGGGTTGTGATATAGATATTCAGTATATCCTCATTTACTTGCTGTTAGATTGAAGTGAACCGATGAAATGGGACAGCCCCATAGCCTCTGAATGTTTTGTTCCTATGTAAATGATATGAGTGATCAGGTAAACACTGACCTAGGATGCATCCCAAATGGTATCCTATCCTCAATATAGTGCACTACTTTAGACCAGAGCCCTATGGAGGGTAGTGCACCACTTTAGACCAGAGCCCTATGGAGGGTAGTGCACTACTTTAGACCAGAGCCCTATGGAGGGTAGTGCACTACTTTAGACCAGAGTCCTATGGACCCTGGTCTAGAGTCCTATGGACCCTGGTCTAGAGTCCTATGGACCCTGGTCTAGAGTCCTATGGACCCTGGTCTAGAGCCCTATGGACCCTGGTCTAGAGCCCTATGGTCTAGAGCCCTATGGACCCTGGTCTAGAGCCCTATGGTCTAGAGCCCTATGGACCCTGGTCTAGAGCCCTATGGACCCTGGTCTAGAGCCCTATGGACCCTGGTCTAGAGCCCCATGGACCCTGGTCTAGAGCCCCATGGACCCTGGTCTAGAGCCCTATGGACCCTGGTCTAGAGCCCCATGGACCCTGGTCTAGAGCCCCATGGACCCTGGTCTAGAGCCCTATGGACCCTGGTCTAGAGCCCTATGGACCCTGGTCTAGAGCCCTATGGACCCTGGTCTAGAGCCCTATGGTCTAGAGCCCTATGGACCCTGGTCTAGAGCCCTATGGTCTAGAGCCCTATGGACCCTGGTCTAGAGCCCTATGGTCTAGAGCCCTATGGACCCTGGTCTAGAGCCCTATGGACCCTGGTCTAGAGCCCTATGGACCCTGGTCTAGAGCCCCATGGACCCTGGTCTAGAGCCCTATGGACCCTGGTCTAGAGCCCCATGGACCCTGGTCTAGAGCCCTATGGACCCTGGTCTAGAGCCCTATGGACCCTGGTCTAGAGCCCTATGGACCCTGGTCTAGAGCCCCATGGACCCTGGTCTAGAGCCCCATGGACTACCTTAATGTCTGTTTATAACTTATAAGACATTATTAAATAGCTTGTTAACAATTTAGTAAATAAACTGTTTATCAATCAGTATTTATAAGTTCATATATTTATTAAAATAAACTACCTAATAATGTTTATAAGAGCTTAATAAGCAGACATATAGTGTTAATAATGTGTGTATATTGATACAAAACCATGGCACTGTTTCTTTCACAATTATACAGTCATCTTTTGATTAAAATTACTAAATAAAATACAAGTTTTTGATTTATTTCAACAAAAAATATCTTTATTAGAACTTGTGAACTTTGATTCATGCTGTCTTAAAGGGGCAATCTGGGATTGAAACAACAACCAAGCTGCCACCCTGCCACTTTTTTATGTAAACAGCTGAGGAATGGAACCGCTCTCAAATTCATAGACGGAGCTACGGCTGCAACGACTGACCATCTATGAGATCAGAATGATCGTTTTAACCGTGTTTTGAGGCTCTGCAGTGTTTGTTTACAATGACGTTCTTTACACACAGTGGAGTATAACAAGATTATATTTTGGGTTGTGATCCAGTTAAGACGGTTTAATTAAGCTCATGAGTCATTTTATAAGTTTTATCCATCACTATATACAGTACGCTCCAACAGTATTGGGACAGTGACACTGTTGTTTAGGCTCTGTACTCCAGCACTTTTGGATTTGAAATGGTACAATGACTATGAGAAAGTACAGACTGTCAGCTTTAATTTGAGGGTATTTTCATCCATGTCAGGTGAACCATTTAGATATTACAGCTCTTGTTGTAAATAGTCCCCCCCCCCCCCCTTATTTTAAGGGACGGAAAGTATTGGGACAAATCCACTGGTGTATTTAAAAAGTGAAGTATTTGGGCCCATATTCATAACACGCAGTGACTACATCAAGCTTGTAAATCCCTAAATACGAACAGAATGTTTCTAAACACTTCTACATGAATGTGGATGTTACCATGGTTACAGATCATCCTGAATGAACCATGAATAATGATGAGTGAGAAAGTTGGAGACATACATATCATACCCCCCCCTCCCCTCCCCTAAAAGGAATGATAACTTTCCCTGTTACCATGCGTGTCCTGTAAATATGATTAATTAAACTTGTAACTGAAACAAGTTGCAGGGTTTTAATTGAGCCACTAGATGGGAGGGTGTTCCAGTAATATAACCCTGGTAAGACAAATTAATTGGACCAGTTTTCAGCATCCTGTTGTGAAATGTAGTGTTTGATTCTGGAAACGAAACTGCCATACCCCAGAGTGACCAGCAGGGGGAGCTCTGTTCTGTCCAGAGATGAAGCAGTGCCATACCCCAGAGTGACCAGCAGGGGGAGCTCTGTTCTGTCCAGAGATGAAGCAGTGCCATACCCCAGAGTGACCAGCAGGGGGAGCTCTGTTCTGTCCAGAGATGAAGCAGTGCCATACCCCAGAGTGACCAGCAGGGGGAGCTCTGTTCTGTCCAGAGATGAAGCAGTGCCATACCCCAGAGTGACCAGCAGGGGGAGCTCTGTTCTGTCCAGAGATGAAGCAGTGCCATACCCCAGAGTGACCAGCAGGGGGAGCTCTGTTCTGTCCAGAGATGAAACAGTGCCATACCCCAGAGTGACCAGCAGGGGGAGCTCTGTTCTGTCCAGAGATGAAACAGTGCCATACCCCAGAGTGACCAGCAGGGGGAGCTCTGTTCTGTCCAGAGATGAAGCAGTGCCATACCCCAGAGTGACCAGCAGGGGGAGCTCTGTTCTGTCCAGAGATGAAACAGTGCCATACCCCAGAGTGACCAGCAGGGGGAGCTCTGTTCTGTCCAGAGATGAAACAGTGCCATACCCCAGAGTGACCAGGAGGGGGAGCTATGTGTTCTGTCCAGAGATGAAACAGTGCCATACCCCAGAGTGACCAGCAGGGGGAGCTCTGTTCTGTCCAGAGATGAAACAGTGCCATACCCCAGAGTGACCAGGAGGGGGAGCTATGTGTTCTGTACAGAGATGAAACAGTGCCATACCCCAGAGTGACCAGCAGGGGGAGCTCTGTGTGTTCTGTACAGAGATGAAACAGTGCCATACCCCAGAGTGACCAGCAGGGGGAGCTATGTGTTCTGTACAGAGATGAAACAGTGCCATACCCCAGAGTGACCAGCAGGGGGAGCTCTGTGTGTTCTGTACAGAGATGAGCCAGTGCCATACCCCAGAGTGACCAGCAGGGGGAGCTATGTGTTCTGTACAGAGATGAAACAGTGCCATACCCCAGAGTGACCAGCAGGGGGAGCTATGTGTTCTGTACAGAGATGAAACGGTGCCATACCCCAGAGTGACCAGCAGGGGGAGCTCTGTGTTCTGTCCAGAGATGAAACAGTGCCATACCCCAGAGTGACCAGCAGGGGGAGCTCTGTGTTCTGTCCAGAGATGAAACAGTGCCATACCCCAGAGTGACCAGCAGGGGGAGCTCTGTTCTGTCCAGAGATGAAACAGTGCCATACCCCAGAGTGACCAGCAGGGGGAGCTCTGTGTTCTGTACAGAGATGAAACAGTGCCATACCCCAGAGTGACCAGCAGGGGGAGCTCTGTGTGTTCTGTACAGAGATGAGCCAGTGCCATACCCCAGAGTGACCAGCAGGGGGAGCTATGTGTTCTGTACAGAGATGAAACAGTGCCATACCCCAGAGTGACCAGCAGGGGGAGCTATGTGTTCTGTACAGAGATGAAACGGTGCCATACCCCAGAGTGACCAGCAGGGGGAGCTCTGTGTTCTGTCCAGAGATGAAACAGTGCCATACCCCAGAGTGACCAGCAGGGGGAGCTCTGTTCTGTCCAGAGATGAAACAGTGCCATACCCCAGAGTGACCAGCAGGGGGAGCTCTGTGTTCTGTACAGAGATGAAACAGTGCCATACCCCAGAGTGACCAGCAGGGGGAGCTCTGTGTTCTGTCCAGAGATGAAACAGTGCCATACCCCAGAGTGACCAGCAGGGGGAGCTCTGTTCTGTCCAGAGATGAAACAGTGCCATACCCCAGAGTGACCAGCAGGGGGAGCTCTGTGTTCTGTACAGAGATGAAACAGTGCCATACCCCAGAGTGACCAGCAGGGGGAGCTCTGTGTTCTGTACAGAGATGAAACAGTGCCATACCCCAGAGTGACCAGCAGGGGGAGCTCTGTTCTGTCCAGAGATGAAACAGTGCCATACCCCAGAGTGACCAGCAGGGGGAGCTCTGTGTTCTGTACAGAGATGAAACAGTGCCATACCCCAGAGTGACCAGCAGGGGGAGCTCTGTGTTCTATCCAGAGATGAAACAGTGCCATACCCCAGAGTGACCAGCAGGGGGAGCTCTGTTCTGTCCAGAGATGAAACAGTGCCATACCCCAGAGTGACCAGCAGGGGGAGCTCTGTTCTGTCCAGAGATGAAACAGTGCCATACCCCAGAGTGACCAGCAGGGGGAGCTCTGTTCTGTCCAGAGATGAAACAGTGCCATACCCCAGAGTGACCAGCAGGGGGAGCTCTGTTCTGTCCAGAGATGAAACAGTGCCATACCCCAGAGTGACCAGCAGGGGGAGCTCTGTTCTGTCCAGAGATGAAACAGTGCCATACCCCAGAGTGACCAGCAGGGGGAGCTCTGTTCTGTCCAGAGATGAAACAGTGCCATACCCCAGAGTGACCAGCAGGGGGAGCTCTGTTCTGTCCAGAGATGAAACAGTGCCATACCCCAGAGTGACCAGCAGGGGGAGCTCTGTTCTGTCCAGAGATGAAACAGTGCCATACCCCAGAGTGACCAGCAGGGGGAGCTCTGTGTTCTGTACAGAGATGAAACAGTGCCATACCCCAGAGTGACCAGCAGGGGGAGCTCTGTGTTCTGTACAGAGATGAAACAGTGCCATACCCCAGAGTGACCAGCAGAGGGAGCGCTGTGTTCCTCTCTTATAAGTAAGTTATAGTTGATGTGGGCAGGCTGTCTATTCCTCTGAGGGTGTATTTATTATAGATCCCCATTAGTACCTGTCAAGGCAGCAGCTACTATTCCTGGGGTTTATTATAGATCCCCATTAATACCTGCCAAGGCAGCAGCTACTTTTCCTGAGGTTTATTATAGATCCCCATTAGTTCCTGCCAAGGCAGCAGCTACTCTTCCTGGGGTTTATTATGGATCACCATTAGTTCCTGCCAAGGCAGCAGCTACTCTTCCTGGGGTTTATTATGGATCCCCATTAGTTCCTGCCAAGGCAGCAGCTACTCTTCCTGGGGTTTATTATGGATCCCCATTAGTTCCTGCCAAGGCAGCAGCTACTCTTCCTGGGGTTTATTATGGATCCCCATTAGTTCCTGCCAAGGCAGCAGCTACTCTTCCTGGAGTTTATTATGGATCCCCATTAGTTCCTGCCAAGGCAGCAGCTACTCTTCCTGGGGTTTATTATGGATCCCCATTAGTTCCTGCCAAGGCAGCAGCTACTCTTCCTGGAGTTTATTATGGATCCCCATTAGTTCCTGCCAAGGCAGCAGCTACTCTTCCTGGGGTTTATTAAGGATCCCCATTAGTTCCTGCCAAGGCAGCAGCTACTCTTCCTGGGGTTTATTATGGATCCCCATTAGTTCCTGCCAAGGCAGCAGCTACTCTTCCTGAGGTTTATTATAGATCCCCATTAGTTCCTGCCAAGGCAGCAGCTACTCTTCCTGGGGTTTATTATGGATCCCCATTAGTTCCTGCCAAGGCAGCAGCTACTCTTCCTGGGGTTTATTACGGATCCCCATTAGTTCCTGTTACCAAGGCAGCAGCTACTCTTCCTGGGGTTTATTATGGATCCCCATTAGTTCCTGCCAAGGCAGCAGCTACTCTTCCTGGTCCGGCAAAATTAAGCCAGTTATACAATTTTAAAAACAATACAATACATTCATTACAGAATTCACAACACACTAAGGGTGTGCCCTCAGGACCCTACTCCACTACCACATATCTACAACACACTAAGGGTGTGCCCTCAGGCCCCTACTCCACTACCACAACACACTAAGGGTGTGTCCTCAGGACCCTACTCCACTACCACATATCTACAACACACTGTGTGCTCTCAGGCCCCTACTCCACTACCACATATCTACAACACACTGTGTGCCCTCAGGACCCTACTCCACTACCACATATCTACAACACACTAAGGGTGTGCCCTCAGGACCCTACTCCACTACCACATATCTACAACACACTAAGGGTGTGCCCTCAGGACCCTACTTCACTACCACATATCTACAACACACTAAGGGTGTGCCCTCAGGACCCTACTCCACTACCACATATCTACAACACACTGTGTGCCCTCAGGCCCCTACTCCACTACCACATGTCTACAACACACTAAGGGTGTGCCCTCAGGACCCTACTCCACTACCATGTGTCTACAACAGACTAAGGGTGTGTCCTCAGGACCCTACTCCACTACCACATATCTACAACACACTAAGGGTGTGCCCTCAGGCCCCTACTCCACTACCACAACACACTAAGGGTGTGTCCTCAGGACCCTACTCCACTACCACAACACACTAAGGGTGTGCCCTCAGGACCCTACTCCACTACCACATATCTACAACACACTGTGTGCCCTCAGGACCCTACTCCACTACCACATATCTACAACACACTAAGGGTGTGTCCTCAGGACCCTACTCCACTACCACATATCTACAACACACTAAGGGTGTGCCCTCAGGACCCTACTCCACTACCACATATCTACAACACACTAAGGGTGTGTCCTCAGGACCCTACTCCACTACCACATATCTACAACACACTAAGGGTGTGCCCTCAGGACCCTACTCCACTACCACATATCTACAACACACTAAGGGTGTGCCCTCAGGACCCTACTCCACTACCACATATCTACAACACACTAAGGGTGTGCCCTCAGGACCCTACTCCACTACCACATATCTACAACACACTAAGGGTGTGCCCTCAGGACCCTACTCCACTACCACATATCTACAACACACTGTGTGCCCTCAGGACCCTACTCCACTACCACATATCTACAACACACTAAGGGTGTGTCCTCAGGACCCTACTCCACTACCACATATCTACAACACACTAAGGGTGTGCCCTCAGGACCCTACTCCACTACCACATATCTACAACACACTAAGGGTGTGTCCTCAGGACCCTACTCCACTACCACATATCTACAACACTAAGGGTGTGTCCTCAGGACCCTACTCCACTACCACATATCTACAACACACTAAGGGTGTGCCCTCAGGACCCTACTCCACTACCACATATCTACAACACACTAAGGGTGTGCCCTCAGGCCCCTACTCCACTACCACATATCTACAACACACTAGGGTGTGCCCTCAGGCCCCTACTCCACTACCACATATCTACAACACACTAAGGGTGTGTCCTCAGGACCCTACTCCACTACCACATATCTACAACACTAAGGGTGTGCCCTCAGGCCCCTACTCCACTACCACATATCTACAACACACTAAGGGTGTGCCCTCAGGCCCCTACTCCACTACCACAACACACTAAGGGTGTGTCCTCAGGACCCTACTCCACTACCACAACACACTAAGGGTGTGCCCTCAGGACCCTACTCCACTACCACATATCTACAACACACTAAGGGTGTGCCCTCAGGACCCTACTCCACTACCACATATCTACAACACACTAAGGGTGTGTCCTCAGGACCCTACTCCACTACCACATATCTACAACACACTAAGGGTGTGCCCTCAGGACCCTACTCCACTACCACATATCTACAACACACTAAGGGTGTGCCCTCAGGCCCCTACTCCACTACCACATATCTACAACACACTAAGGGTGTGCCCTCAGGACCCTACTCCACTACCACATATCTACAACACACTAAGGGTGTGCCCTCAGGACCCTACTCCACTACCACATATCTACAACACACTAAGGGTGTGCCCTCAGGCCCCTACTCCACTACTACATATCTACAACACACTGTGTGCCCTCAGGACCCTACTCCACTACCACATATCTACAACACACTGTGTGCCCTCAGGACCCTACTCCACTACCACATATCTACAACCCAAAATCCATGTGTACGTGTGTGTATAGTGCGTATGTTATCATGTGTTTGTGTTACTTCACAGACCCCGCTGTTCCATAAGGTGTATTGCTACTGTGATTTTTCACTGTCTTTTTACTGTTGTTTTATTTCTTTACTTAACTATTGTTCACCTAATACCTTTTTTTGCACTGTTGGTTAGAGGCTGTAAGTAAGCATTTCACTGTAAGGTGCATGTGACAAGTAAACTTTGATTTGATTTTAGCTGCTTTTTAAATCTGATTCTACTGCTGCATCAGTTACTTGATGTGGGATAGAGTTCCATGTAGTCATGGCTCTATGTAGTACTGTCCGCCTCCCATTGTCTGTTCTGGACTTGGGGACTGTGAAGAGACCTCTGGTGGCATGTCTTGTGGGGTATGCGTGGGCGTCCGAGCTGTGTGATTGTTTAAACAGACAGCTCGGGACCTTCAGCTTGTCAACACCTCTTACAAAAAAAAACAAGTAATGAGGAAGTCAATCTCTCTTCCACTTTGAGCCATGAGAGATTGACATGCATGTCAATTACTGTCAGGCTGTCACTCTGTGTACCCTCCTGTGTTGCTTTCCTTCATTGTGCTCGTTGGCTTTGATGAGGGTGAGTTGATGTGTTAGAGAACAGTGGGTTTGTGTTATGCAGTAGGACTGTAGAGAACAGGGTTTGTGTTATGCAGTAGGGCTGTAGAGAACAGTGGGTTTGTGTTATGCAGTAGGGCTGTAGAGAACAGTGGGTTTGTGTTATGCAGTAGGACTGTAGAAACAGTGGGTTTGTGTTGTGCAGTAGGGCTGTAGAGAACAGTGGTTTTGTGTTATGCAGTAGGACTGTAAGAGACAGTGGGTTTGTGTTATGCAGTAGGACTGTAGAGAACAGTGGGTTTGTGTTATGCAGTAGGGCTGTAGAGAACAGTGGGTTTGTGTTATGCAGTAGGGCTGTAGAGAAAGTGGGTTTGTGTTATGCAGTAGGGCTGTAGAGAACAGTGGGTTTGTGTTATGCTTGTAGAGAACAGTGGGTTTGTGTTATGGCAG
>NC_052309.1:89292396-89436287 GCF_016432855.1 Salvelinus namaycush | reverse complement strand
TAGGGACTGTAGAGAACAGTGGGTTTGTGTTAGCAGTAGAGAACAGTGGGTTTGTGTTATGCAGTAGGACTGTAGAGAACAGTGGGTTTGTGTTATGCAGTAGGACTGTAGAGAACAGTGGGTTTGTGTTATGCAGTAGAGAACAGTGGGTTTGTGTTATGCAGTAGAGAACAGTGGGTTTGTGTTATGCAGTAGGACTGTAGAGAACAGTGGGTTTGTGTTATGCAGTAGGACTGTAGAGAACAGTGGGTTTGTGTTATGCAGTAGAGAACAGTGGGTTTGTGTTGCAGTAGAGAACAGTGGGTTTGTGTATGCAGTAGGACTGTAGAGAACAGTGGGTTTGTGTTATGCAGTAGGACTGTAGAGAACAGTGGGTTTGTGTTATGCAGTAGGACTGTAGAGAACAGTGGGTTTGTGTTATGCAGTAGGACTGTAGAGAACAGTGGGTTTGTGTTATGCAGTAGAGAACAGTGGGTTTGTGTTATGCAGTAGAGAACAGTGGGTTTGTGTTATGCAGTAGAGAACAGTGGGTTTGTGTTATGCAGTAGGACTGTAGAGAACAGTGGGTTTGTGTTATGCAGTAGGGCTGTAGAGAACAGTGGGTTTGTGTTATGCAGTAGGACTGTAGAGAACAGTGGGGTTGTGTTATACAGTAGGACTGTAGAGAACAGTGGGTTTGTGTTATGCAGTAGAGAACAGTGGGTTTGTGTTATGCAGTAGGACTGTAGAGAACAGTGGGTTTGTGTTATGCAGTAGAGAACAGTGGGTTTGTGTTATGCAGTAGGGCTGTAGAGAACAGTGGGTTTGTGTTATGCAGTAGAGAACAGTGGGTTTGTGTTATGCAGTAGGACTGTAGAGAACAGTGGGTTTGTGTTATGCAGTAGAGAACAGTAGGTTTGTGTTATGCAGTAGGGCTGTAGAGAACAGTGGGTTTGTGTTATACAGTAGGGCTGTAGAGAACAGTGGGTTTGTGTTATGCAGTAGGGCTGTAGAGAACAGTAGGTTTGTGTTATGCAGTAGGGCTGTAGAGAACAGTGGGTTTGTGTTATACAGTAGGGCTGTAGAGAACAGTAGGTTTGTGTTATGCAGTAGGACTGTAGAGAACAGTGGGTTTGTGTTATGCAGTAGGGCTGTAGAGAACAGTGGGTTTGTGTTATGCAGTAGGGCTGTAGAGAACAGTAGGTTTGTGTTATGCAGTAGGACTGTAGAGAACAGTGGGTTTGTGTTATGCAGTAGGGCTGTAGAGAACAGTGGGTTTGTGTTATGCAGTAGAGAACAGTGGGTTTGTGTTATGCAGTAGGGCTGTAGAGAACAGTGGGTTTGTGTTATGCAGTAGAGAACAGTGGGTTTGTGTTATACAGTAGGGCTGTAGAGAACAGTAGGTTTGTGTTATGCAGTAGGACTGTAGAGAACAGTGGGTTTGTGTTATGCAGTAGGGCTGTAGAGAACAGTAGGTTTGTGTTATACAGTAGGACTGTAGAGAACAGTGGGTTTGTGTTATGCAGTAGAGAACAGTGGGTTTGTGTTATGCAGTAGAGAACAGTGGGTTTGTGTTATGCAGTAGGACTGTAGAGAACAGTGGGTTTGTGTTATGCTGTAGAGAACAGTGGGTTTGTGTTATACAGTAGGACTGTAGAGAACAGTGGGTTTGTGTTATGCAGTAGGACTGTAGAGAACAGTGGGTTTGTGTTATGCAGTAGAGAACAGTGGGTTTGTGTTATACAGTAGGGCTGTAGAGAACAGTAGGTTTGTGTTATACAGTAGGACTGTAGAGAACAGTGGGTTTGTGTTATGCAGTAGGACTGTAGAGAACAGTGGGTTTGTGTTATGCAGTAGGGCTGTAGAGAACAGTGGGTTTGTGTTATGCAGTAGGACTGTAGAGAACAGTGGGTTTGTGTTATACAGTAGGGCTGTAGAGAACAGTGGGTTTGTGTTATGCAGTAGGGCTGTAGAGAACAGTAGGTTTGTGTTATGCAGTAGGGCTGTAGAGAACAGTAGGTTTGTGTTATGCAGTAGAGAACAGTGGGTTTGTGTTATGCAGTAGGACTGTAGAGAACAGTGGGTTTGTGTTATGCAGTAGGGCTGTAGAGAACAGTGGGTTTGTGTTATGCAGTAGAGAACAGTGGGTTTGTGTTATGCAGTAGGACTGTAGAGAACAGTGGGTTTGTGTTATGCAGTAGGGCTGTAGAGAACAGTGGGTTTGTGTTATGCAGTAGGGCTGTAGAGAACAGTGGGTTTGTGTTATGCAGTAGGGCTGTAGAGAACAGTGGGTTTGTGTTATGCTGTAGAGAACAGTGGGTTTGTGTTATGCAGTAGGACTGTAGAGAACAGTGGGTTTGTGTTATGCAGTAGGGCTGTAGAGAACAGTGGGTTTGTGTTATGCAGTAGGGCAGTAGAGAACAGTGGGTTTGTGTTATGCAGTAGGACTGTAGAGAACAGTGGGTTTGTGTTATGCAGTAGGACTGTAGAGAACAGTGGGTTTGTGTTATGCAGTAGGGCTGTAGAGAACAGTGGGTTTGTGTTATGCAGTAGGGCTGTAGAGAACAGTGGGTTTGTGTTATGCAGTAGGGCTGTAGAGAACAGTGGGTTTGTGTTATGCAGTAGGACTGTAGAGAACAGTGGGTTTGTGTTATGCAGTAGAGAACAGTGGGTTTGTGTTATGCAGTAGGGCTGTAGAGAACAGTGGGTTTGTGTTATGCAGTAGGGCTGTAGAGAACAGTGGGTTTGTGTTATGCAGTAGAGAACAGTGGGTTTGTGTTATGCAGTAGGGCTGTAGAGAACAGTGGGTTTGTGTTATGCAGTAGAGAACAGTGGGTTTGTGTTGTGCAGTAGGGCTGTAGAGAACAGTGGGTTTGTGTTATGCAGTAGGGCTGTAGAGAACAGTGGGTTTGTGTTATGCAGTAGGGCTGTAGAGAACAGTGGGTTTGTGTTATGCAGTAGGACTGTAGAGAACAGTGGGTTTGTGTTATGCAGTAGGGCTGTAGAGAACAGTGGGTTTGTGTTATGCAGTAGGGCTGTAGAGAACAGTGGGTTTGTGTTATGCAGTAGGACTGTAGAGAACAGTGGGTTTGTGTTATGCAGTAGAGAACAGTGGGTTTGTGTTATGCAGTAGGGCTGTAGAGAACAGTGGGTTTGTGTTATGCAGTAGGGCTGTAGAGAACAGTGGGTTTGTGTTATGCAGTAGAGAACAGTGGGTTTGTGTTATGCAGTAGGGCTGTAGAGAACAGTGGGTTTGTGTTATGCAGTAGAGAACAGTGGGTTTGTGTTATGCAGTAGGGCTGTAGAGAACAGTGGGTTTGTGTTATGCAGTAGGGCAGTAGAGAACAGTGGGTTTGTGTTATGCAGTAGGACTGTAGAGAACAGTGGGTTTGTGTTATGCAGTAGAGAACAGTGGGTTTGTGTTATGCAGTAGGACTGTAGAGAACAGTATTCTGAACCCAGGACCCGTATCCACAAAACGTCTCAGAGTAAGACTGCTGATCTAGGATAAGTTTGACCTTTTTAAATGATAATGAATAAGATGATATGGACAGATCCTAGATCATCACTTCTACTCTGAGACGGGCCCTGGTCCTATAGAGCTGAAGGAGTGGAGAGTAGTCAAATAGTGTTGTCCTCTACCATCAGAACAATGTCAGTCAGGTGTTGTCCTCTACAGTCAGAACAATGTCAGTCAGGTGTTGTCCTCTACAGTCAGAACAATGTCAGTCAGGTGTTGTCCTCTACAGTCAGAACAATGTCAGGCAGGTGTTGTCCTCTACAGTCAGAGCAGCCTATCAGGTGTTGTCCTCTACAGTCAGAGCAGCCTATCAGGTGTTGTCCTCTACAGTCAGAGCAGCCTATCAGGTGTTGTCCTCTACAGTCAGAGCAGCCTATCAGGTGTTGTCCTCTGCAGTCAGAGCAGCCTATCAGGTGTTGTCCTCTACAGTCAGAGCAGCCTATCAGGTGTTGTCCTCTACAGTCAGAGCAGCCTATCAGGTGTTGTCCTCTACAGTCAGAGCAGCCTATCAGGTGTTGTCCTCTACAGTCAGAGCAGCCTATCAGGTGTTGTCCTCTACAGTCAGAGCAGCCTATCAGGTGTTGTCCTCTACAGTCAGAGCAGCCTATCAGGTGTTGTCCTCTACAGTCAGAGCAGCCTATCAGGTGTTGTCCTCTACAGTCAGAGCAGCCTATCAGGTGTTGTCCTCTACAGTCAGAACAGCCTATCAGGTGTTGTCCTGTACAGTCAGAGCAGCCTATCAGGTGTTGTCCTGTACAGTCAGAGCAGCCTATCAGGTGTTGTCCTCTACAGTCAGAACAGCCTATCAGGTGTTGTCCTGTACAGTCAGAGCAGCCTATCAGGTGTTGTCCTCTACAGTCAGAGCAGCCTATCAGGTGTTGTCCTCTACAGTCAGAGCAGCCTATCAGGTGTTGTCCTGTACAGTCAGAGCAGCCTATCAGGTGTTGTCCTCTACAGTCAGAGCAGCCTATCAGGTGTTGTCCTCTACAGTCAGAGCAGCCTATCAGGTGTTGTCCTCTACAGTCAGAGCAGCCTATCAGGTGTTGTCCTCTACAGTCAGAGCAGCCTATCAGGTGTTGTCCTCTACAGTCAGAGCAGCCTATCAGGTGTTGTCCTCTACAGTCAGAGTAGCCTATCAGGTGTTGTCCTCTACAGTCAGAACAGCCTATCAGGTGTTGTCCTCTACAGTCAGAGCAGCCTATCAGGTGTTGTCCTCTACAGTCAGAGCAGCCTATCAGGTGTTGTCCTCTACAGTCAAAGCAGCCTATCAGGTGTTGTCCTCTACAGTCAGAGCAGCCTATCAGGTGTTGTCCTCTACAGTCAGAGCAGCCTATCAGGTGTTGTCCTCTACAGTCAGAGTAGCCTATCAGGTGTTGTCCTCTACAGTCAGAACAGCCTATCAGGTGTTGTCCTCTACAGTCAGAGCAGCCTATCAGGTGTTGTCCTCTACAGTCAGAGCAGCCTATCAGGTGTTGTCCTCTACAGTCAGAGCAGCCTATCAGGTGTTGTCCTCTACAGTCAAAGCAGCCTATCAGGTGTTGTCCTGTACAGTCAGAGCAGCCTATCAGGTGTTGTCCTCTACAGTCAGAGCAGCCTATCAGGTGTTGTCCTCTACAGTCAGAGCAGCCTATCAGGTGTTGTCCTCTACAGTCAGAGCAGCCTATCAGGTGTTGTCCTCTACAGTCAGAACAGACTATCAGGTGTTGTCCTCTACAGTCAAAGCAGCCTATCAGGTGTTGTCCTGTACAGTCAGAGCAGCCTATCAGGTGTTGTCCTCTACAGTCAGAGCAGCCTATCAGGTGTTGTCCTCTACAGTCAGAGCAGACTATCAGGTGTTGTCCTCTACAGTCAGAGCAGCCTATCAGGTGATGACATTTTACTGATTTTAGGTCTTAGATAACATGTCAAATGGAAATTAAATGGTTGGTTGTTTGTAGTGGTGTGAAGTACTTAAGTACAACTACTTGAAAGTAATACTTAAGTAGTTTTGGGGTATCTGTACTTTACTATTTATATTTTGGACAACTTTTACTTTTATTTCACTACATTCCTAAAGATTTTGTAAAAACGTTTTACTCCATATATTTTCCCTGACATCCAATAGTACTCATTACATTTGAATGGTTAACAGGATGGGAAAATGGTCTAATTCACACACTTATCAAGAGAACATCCCTGGTCATCCCTACTGCCTCTGATCTGGCAAACTCACTAAACAGAAATGCTTAGTTTGTAAATGATGTCTGACTGATGTAATGTGCCCCTGGCTATCCATAAATTAAAATAACAAGAAAATGGTGCCGTCTGGTTTGCTTAATATAAGGAATTTGAAAAGATTTATACTTTTACTTTTGATACTTAAAGTATATTTAAAACCAAATACTTTTAGACTTTTACTCAAGTAGTATTTTACTGGGTGATATTCACTTTTACTTGAGTCATTTTCTATTAAAGTATCTTTACTTTAACTCAAGTATGACAACTGGCTACTTTTTCCACCATTGGTTGTTTGAGCTTGTTGTGTGTGTGACCAGATGTGTTTTGATTGTCTGTGCATGTGTGTTGCTGACAATGTGCATTCACCAACAGTTACATAGAAATGTCCCGTTTCATGTTATGTTCTGATAGATCAGAATTGTATTTGTACTTATTTAACCTTTATTTAACTAGGCAGTTAAGAACAAATTCTTATTTACAATGACGGCCTACCAAAAGGCCTTCTGCGGGGACGGGCTGGGATTAAAAATAAATGTAATTAAATATAAGACAAAACACACATCACGACAAGAGAGACAACACAACACTACATAAAGAGAGACCTAAGACGACAACATAGCATGGCAGCAACACATGACAACAACATGGCGGCAGCACAACATGGTAGCAGGACAAAACAGGGTACAAACATTATTGGGCACAGACAACAACACAAAGGCCAAGAAGGTAGAGACAACAATACATCAAGTATAGCAGCCACAACTGTCAGTAAGAGTGTTGAGATAAAACTGTCCAGTTTGAGTGTTTGTTGCAGCTCGTTCCAGTCGCTAGCTGCAGAGAACTGAAAAGACGAGCGACCCAGGGATGTGTGTTCTTTAGGGACCTTTAACAGAATGTGACTGACATAACGGATGTTGTATGTGGAGGATGAGGGCTGCAGTAGATATCCGGAGAGTGAAGACTAGGGTGTCATCTGAAAAGCTGTCAATAGGCTACTGTAGCCAGTAACTTGTTAGGCAAATGTTGATACGCGTCGTGAATGATTGACTAGGAGCAAAGGTATGTCAATCACATAGGTCTACATTTTATCCATGCCTATCAGTCATTTAAACTAGGTTGTTATACGGCATGCTCTCTGAGACTCTGACATAACAAGACAAAATCCGTTTATGAGTCCAATATAACGTTTCCTAGTTTTATCATTGACTGGTTCATGTTTAGCCAGTCCGCTACATTGACACTGTTCTGTGAAACTGATACTTCGTGAACGTGGATGACATGATTCGCTTCGATGGATCGTCTGGAGTTCCGCTGAACTGGGAAGCCACGTCGCTCATTGGTCAGTATTAGTTCCTTTTGACTACTTCGGCTTCTGCTATTGGCTGAGCCGCAGTCAGCCTGCCCGTGGACCCGCCTCCTCCCAGCAAAACGGACAGATTCTGATTGATAATTTAAAGGCAGTCTTTCTGTTCATCCTTCCAGTTCGCGTCTCCACCGTTTTTACATCAAGTGTTTCAGCCAGACAGTTTTACCGCACGACCCAAGCGGACACCAAGCTCCCAGCGGTACCGGGTGAAGCCTCGGTGAGTTCCCCTATGCACTGTCACCTGTCTGTGTCTCTCGCTCTCTCTCTCTCTCACACACACACACACACACACACACACACACAAACCACCAAATAACTCTGCACACACTAGGACGCACAGACAGGTGACATGTCGAACCCACCGCGCTACTGCGCTAGCTGTTGTATGGCTCATAAAGCCGCTTTTCAATCGTCTTTGCAAGACACATCTGCACTTAGTTAGCAATGACTCTGGACACTTTCTGTCTTGACGTGCGCGCTTTTGCCTATATCCTAGTTACCAATACAATAGAGTAGAGTAGGTAGGCTTTCTAGTTAGTGAATAGGTCAACTGCGCTGCCAGATAGCTACTAGTCTATAACGTCACTACACTGCAGCGCTGCTGTCCTATGCAGCCTAGAGAAAAGATGGTCATTTCGCATTGTCGCTTTTACTCTGCGCTCTAGTAGTCTGCTGCAGACAGGCAGACTCGATTCTTCTTGCCTCTTCTCTGCGGAAGGGATCCAGACGGATCCAGTCGGAACCGGTTCATGAGGCACTACAGTTGTTGTGCAACAGCGCAGTGCTCTTCTGATAGCGCCCAGTGGCAGGCAGTTTATTCTGGTTCTAAAAGCGGCGAGGATTGATTTGCATAACAAAAGCCCGGTAACACTTTTACTTTAAGGTTATCTATTATCTCTTAGTCCAGAGTTGGCAGGTATAGTCCCATTATAATGAATAACAAGAACTACTTGTATAGGATCTCTGTGTGATGCATCATAATGTGGTTACAATGCGTCGTAAGGATGTCAATAGGAAAAGTAGTGCTTTAGACAGGGCACAGGTGTCATTAGGGATGTTTTTTGAGTCTGTCAGGTTACTGTAGGTCACAGCCTAGAACATGTGGGTGGGAATGTTGTTGTGGGATCACTGGCTCCACGAAGGCTTCAGTACAGCCAGTACAGATCCACTTCAACTTCTGACAGCATGAATGTGTTCCCAAATGGCACCTTGCCTATTCCCTATTTAGTGCACTACTTTAGCCTCATAGGCCCTGGTTAAAAGTAGTGCACTATATAGGGAATAGGAGTGCACTACTTTAGCCTCATAGGCCCTGGTCAAAAGTAGTGCACTATATAGGGAATAGGGTGCCATTTGGGATGCTGCCCATATCTCTTACACATTGACCAGCATTCTCCAAGTCCCTACAGAGACAGACGGGGACAGACTGGGATGACGTGTGGGAAGGCTCGAATAGAGGAAACTGAACATCCCAGGGGTTGGGCTGGAGGAACTGAGTTGAACCTGTAGTGCAGTGCTGTTGATCTAGCACCTTTTACAGAGTCATGTAACGTCTCTCTTTGATGTTACACCTTTTACAGAGTCATGTAACGTCTCTCTTTGATGTTACACCTTTTACAGAGTCATGTAACGTCTCATTTTGATGTTACACAATGATCACAACACCGTAGACACCACTCTGAGAGCTCTGTCTTTATGGGGGCACTCTGAGAGCTCTGTCTTTATGGGGGCACTCTGAGAGCTCTGTCTTTATGGGGGCACTCTGAGAGCTCTGTCTTTATGGGGGCACTCTGAGAGCTCTGTCTTTATGGGGGCACTCTGAGAGCTCTGTCTTTATGGGGGCACTCTGAGAGCTCTGTCTTTATGGGGGCACTCTGAGAGCTCTGTCTTTATGGGGGCACTCTGAGAGCTCTGTCTTTATGGGGGCACTCTGAGAGCTCTGTCTTTATGGGGGCACTCTGAGAGCTCTGTCTTTATGGGGGCACTCTGAGAGCTCTGTCTTTATGGGGGCACTCTGAGAGCTCTGTCTTTATGGGGGCACTCTGAGAGCTCTGTCTTTATGGGGGCACTCTGAGAGCTCTGTCTTTATACCCCAGTTTCCTGGGGTAAGGGATGATAGTTACCAGATGAAGTTTCCTGGGGTAAGGGAATGATAGTTACCAGTTGAAGTATCCTGGGTTAAGGGATGATTGTTACCAGTTGAAGTATCCTGGGGTAAGGGATGATAGTTACCAGTTGAAGTATCCTGGGGTAAGGAATGATAGTCACCAGTTGAAGTATCCTGGGGTAAGGGATGATAGTTACCAGTTGAAGTATCCTGGGTTAAGGGATGATAGTCACCAGTTGAAGTATCCTGGGGTAAGGGATGATAGTTACCAGTTGAAGTATCCTGGGGTAAGGGATGATAGTCACCAGTTGAAGTATCCTGGGTTAAGGGATGATTGTTACCAGTTGAAGTATCCTGGGGTAAGGGATGATAGTTACCAGTTGAAGTATCCTGGGGTAAGGAATGATAGTCACCAGTTGAAGTATCCTGGGGTAAGGGATGATAGTTACCAGTTGAAGTATCCTGGGTTAAGGGATGATAGTCACCAGTTGAAGTATCCTGGGGTAAGGGATGATAGTTACCAGTTGAAGTATCCTGGGGTAAGGGATGATAGTCACCAGTTGAAGTATCCTGGGGTAAGGGATGATAGTTACCAGTTGTAGTATCCTGGGGTAAGGGATGATAGTTACCAGTTGTAGTATCCTGGGGTAAGGGATGATAGTTACCAGTTGAAGTATCCTGGGGTAAGGGATGATAGTTACCAGTTGAAGTATCCTGGGGTAAGGGATGATAGTTACCAGTTGAAGTATCCTGGGGTAAGGGATGATAGTTACCAGTTGAAGTATCCTGGGGTAAGGGATGATAGTTACCAGTTGAAGTATCCTGGGGTAAGGGATGATAGTTACCAGTTGAAGTATCCTGGGGTAAGGGATGATAGTTACCAGTTGAAGTATCCTGGGGTAAGGGATGATAGTTACCAGTTGAAGTATCCTGGGGTAAGGGATGATAGTTACCAGTTGAAGTATCCTGGGGTAAGGGATGATAGTTACCAGTTGAAGTATCCTGGGGTAAGGGATGATAGTCACCAGTTGAAGTATCCTGGGGTAAGGGATGATAGTTACCAGTTGAAGTATCCTGGGTTAAGGGATGATAGTTACCAGTTGAAGTATCCTGGGGTAAGGGATGATAGTCACCAGTTGAAGTATCCTGGGGTAAGGGATGATAGTCACCAGTTGAAGTATCCTGGGGTAAGGGATGATAGTTACCAGTTGAAGTATCCTGGGGTAAGGGATGATAGTTACCAGTTGAAGTATCCTGGGTTAAGGGATGATAGTTACCAGTTGAAGTATCCTGGGGTAAGGGATGATAGTCACCAGTTGAAGTATCCTGGGGTAAGGGATGATAGTTACCAGTTGAAGTATCCTGGGGTAAGGGATGATAGTCACCAGTTGAAGTATCCTGGGGTAAGGGATGTTTCCTGGATTTTAGCTGTGTTTATCTCAGAGCTTTGATGTTACCTCTTCCTGTTTCTGGGGCTCTGTAGCTGCTTGCCATACTGCTGCATCCTTCATAAACAAGTAGAAATATATACACAGGTTATGAAGACTTCTCTCTCTGTGTGTGTGTGTGTGTGTGTGTGTGTGTGTGTGTGTGTGTGTGTGTGTGTGTGTGTGTGTGTGTGTGTGTGTGTGTGTGTGTGTGTGTGTGTGTGTGTGTGTGTTGTCAAACCTCTCTGTTCAGTATCACAGGTTATGAAGACCTCTCTCTCTGTGTTGTCGAACCTCTCTGTTCAGTATTACTATCTGCAGTGTTCCATAATAATAACCCCCACCCCACTAGCAGTGATTACACAACACTAGAGCTACTGTGTCAGTGGCCTCTCCCAGGACCGTTCCTATAGATACAGTGACCTCTCCCAGGACCGTTCCTATAGCTACAGTGTCCTCTCCCAGGACCGTTCCTATAGCTACAGTGTCCTCTCCCAGGACCGTTCCTATAGCTACAGTGGCCTCTCCCAGGACCGTTCCTATAGCTACAGTGGCCTCTCCCAGGACCGTTCCCATAGATACAGTGACCTCTCCCAGGACCGTTCCCATAGATACAGTGACCTCTCCCAGGACCGTTTCTATAGCTACAGTGATCTCTCCCAGGACCGTTCCTATAGTTACAGTGACCTCTCCCAGGACTGTTCCTATAGATACAGAGACCTCTCCCAGGACCGTTCCTATAGCTACAGTGGCCTCTCCCAGGACCGTTCCTATAGCTACAGTGACCTCTCCCAGGACCGTTCCTATAGATACAGAGACCTCTCCCAGGACCGTTCCTATAGATACAGAGACCTCTCCCAGGACTGTTCCTATAGATACAGTGACCTCTCCCAGGACCGTTCCTATAGCTACAGTGACCTCTCCCAGGACTGTTCCTATAGATACAGTGACCTCTCTCAGGACCGTTCCTATAGATACAGAGACCTCTCCCAGGACCGTTCCTATAGATACAGAGACCTCTCCCAGGACTGTTCCTATAGATACAGTGACCTCTCCCAGGACTGTTCCTATAGATACAGAGACCTCTCCCAGGACCGTTCCCTTAGATACAGTGACCTCTCCCAGGACCGTTCCCATAGATACAGTGACCTCTCCCAGGACCGTTCCCTTAGATACAGTGACCTCTCCCAGGACTGTTCCTATAGATACAGTGACCTCTCCCAGGACCGTTCCCTTAGATACAGTGACCTCTCCCAGGACTGTTCCTATAGATACAGTGACCTCTCCCAGGACTGTTCCCTTAGATACAGTGACCTCTCCCAGGACTGTTCCCTTAGATACAGTGACCTCTCCCAGGACTGTTCCTATAGATACAGTGACCTCTCCCAGGACCGTTCCCTTAGATACAGTGACCTCTCCCAGGACCGTTCCCTTAGATACAGTGACCTCTCCCAGGACCGTTCCCTTAGATACAGTGATCTCTCCCAGGACCGTTCCCTTAGATACAGTGACCTCTCCCAGGACCGTTCCCTTAGATACAGTGACCTCTCCCAGGACTGTTCCTATAGATACAGTGACCTCTCCCAGGACCGTTCCCTTAGATACAGTGACCTCTCCCAGGACTGTTCCCATGGATACAGTGACCTCTCCCAGGACCGTTCCCTTAGATACAGTGACCTCTCCCAGGACTGTTCCTATAGATACAGTGACCTCTCCCAGGACTGTTCCTATAGATACAGTGGCCTCTCCCCAGGACCGGTTCTGTAGCTACAGTGTCCTCTCCCAGGACCGTTCCTATAGTTACAGGCTGTTGTTGTCCAATGAATCACATTTTATTTTATAAAGCCCTTTATCACAAAGTGCTTAACAGGTGGTTGTTGTGTTAATCACCGCCACAGGGGATTGGGTGGAGTGGTGGGGTCCTGTGGCGTGTCGTTTAGCTAGTTGAAAGAATTGGAGAGAACTAACCTCAACAGCAGCTCTTCTCATCACCGCTGGTGTTTTACAAGGAAAAGCCTCAACCCAGAAACATCTGTGTGTGGCCTCATTTGCATCCTTTTGCATTCCAACTCTTGCACAAGGTCAGTCTGAGTTACAGCAGTAGACTTGATTGTGTTTTGGATCATTGACTTGCTGCATCAACCAGCTTCAGCTTTAGCTCAAAGACAGCTGGCCTGACATTCTCCTGTAGAATTCTCTGACACAGAGCAGAATTCTCTGACACAGAGCAGAATTCTCTGACACAGAGCAGAATTCTCTGACACAGAGCAGAATTCTCTGATACAGAGCAGAATTCTCTGACACAGAGCAGAATTCATGGTTCCTTCCAATTAAGGCAAGTGGTCCAGGTCCTGAGGCAGCAAAGCTTCTCCAAACCATCCCACTACCAGCCCCATGCTGGACCGTTGGTGTGAGGTTCTTACTGTGGAATGCAGTGTTTGAGACCCATGTCGTCCAAAAAGTTAACTCAAGTTTGCCCCCAAAAAAACACCTGGATCAACATCAAGACTCGTGGAAGAATGTTCTGTGGACAGATGGGTCAACAGTATAACTTTTTGGAGGGCTGTAATTCATATCATAGGTCTAATAGTACTGTAGAGCTCTTTGTACTCTCACACACTATAGCTGGATCGCCCCGTCCTGCCCCTAGGGGACGGCCCTGCAGCGCCCCAACACACCCCACTCAGCTTTGGGATCTTAGTGAAACATTCATTATTGGTTTCAGGTGGCCAGAGTGACAGCAGTACAGCAGACGCCCCAGGGCCAGGACTGAGCAGCCCAGCAGATAGAAGTAGCCTAAATAGATATCTCCCCTGACGTGGGCATGTTTTCAATATAGACACCTTTTGTTGTATAGTATTCCATAATATACCCTTCATCACAGTATACCCTTCATCACAGTATACCCTTCATCACAGTATACCCTTCATCACAGTATACCCTTCATCACAGTATACCCTTCATCACAGTATACCCTTCATCACAGTACCCTTAATCAAATCTAGTGATATATAACTTGACATTCCCACAATCCATTGTGACATTGTGGGAGGAGAAACAACCTTCCATTTAATGGAAAGGCTTTTCTTCTGCTTGGTGACACAGTTTCTTCTGATAAATCTACAGGATCAACATTTCTAAACAGACAGAAACAGGGAGATGGGAGATGAAACAACATACTGTTGGCCAGAATTCAGACAGCCTTCACAAGACAATAACATATGCATTCTGGATTACAGTGTGATGATAATATTCTGGATTACAGTGTGATGATAATATTCTGGATTACAGTGCGATGATAATATTCTGGATTACAGTGCGATGATAATATTCTGGATTACAGTGCGATGATAATATTCTGGATTACAGTGCGATGATAATATTCTGGATTACAGTGCGATGATAATTTTCTGGATTACAGTGCGATTATAATATTCTGGATTACAGTGCGATTATAATATTCTGGATTACAGTGCGATTATAATATCCTGGATTACAGTGCAATGATAATATTCTGGATTACAGTGCGATGATAATATTCAGGATTACAGTGCGATGATAATATTCTGGATTACAGTGCGATGATAATATTTAGGATTACAGTGCGATGATAATATTCTGGATTACAGTGTGTTAGTTAGAGTGTAGGAACTACAGTAGAGGAATCTTGTCTCTGGCCTCTCAGTGAGTAAGTATCTCAGGCTTTCCATACACCCTGCACTCTCCCTCTGTCCTGTTCTGCCTCAGTAGATCTGAATACACATCTGATGTATAGATGCTGTAGCGTCTCTACAGGGGCCATGACAAAGATGATGGAACTATATTTAACTGTCACTTTTAGCATTAGCGCTATGCAGCCTGAAGGTCAGAGGTTAAATGATCATAACTATGTAGTCGGTCAGTATCATTCTGAATTAAACTTTGGGGGGGGGTCACAGATGAACACTAGTTTAGGACTAAGAAGCATTCTTGATGGAGAATGTAAATTGAACTAGGCTTAATCTGTGTCCTGAAAACAGGAAGTATTCCGCTTGTCTGTACACGGGATGTGGTAGTAGTGTTTCCATCTGTAGTTAGTTCCCAGAGGGATTTCTCTCTGTCCTGGTTTCATGGAGAACAGTGGGCCAGACATGGGTTAGTATGTACACACACACACACACAGTGGATGTCACTGTCTCATAGGGTCATGCTGTAGGGAGAGTGGCTAGACTGATAGGACTGGTAACGTGTGTTGTCTCATTGTTGTCAGATGTGAGCCAGTCACATGACTCTCTGACAGCGGTCCACACATTGCTGTCAGATGTGAGCCAGTCACATGACTCTCTGACAGCGGTCCACACATTGCTGTCAGATGTGAGCCAGTCACATGACTCTCTGACAGCGGTCCACACATTGTTGTCAGATGTGAGCCAGTCACATGACTCTCTGACAGCGGTCCACACATTGCTGTCAGATGTGAGCCAGTCACATGACTCTCTGACAGCGGTCCACACATTGCTGTCAGATGTGAGCCAGTCACATGACTCTCTGACAGCGGTCCACACATTGCTGTCAGATGTGAGCCAGTCACATGACTCTCTGACAGCGGTCCGTACATTGCTGTCAGATGTGAGCCAGTCACATGACTCTCTGACAGCGGTCCACACATTGCTGTCAGATGTGAGCCAGTCACATGACTCTCTGACAGCGGTCCACACATTGCTGTCAGATGTGAGCCAGTCACATGACTCTCTGACAGCGGTCCGTACATTGCTGTCAGATGTGAGCCAGTCACATGACTCTCTGACAGCGGTCCGTACATTGCTGTCAGATGTGAGCCAGTCACATGACTCTCTGACAGCGGTCCGTACATTGTTGTCAGATGTGAGCCAGTCACATGACTCTCTGACAGCGGTCCACACATTGCTGTCAGATGTGAGCCAGTCACATGACTCTCTGACAGCGGTCCACACATTGCTGTCAGATGTGAGCCAGTCACATGACTCTCTGACAGCGGTCCACACATTGTTGTCAGATGTGAGCCAGTCACATGACTCTCTGACAGCGGTCCGTACATTTCAACCTATATCTGTCTGTTGTTGCATCATCACTGAGCGCCTGTAATCTACACTCGCCCCGTCATTCCTAGAATGTATTTTTATACACCTGATAGGTGCAGAGAAATGTGTTGTTTTACAGGGTCAACCATAGTAGCACGGTACTCCTGGAGGAAATTGGGGTGAAGTGCCTTGCTCAAGGGCACGTCGGCAGATTTTTCACCTTGTCTGCTGGGGGTATTGGAACCAGTGATCTTTCAGTTACTGGCCAAACGCTCTAACAGCTAGGATATCTGCCACGCTAGAGAGATTTAGAGAGGTGGGGGGGGGGGGGGAGAGTGAGAGAGGTAGGGGGGTAGAGTGAGAGAGGTAGGGGGGTAGAGGGAGAGAGGTAGGGGGGTAGAGAGAGAGAGAGGTAGGGGGGTAGAGGGAGAGAGGTAGGGGGGTAGAGAGAGAGAGGACTACCTGCTGCCCCTAGAAGCAACACCCAGGTTACGTCCTCGTGTTATAACGCGACACCCAGGTTACGTCCTCGTGTTATAGCGCGACACCCAGGTTACGTCCTCGTGTTATAACACGACACCCAGGTTACGTCCTCGTGTTATAACGCGACACCCAGGTTACGTCCTCGTGTTATAACGCGACACCCAGGTTACGTCCTCGTGTTATAACGCGACACCCAGGTTACGTCCTCGTGTTATAACGCGACACCCAGGTTACGTCCTCGTGTTATAACACGGCACCCAGGTTACGTCCTCGTGTTATAACGCGACACCCAGGTTACGTCCTCGTGTTATAACGCGACACCCAGGTTACGCCGTCGTGTTATAACCCGACACCCAGGTTACGTCCTCGTGTTATAACGCGACACCCAGGTTACGTCCTCGTGTTATAACGCGACACCCAGGTTACGTCCTCGTGTTATAACGCGACACCCAGGTTACGTCCTCGTGTTATAACGCGACACCCAGGTTACGTCCTCGTGTTATAACGCGACACCCAGGTTACGTCCTCGTGTTATAACGCGACACCCAGGTTACGTCCTCGTGTTATAACGCGACACCCAGGTTACGTCCTCGTGTTATAACGCGACACCCAGGTTACGTCCTCGTGTTATAACGCGACACCCAGGTTACGTCCTCGTGTTATAACGCGACACCCAGGTTACGTCCTCGTGTTATAACGCGACACCCAGGTTACGTCCTCGTGTTATAACGCGACACCCAGGTTACGTCGTCGTGTTATAACGCGACACCCAGGTTACGTCCTCGTGTTATAACGCGACACCCAGGTTACGTCCTCGTGTTATAACGCGACACCCAGGTTACGTCCTCGTGTTATAACGCGACACCCAGGTTACGTCCTCGTGTTATAACGCGACACCCAGGTTACGCCGTCGTGTTATAACCCGACACCCAGGTTACGTCCTCGTGTTATAATACGACACCCAGGTTACGTCCTCGTGTTATAACACGACACCCAGGTTACGTCCTCGTGTTATAACACGACAGATAGAGGACACAGGTATACAAGCCCGATTCATTCATGAATGTCTTTCTGCTTTTGTGTGTCATTCATTCTCCATTCTCGCTAAACACTGGATTCTCTGACTGAGTGAGAACCGAACCAAAGTGTGTGTGTGTGTGTCAGCCCTCTGCTCAGTGACAGACCCCTGATGAATAATGATCAGTTCAGTTTTATAACGGAGAGAGGAAAGACCTGGAGACTGGCTTCTCTGTTAACATGGAGCGGTGAGAGAGGAAAGACCTGGAGACTGGCTTCTCTGTTAACATGGAGAGGTGAGAGAGGAAAGATATACACTGCTCAAAAAAATAAAGGGAACACTTAAACAACACAATGTAACTCCAAGTCAATCACACTTCTTTGAAATCAAACTGTCCACTTAGGAAGCAACACTGATTGACAATAAATTTCACATGCTGTTGTGTAAATGGAATAGACAAAAGGTGGAAATTATAGGCAATTAGCAAGACACCACCCAATAAAGGACTGGTTCTGCCGGTGGTGACCACAGACCACTTCTCAGTTCCTATGCTTCCTGGCTGATGTTTTGGTCACTTTTGAATGCTGGCGGTGCTTTCACTCTAGTGGTAGCATGAGACGGAGTCTACAACCCACACAAGTGGCTCAGGTAGTGCAGCTCATCCAGGATGGCACATCAATGCGAGCTGTGGCAAGAAGGTTTGCTGTGTCTGTCAGCGTAGTGTCCAGAGCATAGAGGCGCTACCAGGAGACAGGCCAGTACATCAGGAGACGTGGAGGAGGCCGTAGGAGGGCAACAACCCAGCAGCAGGACCGCTACCTCCGCCTTTGTGCAAGGAGGGGCACTGCCAGAGCCCTGCAAATGCCCTCCAGCAGGCCACTAAAGGGAACACTTGTTGTTTAAGTGTTCCCTTTATTTTTTTGAGCAGTGTAGTTGACGTAGTCTCTCTCTATCTGCCTCTCTCCATGCCTCACTATAGTTGACGTAGTGTGTGTATGTGTGGGCGGGCACATCATGTTGTTAGTTGTTACATGATGTCCCCAGACAGGCTGACCTAAGTCTCATCGTTCTCCTGTGTGTTAGTGAGATGTTTTAGTGGGGGATTCCTTGCTGTCTCTGTCCAGATGAAGGATGCAGGTGTACCAGATAAACCAGTCAGTATATCAGTATATATATATATACCATATATCCTCATTATAGTTGACGTAGTCTCTCTGTCTGCCTCTCTCCATCCCTCATTACAGTTAACGTAGTCTCTGCTCTCCATCCCTCACTATAGTTGACGTAGTCTCTGTCTGCCTCTCCATCCCTCACTATAGTTGACGTAGTCTCTCTGTCTGCCTCTCTCCATCCCTCACTATAGTTGACGTAGTCTCTCTGTCTGCCTCTCTCCATCCCTCACTATAGTTGACGTAGTCTCTCTGTCTGCCTCTCTCCATCCCTCACTATAGTTGACGTAGTCTCTCTGTCTGCCTCTCTCCATCCCTCACTATAGTTGACGTAGTCTCTCTGTCTGCCTCTCTCCATCCCTCACTATAGTTGACGTAGTCTCTCTGTCTGCCTCTCTCCATCCCTCACTATAGTTGACGTAGTCTCTGTCTGCCTCTCTCCATCCCTCACTATAGTTGACGTAGTCTCTGTCTGCCTCTCTCCATGCCTCACTATAGTTGACGTAGTGTGTGTATGTGTGGGCGGGCACATCATGTTGTTAGTTGTTACATGATGTCCCCAGACAGGCTGACCTAAGTCTCATCGTTCTCCTGTGTGTTAGTGAGATGTTTTAGTGGGGGATTCCTTGCTGTCTCTGTCCAGATGAAGGATGCAGGTGTACCAGATAAACCAGTCAGTATATCAGGGGTTTCCACAAAATTCCATATATCCTGATTGGAATATTCACAGAATCAGCAGAAAATACATAATCCTCCAACCAAGATTTAAGGAAAACCTGTGGATTTATATAGTTTATACAACCTGGGGATTTATATAGTTTATACACCCTGGGGATTTATATAGTTTATATAACCTGGGGATTTATATAGTTTATACAACCTGGGGATGTATACAGTTTATACAACCTGGGGATTTATACAGTTTATTAACCTGGGAATTTATACAGTTTATACAACCTGGGGATTTATACAACCTGGGGATTTATACAACCTGGGGATTTATATAGTTTATACAACCTGTGGATTTATATAGTTTATACAACCTGGGGATTTATACAGTTTATACAACCTGGGGATTTATATAGTTTATACGACCTGGGGATTTATACAGTTTATACAACCTGGGGATTTATATAGTTTATACAACCTGGGGATTTATATAGTTTATACAACCTGGGGATTTATACAGTTTATACAACCTGGGGATTTATATAGTTTATACAACCTGGGGATTTATATAGTTTATACAACCTGGGGATTTATACAGTTTATACAACCTGGGGATTTATACAGTTTATACAACCTGGGGATTTATACAGTTTATACAACCTGGGGATTTATACCGTTTATACAACCTGGGGATTTATACCGTTTATACAACCTGGGGATTTATACCGTTTATACAACCTGGGGATTTATACCGTTTATACAACCTGGGGATTTATACCGTTTATACAACCTGGGGATTTATACCGTTTATACAACCTGGGGATTTATACCGTTTATACAACCTGGGGATTTATACCGTTTATACAACCTGGGGATTTATACAGTTTATACAACCTGGGGATTTATACAGTTTATACAACCTGGGGATTTATATAGTTTATACAACCTGGGGATTTATATAGTTTATACAACCTGGGGATTTATACAGTTTATACAACCTGGGGATTTATACACCCTGGGGATTTATATAGTTTATACAACCTGGGGATTTAAACAGTTTATACAACCTGGGGATTTATACAGTTTATACACCCTGGGGATTTATACAGTTTATACAACCTGGGGATTTATACAGTTTATACAACCTGTGGATTTATATAGTTTATACAACCTGGGGATTTAAACAGTTTATACAACCTGGGGATTTATACAGTTTATACACCCTGGGGATTTATACAGTTTATACACCCTGGGGATTTATACAGTTTATACAACCTGGGGATTTATACAGTTTATACAACCTGGGGATTTATACAGTTTATACACCCTGGGGATTTATACAGTTTATACACCCTGGGGATTTATACAACCTGGGGATTTATACAGTTTATACACCCTGGGGATTTATACAACCTGGGGATTTATACAGTTTATACACCCTGGGGATTTATACAGTTTATACAACCTGTGGATTTATACAGTTTATACAACCTGGGGATTTATACAGTTTATACACCCTGGGGATTTATACAACCTGGGGATTTATACAGTTTATACAACCTGGGGATTTATACACCCTGGGGATTTATATAGTTTATACAACCTGGGGATTTAAACAGTTTATACAACCTGGGGATTTATACAGTTTATACACCCTGGGGATTTATACAGTTTATACAACCTGGGGATTTATACAGTTTATACAACCTGTGGATTTATATAGTTTATACAACCTGGGGATTTAAACAGTTTATACAACCTGGGGATTTATACAGTTTATACACCCTGGGGATTTATACAGTTTATACACCCTGGGGATTTATACAGTTTATACAACCTGGGGATTTATACAGTTTATACAACCTGGGGATTTATACAGTTTATACACCCTGGGGATTTATACAGTTTATACACCCTGGGGATTTATACAACCTGGGGATTTATACAGTTTATACACCCTGGGGATTCATACAACCTGGGGATTTATACAGTTTATACACCCTGGGGATTTATACAGTTTATACAACCTGTGGATTTATACAGTTTATACAACCTGGGGATTTATACAGTTTATACACCCTGGGGATTTATACAACCTGGGGATTTATACAGTTTATACACCCTGGGGATTTATACAACCTGGGGATTTATACAGTTTATACACCCTGGGGATTTATACAGTTTATACAACCTGTGGATTTATACAGTTTATACAACCTGGGGATTTATACAGTTTATACACCCTGGGGATTTATACAACCTGGGGATTTATACAGTTTATACACCCTGGGGATTTATACAACCTGGGGATTTATACAGTTTATACAACCTGGGGATTTATACAGTTTATACAACCTGGGGATTTATACAGTTTATACAACCTGGGGATTTATACAGTTTATACAACCTGGGGATTTATACAGTTTATACAACCTGGGGATTTATATAGTTTATACAACCTGGGGATTTATACAACCTGGGGATTTATATAGTTTATACAACCTGGGGATTTATATAGTTTATACAACCTGGGGATTTATACAGTTTATACAACCTGGGGATTTATACAGTTTATACAACCTGGGGATTTATACAGTTTATACAACCTGGGGATTTATACAGTTTATACAACCTGGGGATTTATACAGTTTATACAACCTGGGGATTTATATAGTTTATACAACCTGGGGATTTATATAGTTTATACAACCTGGGGATTTATACAGTTTATACAACCTGGGGATTTATACAGTTTATACAACCTGGGGATTTATACAGTTTATACAACCTGGGGATTTATATAGTTTATACAACCTGGGGATTTATACAGTTTATACAACCTGGGGATTTATACAGTTTATACAACCTGGGGATTTATACAGTTTATACAACCTGGGGATTTATACAGTTTATACAACCTGGGGATTTATACAGTTTATACAACCTGGGGATTTATACAGTTTATACAACCTGGGGATTTATACAGTTTATACAACCTGGGGATTTATATAGTTTATACAACCTGGGGATTTATATAGTTTATACAACCTGGGGATTTATACAGTTTATACAACCTGGGGATTTATACAGTTTATACAACCTGGGGATTTATACAGTTTATACAACCTGGGGAGTTATAGAGTTGATCAAAACCTCTCTGACCTGTTAACCTCTACACTGTCTGTCACTGTGCTGCTAACCTCTACACTGTCTGTCACTGTGCTGCTAACCTCTACACTGTCTGTCAGACTTGTTGTGGTGCTGTAGGAGGGATTCTCAGTTAAAAACCACAGCTCTGAGAACTGTACCTGTGCCTTAGTCCTCTCTCTGTCTCTCTGTCTCTTTGTCTCTGTCTCTCTGTCTCTGTCTCTCTGTCTCTGTGTGTGTGTCCTCTGATTGTATATGACTGACATTTCTCCCTCCGTCTTCAGGTGGCGTGAAGGCAGGTGTTGAGGACTGTCTTTCTCATTCTGTTGTTCTGAGTCATGGCGTCCTCTCTGCTCAGCAGGCAGCTGGCCCTCTCCCTCCAGCAGAACCTCAGGCTCACTGCACCAGGTACACACCGCTCACACACGTCGCTCACACACACCGCTCACACACGCATAGAGGTAGTAGGAGCAGTAGTGTGTAGAGGTTATGTCTGTTAGAGGTAATATCTATATGCAATCAGCTAATGCTCTATACCAGGTATATCACTGTTTGACACACACACACACACACACACACACACACACACTGTTAGAAACGTCACACAACTGACCTTGCTGCTGTTCCCTGTTCCAACAACCTAGCCAACAGTCTCCTAATGAGTCAGCTTCCTCAATCATAAAACAGAGGTCAGCTACATGGTTAAGACGGCCTAATGATATCACCCTACATACCCTGTGGCCAGACAGACTAATGATATCACCCTACATACCCTGTGGCCAGACAGACTAATGCTATCACCCTACATACCCTGTGGCAAGACAGACTAATGATATCACCCTACATACCCTGTGGCCAGACGGACTAATGATATCACCCTACATACCCTGTGGCCAGACGGACTAATGATATCACCCTACATACCCTGTGGCCAGACGGACTAATGATATCACCCTACATACCCTGTGGCCAGACGGACTAATGATATCACCCTACATACCCTGTGGCCAGACGGACTAATGATATCACCCTACATACCCTGTGGCCAGACGGACTAATGATATCACCCTACATACCCTGTGGCCAGACGGACTAATGATATCACCCTACATACCCTGTGGCCAGACGGACTAATGTTATCACCCTACATACCCTGTGGCCAGACGGCCTAATGATATCACCCTACATACCCTGTGGCCAGACGGCCTAATGATATCACCCTACATACCCTGTGGCCAGACGGCCTAATGATATCACCCTACATACCCTGTGGCCAGACGGCCTAATGATATCACCCTACATACCCTGTGGCCAGACAGACAGGAGCTAAGGCTGATACAGCATGACATAATAAATGGAGGGCTTGTCCTTGTCTAGGGTTAAGTTGAAGGATCTTCTGCAGGACAAGTCAGCAACACAGCATTGCCTTAACACTCTCTCTGTGTGTGTGTGTGTGTGTGTGTGTGTGTGTGTGTGTGTGTGTGTGTGTGTGTGTGTGTGTGTGTGTGTGTGTGTGTGTGTGTGTGTGTGTGTGTGTGTGTGTGTGTGTGTGTGTGTGTGTGTGTGTGTGTGTGTGTACAGGCTGCAGATATGTGAGTAAGGCAGCAGCGAAGACTCAGATGGAGTTTGAATACGAGGGGCCTTCCATGAAGACCGAGGTCCCGGGACCACGTTCCAAGGTACTGAACCACACAGTGTTAGGCCCTGCCCACAGTGGGCCTGACTCCCTGTACGTCACTAACAGCACACTGAACCACACAGTGTTAGGCCCTGCCCACAGTGGGCCTGATTCCCTGTACGTCACTAACAGCACAATGAACCACACAGTGTTAGGCCCTGCCCACAGTGGGCCTGACTCCCTGTACGTCACTAACAGCACACTGAACCACACAGTGTTAGGCCCTGCCCACAGTGGGCCTGATTCCCTGTACGTCACTAACAGCACACTGAACCACACAGTGTTAGGCCCTGCCCACAGTGGGCCTGACTCCCTGTACGTCACTAACAGCACACTGAACCACACAGTGTTAGGCCCTGCCCACAGTGGGCCTGACTCCCTGTACGTCACTAACAGCACACTGAACCACACAGTGTTAGGCCCTGCCCACAGTGGGCCTGACTCCCTGTACGTCACTAACAGCACGATGAACCAGTAAGAATCATAGCTATCTGTTAGAAGGCTCGTTCTGTTTGACTCTGGTCATGTTCAATGGTGACCCCTGTGTGACCCTGTGATGGGAACAGTGGACTGTACACAACCCATCCTGAACACAATGTTGAACACAGGGTTCGTCCCAAACAGAACCCTATGGAGGGAATAGGCTGCATTAGACCAGGACCCTATGGAGGGAATAGACTGCATTAGACCAGGACCCTATGGAGGGAATAGACTGTATTAGACCAGGACCCTATGGAGGGAATATGCTGTATTAGACCAGGGCATTATGGAGGGAATAGACTGCATTAGACCAGGGCACTATGGAGGGAATAGACTGTATTAGACCAGGACCCTATGGAGGGAATAGACTGTATTAGACCAGGGCACTATGGAGGGAATAGACTGCATTAGACCAGGACCCTATGGAGGGAATAGACTGTATTAGACCAGGGCACTATGGAGGGAATAGACTGTATTAGACCAGGACCCTATGGAGGGAATAGACTGTATTAGACCAGGACCCTATGGAGGGAATAGACTGTATTAGACCAGGACCCTATGGAGGGAATAGACTGTATTAGACCAGGACACTATGGAGGGAATAGACTGCATTAGACCAGGACCCTATGGAGGGAATAGACTGTATTAGACCAGGGCACTATGGAGGGAATAGACTGTATTAGACCAGGACCCTATGGAGGGAATAGACTGTATTAGACCAGGGCATTATGGAGGGAATAGACTGCATTAGACCAGGGCACTATGGAGGGAATAGACTGTATTAGACCAGGGCATTATGGAGGGAATAGACTGTATTAGACCAGGACACTATGGAGGGAATAGACTGTATTAGACCAGGGCCCATAGACCAGGGCACTATGGAGGGAATAGACTGCATTAGACCAGGACATTATGGAGGGAAAAGACTGTATTAGACCAGGGCACTATGGAGGGAATAGACTGCATTAGACCAGGGCACTATGGAGGGAATAGACTGTATTAGACCAGGACCCTATGGAGGGAATAGACTGTATTAGACCAGGGCCCATAGACCAGGGCACTATGGAGGGAATAGACTGTATTAGACCAGGGCACTATGGAGGGAATAGACTGTATTAGACCAGGGCCCATAGACCAGGGCACTATGGAGGGAATAGACTGTATTAGACCAGGGCACTATGGAGGGAATAGACTGTATTAGACCAGGACACTATGGAGGGAATAGACTGTATTAGACCAGGACACTATGGAGGGAATAGACTGTATTAGACCAGGGCCCATAGACCAGGGCACTATGGAGGGAATAGACTGTATTAGACCAGGGCACTATGGAGGGAATAGACTGTATTAGACCAGGGCACTATGGAGGGAATAGGCTGTATTAGACCAGGGCCCATAGACCAGGACACTATGGAGGGAATAGGCTGTATTAGACCAGGACACTATGGAGGGAATAGACTGCATTAGACCAGGACACTATGGAGGGAATAGACTGTATTAGACCAGGGCCCATAGACCAGGGCACTATGGAGGGAATAGACTGTATTAGACCAGGGCCCATAGACCAGGGCACTATGGAGGGAATAGACTGCATTAGACCAGGGCACTATGGAGGGAATAGACTGCGTTAGACCAGGGCACTATGGAGGGAATAGACTGTATTAGACCAGGGCATTATGGAGGGAATAGACTGTATTAGACCAGGGCATTATGGAGGGAATAGACTGCATTAGACCAGGGCACTATGGAGGGAATAGACTGTATTAGACCAGGACACTATGGAGGGAATAGACTGTATTAGACCAGGGCACTATGGAGGGAATAGACTGTATTAGACCAGGGCACTATGGAGGGAATAGGCTGTATTAGACCAGGGCCCATAGACCAGGACACTATGGAGGGAATAGGCTGTATTAGACCAGGGCACTATGGAGGGAATAGACTGTATTAGACCAGGGCCCATAGACCAGGGCACTATGGAGGGAATAGACTGTATTAGACCAGGGCACTATGGAGGGAATAGGCTGTATTAGACCAGGGCACTATAGAGGGAATAGACTGTATTAGACCAGGGCACTATGGAGGGAATAGGCTGTATTAGACCAGGGCCCATAGACCAGGGCACTATGGAGGGAATAGACTGTATTAGACCAGGGCACTATGGAGGGAATAGACTGTATTAGACCAGGGCCCATAGACCAGGGCACTATGGAGGGAATAGACTGTATTAGACCAGGGCACTATGGAGGGAATAGACTGTATTAGACCAGGACACTATGGAGGGAATAGACTGTATTAGACCAGGACACTATGGAGGGAATAGACTGTATTAGACCAGGGCCCATAGACCAGGGCACTATGGAGGGAATAGACTGTATTAGACCAGGGCACTATGGAGGGAATAGACTGTATTAGACCAGGGCACTATGGAGGGAATAGACTGTATTAGACCAGGGCACTATGGAGGGAATAGGCTGTATTAGACCAGGGCCCATAGACCAGGACACTATGGAGGGAATAGGCTGTATTAGACCAGGACACTATGGAGGGAATAGACTGCATTAGACCAGGACACTATGGAGGGAATAGACTGTATTAGACCAGGGCCCATAGACCAGGGCACTATGGAGGGAATAGACTGTATTAGACCAGGGCCCATAGACCAGGGCACTATGGAGGGAATAGACTGTATTAGACCAGGACACTATGGAGGGAATAGACTGTATTAGACCAGGGCACTATGGAGGGAATAGACTGTATTAGACCAGGGCACTATGGAGGGAATAGGCTGTATTAGACCAGGGCCCATAGACCAGGACACTATGGAGGGAATAGGCTGTATTAGACCAGGGCACTATGGAGGGAATAGACTGTATTAGACCAGGGCCCATAGACCAGGGCACTATGGAGGGAATAGACTGTATTAGACCAGGGCACTATGGAGGGAATAGGCTGTATTAGACCAGGGCACTATGGAGGGAATAGACTGTATTAGACCAGGGCACTATGGAGGGAATAGGCTGTATTAGACCAGGGCCCATAGACCAGGGCACTATGGAGGGAATAGACTGTATTAGACCAGGGCACTATGGAGGGAATAGACTGTATTAGACCAGGGCCCATAGACCAGGGCACTATGGAGGGAATAGACTGTATTAGACCAGGGCACTATGGAGGGAATAGACTGTATTAGACCAGGACACTATGGAGGGAATAGACTGTATTAGACCAGGACACTATGGAGGGAATAGACTGTATTAGACCAGGGCCCATAGACCAGGGCACTATGGAGGGAATAGACTGTATTAGACCAGGGCACTATGGAGGGAATAGACTGTATTAGACCAGGGCACTATGGAGGGAATAGACTGTATTAGACCAGGGCACTATGGAGGGAATAGGCTGTATTAGACCAGGGCCCATAGACCAGGACACTATGGAGGGAATAGGCTGTATTAGACCAGGACACTATGGAGGGAATAGACTGCATTAGACCAGGACACTATGGAGGGAATAGACTGTATTAGACCAGGGCCCATAGACCAGGGCACTATGGAGGGAATAGACTGTATTAGACCAGGGCCCATAGACCAGGGCACTATGGAGGGAATAGACTGCATTAGACCAGGGCACTATGGAGGGAATAGACTGCATTAGACCAGGGCACTATGGAGGGAATAGACTGTATTAGACCAGGGCACTATGGAGGGAATAGACTGCATTAGACCAGGACCCTATGGAGGGAATAGACTGCATTAGACCAGGGCACTATGGAGGGAATAGACTGCATTAGACCAGGGCACTATGGAGGGAATAGACTGTATTAGACCAGGGCACTATGGAGGGAATAGACTGCATTAGACCAGGACCCTATGGAGGGAATAGACTGCATTAGACCAGGGCACTATGGAGGGAATAGACTGCATTAGACCAGGGCACTATGGAGGGAATAGACTGTATTAGACCAGGACCCTATGGAGGGAATAGACTGCATTAGACCAGGGCACTATGGAGGGAATAGACTGCATTAGACCAGGGCACTATGGAGGGAATAGACTGTATTAGACCAGGACACTATGGAGGGAATAGACTGCATTAGACCAGGGCACTATGGAGGGAATAGACTGTATTAGACCAGGGCACTATGGAGGGAATAGACTGCATTAGACCAGGGCACTATGGAGGGAATAGACTGTATTAGACCAGGACCCTATGGAGGGAATAGACTGCATTAGACCAGGGCACTATGGAGGGAATAGACTGCATTAGACCAGGACACTGTGGAGGGAATAGACTGTATTAGACCAGGACCCTATGGAGGGAATAGACTGTATTAGACCAGGGCACTATGGAGGGAATAGACTGCATTAGACCAGGGCACTATGGAGGGAATAGACTGTATTAGACCAGGGCACTATGGAGGGAATAGACTGTATTAGACCAGGGCACTATGGAGGGAATAGACTGTATTAGACCAGGGCATTATGGAGGGAATAGACTGCATTAGACCAGGACACTATGGAGGGAATAGACTGTATTAGACCAGGGCACTATGGAGGGAATAGACTGTATTAGACCAGGGCCCATAGACCAGGGCACTATGGAGGGAATAGACTGTATTAGACCAGGACACTATGGAGGGAATAGACTGTATTAGACCAGGACACTATGGAGGGAATATACTGCATTAGACCAGGACACTATGGAGGGAATAGACTGCATTAGACCAGGACACTATGGAGGGAATAGACTGTATTAGACCAGGGCACTATGGAGGGAATAGACTGTATTAGACCAGGGCACTATGGAGGGAATAGACTGCATTAGACCAGAACACTATGGAGGGAATATACTGCATTAGACCAGGACACTATGGAGGGAATAGACTGCATTAGACCAGGACACTATGGAGGGAATAGACTGTATTAGACCAGGACACTATGAGGGAATAGACTGTATTAGACCAGGACACTATGGAGGGAATAGACTGTATTAGACCAGGACACTATGGAGGGAATAGACTGTATTAGACCAGGACACTATGAGGGAATAGACTGTATTAGACCAGGACACTATGGAGGGAATAGACTGTATTAGACCAGGGCACTATGGAGGGAATAGACTGCATTAGACCAGGGCATTATGGAGGGAATAGACTGTATTAGACCAGGACACTATGGAGGGAATAGACTGTATTAGACCAGGGCACTATGGAGGGAATAGACTGCATTAGATCAGGGCACTATGGAGGGAATAGACTGCATTAGACTAGGACACTATGGAGGGAATAGACTGTATTAGACCAGGGCCCATAGACCAGGGCATTACGGAGGGAATAGACTGCATTAGACCAGGACACTATGGAGGGAATATACTGCATTAGACCAGGGCATTATGGGGGAAATAGGCTGTATTAGACCAGGACACTATGGAGGGAATAGACTGCATTAGACCAGGGCACTATGGAGGGAATAGACTGTATTAGACCAGAGCACTATGGAGGGAATAGACTGTATTAGACCAGGACACTCTGGAGGGAATAGACTGTATTAGACCAGGGCACTATGGAGGGAATAGACTGCATTAGATCAGGGCACTATGGAGGGAATAGACTGCATTAGACCAGGGCATTATGGAGGGAATAGACTGCATTAGACCAGGACCCTATAGAGGGAATAGACTGCATTAGACCAGGGCACTATGGAGGGAGTAGACTGCATTAGACCAGGGCATTATGGAGGGAATAGACTGTATTAGACCAGGACACTATAGAGGGAATAGACTGCATTAGACCAGGGTACTATGGAGGGAATAGACTGTATTAGACCAGGGCACTATGGAGGGAATAGACTGTATTAGACCAGGGCACTATGGAGGGAATAGACTGTATTAGACCAGGGCATTATGGAGGGAATAGACTGTATTAGACCAGGGCACTATGGAGGGAATAGACTGTATTAGACCAGGACACTATGGAGGGAATAGACTGTATTAGATCAGGACACTATGGAGGGAATAGGCTGTATTAGACCAGGACACTATGGAGGGAATAGGCTGTATTAGACCAGGGCACTATGGAGGGAATAGACTGTATTAGACCAGGGCACTATGGAGGGAATAGACTGTATTAGACCAGGGCATTATGGAGGGAATAGACTGTATTAGACCAGGGCACTATGGAGGGAATAGACTGTATTAGACCAGGGCATTATGGAGGGAATAGACTGCATTAGACCAGGGCACTATGGAGGGAATAGACTGTATTAGACCAGGGCATTATGGAGGGAATAGACTGTATTAGACCAGGGCCCTATGGAGGGAATAGACTGTATTAGACCAGGGCACTATGGAGGGAGTAGACTGCATTAGACCAGGGCACTCTGGAGGGAATAGACTGCATTAGACCAGGACACTATGGAGGGAATAGACTGCATTAGACCAGGACACTATGGAGGGAATAGACTGTATTAGACCAGGGCCCATAGACCAGGGCACTATGGAGGGAATAGACTGTTTTAGACCAGGGCATTATGGAGGGAATAGACTGTATTAGACCAGGACACTATGGAGGGAATAGACTGTATTAGACCAGGGCACTATGGAGGGAATAGACTGTATTAGACCAGGACATTATGGAGGGAATAGGCTGCATTAGACCAGGGCACTATGGAGGGAATAGGCTGCATTAGACCAGGGCACTATGAGGGAATAGACTGTATTAGACCAGGGCATTATGGAGGGAATAGACTGTATTAGACCAGGGCACTATGGAGGGAATAGACTGCATTAGACCAGGACAGTATGGAGGGAATAGGCTGCATTAGACCAGGGCACTATGAGGGAATAGACTGTATTAGACCAGGGCATTATGGAGGGAATAGACTGTATTAGACCAGGGCACTATGGAGGGAATAGACTGCATTAGACCAGGACAGTATGGAGGGAATAGACTGCATTAGACCAGGGCACTATGGAGGGAATAGACTGTATTAGACCAGGACAGTATGGAGGGAATAGACTGCATTAGACCAGGGCACTATGGAGGGAATAGACTGTATTAGACCAGGGCACTATGGAGGGAATAGACTGTATTAGACCAGGGCCCATAGACCAGGGCACTATGGAGGGAATAGACTGTATTAGACCAGGACACTATGGAGGGAATAGACTGCATTAGACCAGGACACTATGGAGGGAATAGACTGTATTAGACCAGGACACTATGGAGGGAATAGACTGCCATTTTGAGATACATTAACATACTGTTGAGGAACCACCCTGACATCTCTCTCTTCCTCTCTCTTCCTCTCCTCCCCTCCCTCCTCCTCCCTCCTCTCTCCTCCCCCACCAGGAGCTGACCAAACGGTTGGGAGAGATGCAGGTATGCCAAGAGAGAGAGTGTGTGTGTGTGTGTGTGTGTGTGTGTGTGTGTGTGTGTGTGTGTGTGTGTGTGTGTGTGTGTGTGTGTGTGTGTGTGTGTGTGTGTGTGTGTGTGTGTGTGTGTGTGTGTGTGTGTGTGTGTGTGTGTGTGTGTGTGAGGCTGTTTTGATGATGGAATAAATCAATGCATTATTGGGTCACACACTTGCATGCGTGCACACACAACACAGACACACACACACACACACGCAGACACACACGCACACACACACACACACAGACACACAATGCAGACACACACACATACACACAATGCAGACACACACACAGACACACACACACAACGCAGACACACACACACACACAGACACACAATGCAGACACACACAAAGACACACAGTCTCTCTCTGTGTCTAGACCGAGTTAACTGAATGACTACCTTATCTCTCTCTCTCTCTCGCTCTCTCTCTGTCCCTTTCTCTCTCTCTCTCTCTCTCTCTCTCTCTCTCTCTCTCTCTCTCTCTCTCTCTCTCTCTGTGTCTCTGTCTCTGTCTCTCTCTGTCTCTCTCTGTCTCTCTCTGTCTCTCTCTCTCTCTGTCTCTCTCTCTGTCTCACTATCTCTATCTCTCCTCTCTCTCGCTCTCTCATATCTCCCTCTCTCTCTCTCTCTGTCTCGCTCTCTGTCTCACTATCTCTCTCACTATCTCTCCTCTCTCTCGCTCTCTCTCATATCTCTCTCTCTCTCTCTCTCTCTGTCTCGCTCTCTGTCTCACTATCTCTCTCTCTCTCTCTCTCTCTCTCTCTCTCTCTCTCTCTCTCTCTCTGTCCCTCTCTCTCTGTCTCGCTCTCTGTCTCACTATCTCCCGCTCTCTCTCTCTCTCTCTCTGTCTCTGTCTCTGTCTCTGTCTCTCTTTCTCTCTCTCTCTCTCTCTCTCTCTCAATTCAATTCAATTCAAGGGGCTTTATTGGCATGGGAAACATGTGTTAACATTGCCAAAGCAAGTGAGGTAGATAATATACAAAAGTTAAATGAACAATAAAAATTAACAGTAAACATTGCACATACAGAAGTTTCAAAACAATAAAGACATCACAAATGGCATCTCTCTCTCTCTCTCTCTCTCTGTCTCGCTCTCTGTCTCACTATCTCTCTCTCTCTCTCTCTCTCTCTCTCTCTCTGTCTCTCTCTCTCTGTCCCTCTCTCTCTGTCTCGCTCTCTGTCTCACTATCTCCCGCTCTCTCTCTCTCTCTCTCTGTCTCTGTCTCTGTCTCTCTTTCTCTCTCTCTCTCTCTCTCTCAATTCAATTCAAGGGGCTTTATTGGCATGGGAAACATGTGTTAACATTGCCAAAGCAAGTGAGGTAGATAATATACAAAAGTTAAATGAACAATAAAAATTAACAGTAAACATTGCACATACAGAAGTTTCAAAACAATAAAGACATCACAAATGGCATATTGTATATATACAGTGTTGTAACAATGTACAAATGGTTAAAGTACACAAGTTAAAATAAATAAGCATAAATATGGGTTGTATTTACAATGGTGTTTGTTCTTCTATCCCTCTCTCTCTGTCCATCTCGGTCCCTCTCTCTCTGTCCATCTCTGTCCCTCTCTCTGTCCATCTCGCTCTCTCGTGCTCTCTCTCTCTCCCTCTCTCCCTCCCCCCCAGAATGTGGGAGCAATCAATTTCTTCTGTAACTATGAGGAGAGCAGAGGAAACTACCTGGTGGACGTGGACGGAAACCGCATGCTGGACGTCTACACACAGATCTCCTCTATTCCTATTGGTTAGTACACACATCTCCTCCATCCCTATTGGTTAGTACACACATCTCCTCCATCCCTATTGGTTAGTACACACATCTCCTCCATCCTTATTGGTTAGTACACACATCTCCTCCATCCTTATTGGTCAGTACACACAGATCTCCTCTATTCCTATTGGTTAGTACACACATCTCCTCCATCCCTATTGGTTAGTACACACATCTCCTCCATCCTTATTGGTCAGTACACACATCTCCTACATCCTTATTGGTCAGTACACACATCTCCTCTATTCCTATTGGTGAGTACACACATCTCCTCTATTCCTATTGGTTAGTACACACAGATCTCCTCTATTCCTATTGGTTAGTACACAGATCTCCTCTATTCCTATTGGTTAGTACACACATCTCCTCCATCCTTATTGGTCAGTACACACATCTCCTCCATCCTTATTGGTCAGTACACACATCTCCTACATCCTTATTGGTCAGTACACACAGATCTCCTCTATTCCTATTGGTTAGTACACACATCTCCTCCATCCCTATTGGTTAGTACACACATCTCCTCCATCCTTATTGGTCAGTACACACATCTCCTACATCCTTATTGGTCAGTACACACATCTCCTCTATTCTTATTGGTTAGTACACACAGATCTCCTCTATTCCTATTGGTTAGTACACACAGATCTCCTCTATTCCTATTGGTTAGTACACACAGATCTCCTCTATTCCTATTGGTTAGTACACACAGATCTCCTCTATTCCTATTGGTTAGTACACACATCTCCTCCATCCTTATTGGTCAGTACACACATCTCCTCCATCCTTATTGGTCAGTACACACATCTCCTCCATCCCTATTGGTCAGTACACACATCTCCTCCATCCCTATTGGTCAGTACACACATCTCCTCCATCCCTATTGGTCAGTACACACATCTCCTCCATCCCTATTGGTCAGTACACACATCTCCTCCATCCCTATTGGTCAGTACACACATCTCCTCCATCCCTATTGGTCAGTACACACATCTCCTCCATCCCTATTGGTCAGTACACACATCTCCTCCATCCCTATTGGTCAGTACACACATCTCCTCCATCCCTATTGGTCAGTACACACATCTCCTCCATCCCTATTGGTCAGTACACACATCTCCTCCATCCCTATTGGTCAGTACACACATCTCCTCCATCCCTATTGGTCAGTACACACATCTCCTCCATCCCTATTGGTCAGTAAAAGCATTTCTCTACACTCGCAATAACATCTGCTAACCATGTGTATGTTACCATTAAATGTTATTTGATTTACACAGATCTCCTCCATCCTTATTGGTTAGTACCCAGATCTCCTCTATTCCTATTGGTTAGTACACAGATCTCCTCTCTTCCTATTGGTTAGCCCACACATCTCCTCTATTCTTATTGGTTAGCACACAAGCCTCCTCCATCCTTATCGGTTGGTGTCTAGAGGATCTAGCTAGTCGTGTGTTCTATAGTTTGACAGAGTAGCAGTACTCTAACCGGCCTCACAGACCACTTGTATGGCGTTGTGTGGGCGAGTAGTGTGCTGGAGGGAAGCAACGTATCTGTAGCGTAGCATTTTCCCATTTTGACACCACAGCACTTCTGCCTGGCAGGTGTTGAAGTGGACTCTCAAGGTCAGCGGTTCCCTGTAGCTCAGTGGGTAGAGCAGGGGGCCTGCAACACCGGGGTAGTGGGGTGGATTCCCGGGACCACTCATGTCTAAAATGGTTGCATGCATGACTGTAAGTCTCTTTGGAGAAAAGAGTCTGTATTATATTATAGGATATTATTATTATATTATTATAGGTTATTTTTATTATATGATATTATTGTTATATTACTATATTATAGGATATTATTGTTATATTACTATATTATATGATATTATTGTTATATTACTATATTATAGGATATTATTGTTATATGACTATATTATAGGATATTATTGTTATATTACTATATTATATGATATTATTGTTATATTACTATATTATAGGATAGTATTGTTATATTACTATATTATAGGATATTATTGTTATATTACTATATTATAGGATATTATTGTTATATTACTATATTATAGGATATTATTGTTATTATTATTATAGGATATTATTATATTACTATATTATAGGATATTATTGTTATATTACTATATTATAGGATATTACTATATTATAGGATATTATTGTTATATTACTATATTATAGGATATTATTGTTATATTACTATATTATAGGATATTATTGTTATATTACTATATTATAGGATATTACTATATTATATTATAGGATATTATTATATTACTATATTATAGGATATTATTGTTATATTACTCTATTATATTATTATAGGATATTATTATTATTATTATAGGATATTATTATATTACTATATTATAGGATATTACTATTATATTATTATAGGATATTATTATTATTATTATAGGATATTATTGTTATGTTATAGGTTATATGTTATATTACTATATTACTATATTACCATATATGTTATTTTTATATTACTATATTATATTACTATATTATTATGTTATGATATTATTTTACTATGTTATATTACTATATTATGATATTATTATGTTACTATGTTATATTACTATATTATGATATTATTATATTACTATGTTATATTACTATATTATAGAACGCTGCAAACCAAAAGCTACATACCTGAGAGGACCTTGTGTTTTTAGCCTGACATTGCAACACAGAAAGCAGCTGGAGGCGAGAGACTTAGATTACATTACAGTGGTTTAGGGCTAGGCCACATACAGCAGTTAATGATGAGGTCTAGGCCACATACAGCAGTTAATGATGAGGTCTAGGCCACATACAGCAGTTAATGATGACCTTGTCCTCATGTGTTAGTTATGATGAGGTCTAGGACAGATACGGCAGTTAATGATGACCTTGTCCTCATGTGTTAGTTATGATGAGGTCTAGGCCACATACAGCAGTTAATGATGACCTTGTCCTCATGTGTTAGTTGTGATGAGGTCTAGGCCACATACAGCAGTTAATGATGACCTTGTCCTCGTATGTTAGTTATGATGAGGTCTAGGCCACATACAGCAGTTAATGATGACCTTGTCCTCATGTGTTATGATGAGGTCTAGGCCACATACAGCAGTTAATGATGACCTTGTCCTCATGTGTTAGTTATGATGAGGTCTAGGCCACATACAGCAGTTAATGATGACCTTGTCCTCATGTGTTAGTTATGATGAGGTCTAGGCCACATACAGCAGTTAATGATGACCTTGTCCTCATGTGTTAGTTATGATGAGGTCTAGGCCACATACAGCAGTTAATGAGACCTTGTCCTCATGTGTTAGTTATGATGAGGTCTAGGCCACATACAGCAGTTAATGATGACCTTGTCCTCATGTGTTAGTTATGATGAGGTCTAGGCCACATACAGCAGTTAATGATGACCTTGTCCTCATGTGTTAGTTATGTTGAGGTCTAGGCCACATACAGCAGTCAATGATGACCTTGTCCTCATGTGTTAGTTATGATGAGGTCTAGGCCACATACAGCAGTCAATGATGACCTTGTCCTCATGTGTTAGTTATGATGAGGTCTAGGCCACATACAGCAGTTAATGATGACCTTGTCCTCATGTGTTTAGTTATGATGAGGTCTAGGCCACATACAGCAGTTAATGATGACCTTGTCCTCATGTGTTTAGTTATGATGAGGTCTAGGCCACATACAGCAGTCAATGATGACCTTGTCCTCATGTGTTAGTTATGATGAGGTCTAGGCCACATACAGCAGTTAATGATGACCTTGTCCTCATGTGTTAGTTATGATGAGGTCTAGGCCACATACAGCAGTTAATGATGACCTTGTCCTCATGTGTTAGTTATGATGAGGTCTAGGCAGTTAATGATGACCTTGTCCTCATGTGTTTAGTTGTGATGAGGTCTAGGCCACATACAGCAGTTAATGATGACCTTGTCCTCATGTGTTAGTTATGATGAGGTCTAGGCCACATACAGCAGTTAATGATGACCTTGTCCTCATGTGTTAGTTATGATGAGGTCTAGGCAGTTAATGATGACCTTGTCCTCATGTGTTAGTTATGATGAGGTCTAGGCCAGATAAGGCAGTTAATGATGACCTTGTCCTCATGTGTTTAGTTATGATGAGGTCTAGGCCACATACAGCAGTTAATGATGACCTTGTCCTCATGTGTTAGTTATGATGAGGTCTAGGCCACATACAGCAGGTAATGATGACCTTGTCCTCATGTGTTTAGTTATGATGAGGTCTAGGCAGTTAATGATGACCTTGTCCTCATGTGTTATGATGAGGTCTAGGCCACATACAGCAGTTAATGATGACCTTGTCCTCATGTGTTATGATGAGGTCTAGGCCACATACAGCAGTTAATGATGACCTTGTCCTCATGTGTTAGTTATGATGAGGTCTAGGACCGATAAGGCAGTTAATGATGACCTTGTCCTCATGTGTTAGTTATGATAAGGTCTAGGCCAGATAAGGCAGTTAATGATGACCTTGTCCTCATGTGTTAGTTATGATGAGGTCTAGGCCACATACAGCAGGTAATGATGACCTTGTCCTCATGTGTTATGATGAGGTCTAGGCCACATACAGCAGGTAATGATGACCTTGTCCTCATGTGTTATGATGAGGTCTAGGCCAGATAAGGCAGTTAATGATGACCTTGTCCTCATGTGTTAGTTATGATGAGGTCTAGGCCAGATAAGGCAGTTAATGATGACCTTGTCCTCATGTGTTTAGTTGTGATGAGGTCTAGGCCACATACAGCAGTTAATGATGACCTTGTCCTCATGTGTTTAGTTATGATGAGGTCTAGGCAGTTAATGATGACCTTGTCCTCATGTGTTATGATGAGGTCTAGGCCACATACAGCAGTTAATGATGACCTTGTCCTCATGTGTTAGTTATGATGAGGTCTAGGACCGATAAGGCAGTTAATGATGACCTTGTCCTCATGTGTTAGTTATGATGAGGTCTAGGCCAGATAAGGCAGTTAATGATGACCTTGTCCTCATGTGTTAGTTATGATGAGGTCTAGGTAGTTAATGATGACCTTGTCCTCATGTGTTAGTTATGATGAGGTCTAGGCAGTTAATGATGACCTTGTCCTCATGTGTTAGTTATGATGAGGTCTAGGCCAGATACAGCAGGTAATGATGACCTTGTCCTCATGTGTTATGATGAGGTCTAGGCCAGATAAGGCAGTTAATGATGACCTTGTCCTCATGTGTTAGTTATGATGAGGTCTAGGCCACATACAGCAGGTAATGATGACCTTGTCCTCATGTGTTATGATGAGGTCTAGGCCACATACAGCAGGTAATGATGACCTTGTCCTCATGTGTTTTGATGAGGTCTAGGCCAGATAAGGCAGTTAATGATGACCTTGTCCTCATGTGTTTAGTTGTGATGAGGTCTAGGCCACATACAGCAGTTAATGATGACCTTGTCCTCATGTGTTTAGTTATGATGAGGTCTAGGCAGTTAATGATGACCTTGTCCTCATGTGTTATGATGAGGTCTAGGCCACATACAGCAGTTAATGATGACCTTGTCCTCATGTGTTAGTTATGATGAGGTCTAGGCCAGATAAGGCAGTTAATGATGACCTTGTCCTCATGTGTTAGTTATGATGAGGTCTAGGTAGTTAATGATGACCTTGTCCTCGTGTTAGTTATGATGAGGTCTAGGCAGTTAATGATGACCTTGTCCTCATGTGTTAGTTATGATGAGGTCTAGGCCAGATACAGCAGGTAATGATGACCTTGTCCTCATGTGTTATGATGAGGTCTAGGCCAGATAAGGCAGTTAATGATGACCTTGTCCTCATGTGTTAGTTATGATGAGGTCTAGGCCACATACAGCAGGTAATGATGACCTTGTCCTCATGTGTTATGATGAGGTCTAGGCCACATACAGCAGGTAATGATGACCTTGTCCTCATGTGTTTTGATGAGGTCTAGGCCAGATAAGGCAGTTAATGATCACCTTGTCCTCATGTGTTAGTTATGATGAGGTCTAGGCCACATACAGCAGTTAATGATGACCTTGTCCTCATGTGTTAGTTATGATGAGGTCTAGGCCACATACAGCAGTTAATGATGACCTTGTCCTCATGTGTTATGATGAGGTCTAGGCCACATACAGCAGGTAATGATGACCTTGTCCTCATGTGTTAGTTATGATGAGGTCTAGGACTGATAAGGCAGTTAATGATGACCTTGTCCTCATGTGTTAGTTATGATGAGGTCTAGGCCAGATAAGGCAGTTAATGATGACCTTGTCCTCATGTGTTAGTTATGATGAGGTCTAGGTAGTTAATGATGACCTTGTCCTCATGTGTTAGTTATGATGAGGTCTAGGCAGTTAATGATGACCTTGTCCTCATGTGTTAGTTATGATGAGGTCTAGGCCAGATAAGGCAGTTAATGATGACCTTGTCCTCATGTGTTATGATGAGGTCTAGGCCAGATACAGCAGGTAATGATGACCTTGTCCTCATGTGTTATGATGAGGTCTAGGCCACATACAGCAGGTAATGATGACCTTGTCCTCATGTGTTATGATGAGGTCTAGGCCAGATAAGGCAGTTAATGATGACCTTGTCCTCATGTGTTAGTTATGATGAGGTCTAGGCCACATACAGCAGGTAATGATGACCTTGTCCTCATGTGTTATGATGAGGTCTAGGCCACATACAGCAGGTAATGATGACCTTGTCCTCATGTGTTATGATGAGGTCTAGGCCAGATAAGGCAGTTAATGATCACCTTGTCCTCATGTGTTAGTTATGATGAGGTCTAGGCCACATACAGCAGTTAATGATGACCTTGTCCTCATGTGTTATGATGAGGTCTAGGCCACATACAGCAGGTAATGATGACCTTGTCCTCGTGTGTTATGATGAGGTCTAGGCCACATACAGCAGGTAATGATGACCTTGTCCTCATGTGTTATGATGAGGTCTAGGCCACATACAGCAGGTAATGATGACCTTGTCCTCATGTGTTATGATGAGGTCTAGGCCACATACAGCAGGTAATGATGACCTTGTCCTCATGTGTTATGATGAGGTCTAGGCCACATACAGCAGGTAATGATGACCTTGTCCTCATGTGTTATGATGAGGTCTAGGCCACATACAGCAGGTAATGATGACCTTGTCCTCATGTGTTATGATGAGGTCTAGGCCAGATAAGGCAGTTAATGATCACCTTGTCTTTACACAACTTCCTCTCAGCTATGTAGAGTTAAAGTATTGATTGGGGACAATTTGTGGAGGAATGTAACAGTTTTTCGGGGTGATTTGTGATGTTTTATTTGTCCTTCCCATGACTGTGTTTTAGTATTTAAATGTTCTATATGTTTGGGTCTAATGTGTATATTGACTGTATGTTGTATATTCAGGGCACATTTGTAGAAAAAGACCCTAGGTCTCAGTATGTTTTCCCTGTTAAAATAAAGGTTAAAACATGGTGTGTGTATATATACAGTGCATTCAGAAAGTATTCAAACCCCTTGACTTTTTCCACATTTTGTGACGTTACAGCCTTTATTCTATTAATTGATTAAATAAATAAAAATCCTCAGAAATCTACATACAATTACCCTATAATGACATCACAATACCCCATAATGACATCACAATACCCCATAATGACATCACAATACCACTTAATGACATCACAATACCCCATAATGACAAAGTGATTTGTTGACAAATGTATAAACATTTTAGAACAGAAATACCTCATTTACAAAAGTATACAGACCCTTTGCTATGAGACTCGAATTTGAGCCTCGGTGCATCCGGGTCCTTTGATCATCCTTGAGATGTTTCTACAACTTGATTGGAGTCCACTTGTGGTAAATTCAATTGATTGGACATGGAAAGGTACACCCCTGTCTATTTAAGGTCCCACAGTTGACAGTGAATGTCAGAACAAAAACCAAGCCATGAGGTCGAAGGAATTGTCCGTAGAGCTCAGAGACAGGATTGTGTGGAGGCCCAGATCTGGGGAAGGGTACCGAAACATTTATGCAGCATTGAAGCTCCCCAAGATCACAGTGGCCTCGATCATTCTTAAGTGGAAGAAGTTCAGAACCACCAAGCTGTCTGCCTGGCCAAACTGAGCAATTGGGGGAAAAGGGCCTTGGTCAGCGAGGTGACCAAGAACCCGATGGTCACTCTGACAGACCTCTCCAGAGTTCCTCTGTGGAGATGGGAGAACCATCTCTGCAGCACTCCACCAATCAGGCCTTTATGGTAGAGTGGCCAGACAGAAGCCACTCCTCAGTAAAAGGCACATGATAGCCCGCTTGGAGTTTGCCAAAAGGCACCTAAAGACTCTCAGACCATGAGAAACAAGATTCTCTGGTCTGATGAAGCCAAGATTGAACTCTTTGGCCTGAATGCCAAGCTTCCCGTCTGGGGGAAAACCTGGCACCATCCCTACGGTGAAGCATGGTGGTGGCAGCAGCGTCATGCTATGGGGATGTTTTTTAGCAGCAGGGACTGGGAGACTAGTCAGGATCAAGGGAAAGATCTCTGAATGTTCTTGAGTGGCCCAGCCAGAGCCCCGACTTAAACCCGATCGAACATCTCTGGAGAGACCTGAAAATAGCTGTGCAGCAACGCTCCCCATCCAACCTGACAGAGCTTGAGAGGATCTGCAGAGAAGAATGGGAGAAACTTCCCAAAAACAGGTGTGCCAAGCTTGTAGCGTCATACCCAAGAAGACTCAGGGCTGTAATCGCTGTCAAAGGTGCTTCAACAAAGTACTGAGTAAAGGGTCTGAATACTTATATAAATGTGATATTTCCAGTTTTTATTTGTAATAAATTAGCAAAAAAAAATAACAGTTTTTGCTTTGTCATTATGGGGTATTGTGCGTAGATTGATGAGGGGGAGAAAACAATTTAATCCGTTTTAGAATAAGGCTGTAAGGTAACAAAATGTGGAAAGTTCAAGGGGTCTGAATACTTCCGAAGTTACTGTGTATATACTGCCGCTACTCATTAGCCATGAAGCATCTGGGTCGTGACCTGACAGAGTAGCTGACGCTCTCTGTTCTGTTAATGATAAAGCTTCTAATTACTGGACCCTGCTCTGCACTTCAATGGATTGATAGTGCTTGTGTCCCAAATGGCTCCCTTTTCCCTTTATAGTGCACTACTTTTGACCAGAGTGCTATGTAGGGAATAGGGAGCCATTTATAGTGCACTACTTTTGACCAGAGCGCTATGTAGGGAATAGGGAGCCATTTATAGTGCACTACTTTTGACCAGAGCGCTATGTAGGGAATAGGGAGCCATTTATAGTGCACTACTTTTGACCAGAGCGCTATGTAGGGAATAGGGAGCCATTTATAGTGCACTACTTTTGACCAGAGCGCTATGTAGGGAATAGGGAGCCATTTAGGGCGTGTGGAGTGTTTCTAGGACTCTGGACATCTTATCTGAGACTGAGAGAGAAGCCATCTGTTCAGGGACTGACTTATTCATGTCCTATCTGGTTTATGAGGATAAGTGCGTGCGCGGCATATTTGACTTTTTCCTGATGGGTTTCCATGCAGTCATTAATGATGTAAATGTGTATCTACAGTATGTCTCCTATTAACTTAGGTTTCATAACATCACTGTAGAATGTTCTAATGGAACTGTCAGGAAGTGGAGGAAGGACACAATGTAGCTATTCTAGTTGAGAATCTCTCTGACTAGGACTATAATAGAACAGGGGAGGTAGATTCTACCCAGAGAGAAGGTGGATTAAGATTTAAAGGTTCTACCCAGAGAGGGTGGATTAAGATTGAAAGGTTCTACCCAGAGAGAAGGTGGCTTAAGATTTAAAGGTTCTACCCAGAGAGAAGGTGGACTAAGATTTAAAGGTTCTACCCAGAGAGAAGGTGGACTAAGATTTAAAGGTTCTACCCAGAGAGAAGGTGGATTAAGATTTAAAGGTTCTACCCAGAGAGAAGGTGGACTAAGATTGAAAGGTTCTACCCAGAGAGAAGGTGGACTAAGATTTAAAGGTTCTACCCAGAGAGAAGGTGGATTAAGATTTAAAGGAGATGTATAGTTAACATATAACTAACGGCAACATTGGCTCAATACAGATATCAATAGATGCTTTAGGAGTTAGTAGGTTAAGGACCAGATTACATGCAGTAGGAGTTAGCAGGTTAAGGACCAGATTACATGCAGTAGGAGTTAGCAGGTTAAGGACCAGATTACATGCAGTAGGAGTTAGCAGGTTAAGGACCAGATTACATGCAGTAGGAGTTAGCAGGTTAAGGACCAGATTACATGCAGTAGGAGTTAGCAGGTTAAGGACCAGATTACATGCAGTAGGAGTTAGCAGGTTAAGGACCAGATTACATGCAGTAGGAGTTAGCAGGTTAAGGACCAGATTACATGCAGTAGGAGTTAGCAGGTTAAGGACCAGATTACATGCAGTAGGAGTTAGCAGGTTAAGGACCAGATTACATGCAGTAGGAGTTAGCAGGTTAAGGACCAGATTACATGCAGTAGGAGTTAGCAGGTTAAGGACCAGATTACATGCAGTAGGAGTTAGCAGGTTAAGGACCAGATTACATGCAGTAGGAGTTAGCAGGTTAAGGACCAGATTACATGCAGTAGGAGTTAGCAGGTTAAGGACCAGATTACATGCAGTAGGAGTTAGCAGGTTAAGGACCAGATTACATGCAGTAGGAGTTAGCAGGTTAAGGACCAGATTACATGCAGTAGGAGTTAGCAGGTTAAGGACCAGATTACATGCAGTAGGAGTTAGCAGGTTAAGGACCAGATTACATGCAGTAGGAGTTAGCAGGTTAAGGACCAGATTACATGCAGTAGGAGTTAGCAGGTTAATGACCAGATTACATGCAGTAGGAGTTAGCAGGTTAAGGACCAGATTACATGCAGTAGGAGTTAGCAGGTTAAGGACCAGATTACATGCAGTAGGAGTTAGCAGGTTAAGGACCAGATTACATGCAGTAGGAGTTAGCAGGTTAAGGATCAGATTACATGCAGTAGGAGTTAGCAGGTTAAGGATCAGATTACATGCAGTAGGAGTTAGCAGGTTAAGGACCAGATTACATGCAGTAGGAGTTAGCAGGTTAAGGACCAGATTACATGCAGTAGGAGTTAGCAGGTTAAGGACCAGATTACATGCAGTAGGAGTTAGCAGGTTAAGGACCAGATTACATGCAGTAGGAGTTAGCAGGTTAAGGACCAGATTACATGGTAACACCCTGTATATTTTCAATGCATTTTTCTGCTGTAGGTGAGTAACTGCTTGCTCAAAATTAAACATGTATGAAGTGTATACCCTCCACTACCCCACTGGTTATGGTTAGTGATAGTGTTGTGTTACAGTCAGACAGGTCAGTGATCTACAGGGTTAGTGATAGTGTTGTGGTCCAGTCAGACAGGACAGTGATCTACAGGGTTAGTGATAAAGTGTTGTGGTCCAGTCAGACAGGACAGTGATCTACAGGGTTAGTGATAGCGTTGTGGTCCAGTCAGACAGGACAGTGATCTACAGGGTTAGTGATAGTGTTGTGGTCCAGTCAGACAGGACAGTGATCTACAGGGTTAGTGATAGTGTTGTGGTCCAGTCAGACAGGACAGTGATCTACAGGGTTAGTGATAGTGTTGTGGTCCAGTCAGACAGGACAGTGATCTACAGGGTTAGTGATATAGTGTTGTGGTCCAGTCAGACAGGACAGTGATCTACAGGGTTAGTGATAAAGTGTTGTGGTCCAGTCAGACAGGACAGTGATCTACAGGGTTAGTGATAAAGTGTTGTGGTCCAGTCAGACAGGACAGTGATCTACAGGGTTAGTGATAGTGTTGTGGTCCAGTCAGACAGGACAGTGATCTACAGGGTTAGTGATAAAGTGTTGTGGTCCAGTCAGACAGGACAGTGATCTACAGGGTTAGTGATAGTGTTGTGGTCCAGTCAGACAGGACAGTGATCTACAGGGTTAGTGATAGTGTTGTGGTCTGGTCAGACAGGACAGTGATCTACAGGGTTAGTGATAGTGTTGTGGTCCAGTCAGACAGGACAGTGATCTACAGGGTTAGTGATAGTGTTGTGGTCTGGTCAGACAGGACAGTGATCTACAGGGTTAGTGATAAAGTGTTGTGGTCCAGTCAGACAGGACAGTGATCTACAGTAGGGTTAGTTTCTCTGTGGTGGTGATCTCTCGCTCGCTCCCTCAGGGGACTAATGCTGCCATAGTAACACATAGCCCTGGTTGCTAGGGTTACCAGAAGCATGTCCTGATGTAAACTCGCTGTGACAACTCAGCGACAGCTTAATAAGAGGGGAGATGGCGCGTTTAGCACAGAGACACACATAGAGACCGACACGCACACACACAGGCACGCACACACAAATACACACACAGACAGCCACAGAGGCCAATTGTGGTGGGGTTTAACAGTATTTCTTATTAATATTATCCAATCAGTTTCTCTCTGACAGACTGCATGGAGACAGGTCAATGACTCACCCTGTCACAGGCCACTCACACACAGGCCCCTGCCCTGGACCAATGCAATTACATAACCATTTGAAGTAAATCATCTCGTTCACTGTCTGAGTTTCCTCTCAAATATGACCTGTTATAACCCCACCCCCCTCTCTCTCTCTGTGTCTCTCTCTCTCTCTCTGTGTCTCTCTCTCTCTCTCTCTCTGTCTCTCTATGTGTCTCTCTCTTTCTCTGTGTCTCTGTGTCTCTCTGTGTCTCTCTCTCTCTCTGTGTCTCTCTGTGTCTCTCTCTCTCTCTCTCTCTGTGTGTCTCAATTTCTCTCTCTGTCTTTGTCTCTCTCTCTCTCAATTTATCTCTCTCTCTCTCTCTCTCTCTCTCTCTCTCTCAATTTATCTCTCTCTCTCTCTCTCTGTCTCAATTTCTCTCTCTCAATTTATCTCTCTGTCTTTCTGTCTCTCTCTTTCTCTTTCTCTCTGTCTCTCTCTGAGGCGTGACAGTGGTCTGGAATACTGAGATAAAGCCATGAGGCAGAGATCACACACACTGTATTGGACCAAACACACACAGCCCTTGGCTTTACACCCGGTGCACTTTCCGTCAAAGTACACACACAATCACAACCTTCAATGAGAAACCATGGTATTACCTGCTCTGCTGCCTCACTCTAAACTAAGCTTGAAATCCTCATGCTAGTATCTGGTTATGAAGCCAGGCTGCATGTCATGTTGTCTAGTTTTGCTGGCTAAAACAGCTGTCATAGAGAACCACATGTTTTTCATTCAGATTATACATTCTTTGTGTTAACTGACCTGGGTTCAAATACTATTTAAAATACATTTTCTTCGCTTGATTGCAGTGGCCTGGCTTTAACAGACCAATAGAATGGCTCAAAAATACAAAAATCCTACCCATCTGGCGTTCCAGGCAGGCTAAAGCAAATTCTAAAAGTATTCTGAAAATATCAAATAGTATTTGAACCCAGGTGTGTTGGGAAGTGGTAGGTTAGGATGATGAGGCTCTATAACTTCAGGGCCCGTGTCCACAAAGCGTCTCTAGAGTAAGACTGCTGATCCAGGATCGGTTTGGCCTTTTAGATCATAAAGAATAAGAATATATCGACCAGGGCTCTGTTCCTGGAGCACCCTGTTTCACCCTGTTTCAACCCTGTTTCAGGAGGGTATCTGTTCCTGAAGCACCCTGTTTCAACCCTGTTTCAGGAGGGTATCTGTTCCTGGAGCACCCTGTTTCACCCTGTTTCAACCCTGTTTCAGGAGGGTATCTGTTCCTGAAGCACCCTGTTTCAACCCTGTTTCAGGAGGGTATCTGTTCCTGGAGCACCCTGTTTCACCCTGTTTCAACCCTGTTTCAGGAGGGTATCTGTTCCTGAAGCACCCTGTTTCAACCCTGTTTCAGGAGGGTATCTGTTCCTGGAGCACCCTGTTTCACCCTGTTTCAACCCTGTTTCAGGAGGGTATCTGTTCCTGAAGCACCCTGTTTCAACCCTGTTTCAGGAGGGTATCTGTTCCTGAAGCACCCTGTTTCACCCTGTTTCAACCCTGTTTCAGGAGGGTATCTGTTCCTGAAGCACCCTGTTTCAACCCTGTTTCAGGAGGGTATCTGTTCCTGAAGCACCCTGTTTCACCCTGTTTCAGGAGGGTATCTGTTCCTGAAACACCCTGTTTCAACCCTGTTTCAGGAGGGTATCTGTTCCTGAAGCACCCTGTTTCAACCCTGTTTCAGGAGGGTATCTGTTCCTGAAGCACCCTGTTTCACCCTGTTTCAACCCTGTTTCAGGAGGGTATCTGTTCCTGGAGCACCCTGTTTCAACCCTGTTTCAGGAGGGTATCTGTTCCTGAAGCACCCTGTTTCACCCTGTTTCAACCCTGTTTCAGGAGGGTATCTGTTCCTGAAGCACCCTGTTTCAACCCTGTTTCAACCCTGTTTCAGGAGGGTATCTGTTCCTGAAGCACCCTGTTCCACTCTGTTTCAGGAGGGTATCTGTTCCTGAAGCACCCTGTTTCAACCCTGTTTCAACCCTGTTTCAGGAGGGTATCTGTTCCTGAAGCACCCTGTTTCACCCTGTTTCAGGAGGGTATCTGTTCCTGAAGCACCCTGTTTCACCCTGTTTCAGGAGGGTATCTCTTCCTGAAGCACCCTGTTTCACCCTGTTTCAACCCTGTTTCAACCCTGTTTCAGGAGGGTATCTGTTCCTGAAGCACCCTGTTTCACCCTGTTTCAGGAGGGTATCTCTTCCTGAAGCACCCTGTTTCACCCTGTTTCACCCTGTTTCAGGAGGGTATCTGTTCCTGAAGCACCCTGTTTCAACCCTGTTTCAACCCTGTTTCAGGAGGGTATCTGTTCCTGAAGCACCCTGTTTCACCCTGTTTCAGGAGGGTATCTGTTCCTGAAGCACCCTGTTTCAGGAGGGTATCTGTTCCTGAAGCACCCTGTTTCAACCCTGTTTCAACCCTGTTTCAGGAGGGTATCTGTTCCTGAAGCACCCTGTTTCAACCCTGTTTCAGGAGGGTATCTGTTCCTGAAGCACCCTGTTTCACCTTGTTTCACCCTGTTTCAGGAGGGTATCTGTTCCTGGAGCACCCTGTTTCACCCTGTTTCAGGAGGGTATCTGTTCCTGGAGCACCCTGTTTCACTCTGTTTCAACCCTGTTTCAGGAGGGTATCTGTTCCTGAAGCATCCTGTTTCACCCTGTTTCAGGAGGGTATCTGTTCCTGAAGCACCCTGTTTCACCCTGTTTCAACCCTGTTTCAGGAGGGTATCTGTTCCTGGAGCACCCTGTTTCACCCTGTTTCAGGAGGGTATCTGTTCCTGGAGCACCCTGTTTCAACCCTGTTTCAGGAGGGCATCTCTCCAGGAACAGAGTTGGAGAGCCCTGAGATAGACAGATCCTAGATCAGCACTTATACTTTGAGACTCTCTGTGGAAACGTTACCTGGTGTGTCTGAGGAGTTCCGTCTTCTCGTACTGTCCCCTAGTGGTGGGAATTGGAACTGCTATGCAGGTCTTTATATAAGGCTGACGGTCAAACACTGTAGTGTTTCATATGCTACATCAGTGGGAATCAGTCTTCTACACTACACTAGTTGGTTAGGTTATAGCTTGTATTTGACTCCATTGGGGTAAAATGGTTTAGTTATAATGAAGTGGTGACACGAATTGTAATATTTCTCTGTATTTTCTCTTTCAGGATACAACCATCCCTCACTCATTAAAGTGATGTCCAACCCCAACAATATGGTAGGTACGGAGGGAGGGAGGCAGGGAGTTAGGGGGAGAGGGGAGGGAGGGAGTTAGGGGGGTAGGGGGAGAGGTAGGGAGGGAGGGAGGGAGGGAGGTAGGGGGAGAGAGAGAGAGAGAGAGAGAGGGGGGGGGGTACAGAGGTATAGAAAGAGAGAGGGAGGGAGAGAGGGAGGGAGGGAGTTATGTGAGTTGAATGCTGTAACACAGAATATATTTTGTATAAAAGTCCCATGATGCTAGTGACTGTTCATTACTGCTGATCACTTATTAACCATCACTTATTCACTTTAACACAATATTTCAGTTGTGGTGTATGTTACATTAGTTTAATTTGATGACTTTATTGTTTTATTCCAAGTCATCATCTCATCACTATAGAGCTGTTGCCTCTGCTGTCTGACAAAATCACTATTTTAGTAGTTCTTCAAAGTAAACAAGACTTTATGACTGCTGAATACCAACTATCAATCACTTAGATCATGTATTTTCAGGTAGAGATGCCTTGCGAAGTAACTGCTCTCTATGAACTCACAGAAAAAAACCTAACCAAATGGAATCTCTCAGCACGAACTGTTATTGAAAACCAATCAGAAGACATTGGAGTTGAACATCTCTCTCCAGGTTTATCTGACAGTCCTGCTTAGTTCCCCATGTTTACCTCTTTCTCCCTTCCTCTCAGAGTGCGTTTGTGAACAGGCCAGCTCTTGGTATCATGCCACCCGAGAACTTTCCGGAAAAGCTGGCGGAAAGCCTTCTCTCAGTGAGTGACACACACACAACACACACACACACACACACACAACACACACGTTGAATACACTGGATTCTTTACTGAAACTAACTAGTGATGGATTCTAGCTGGACCCCACTACTGTAGACTGACTTCCTCCATTTAAAAAGACCAGAAACGAACTAGTGATGGATTCTAGCTGGACCCCACTACTGTAGACTGACTTCCTCCATTTAAAAAGACCAGACACTAACTAGTGATGGATTCTAGCTGGACCCCACTACTGTAGACTGACTTCCTCCATTTAAAAAGACCAGAAACTAACTAGTGATGGATTCTAGCTGGACCCCACTGCTGTAGACTGACTTCCTCCATTTAAAAAGACCAGAAACGAACTAGTGATGGATTCTAGCTGGACCCCACTACTGTAGACTGACTTCCTCCATTTAAAAAGACCAGAAACTAACTAGTGATGGATTCTAGCTGGACCCCACTACTGTAGACTGACTTCCTCCATTTAAAAAGACCAGACACTAACTAGTGATGGATTCTAGCTGGACCCCACTGCTGTAGACTGACTTCCTCCATTTAAAAAGACCAGACACTAACTAGTGATGGATTCTAGCTGGACCCCACTGCTGTAGACTGACTTCCTCCATTTAAAAAGACCAGAAACTAACTAGTGATGGATTCTAGCTGGACCCCACTGCTGTAGACTGACTTCCTCCATTTAAAAAGACCAGACACTAACTAGTGATGGATTCTAGCTGGACCCCACTACTGTAGACTGACTTCCTCCATTTAAAAAGACCAGAAACTAACTAGTGATGGATTCTAGCTGGACCCCACTACTGTAGACTGACTTCCTCCATTTAAAAAGACCAGAAACGAACTAGTGATGGATTCTAGCTGGACCCCACTACTGTAGACTGACTTCCTCTATTTAAAAAGACCAGAAACGAACTAGTGATGGATTCTAGCTGGACCCCACTACTGTAGACTGACTTCCTCCATTTAAAAAGACCAGAAACGAACTAGTGATGGATTCTAGCTGGACCCCACTACTGTAGACTGACTTCCTCCATTTAAAAAGACCAGAAACGAACTAGTGATGGATTCTAGCTGGACCCCACTGCTGTAGACTGACTTCCTCCATTTAAAAAGACCAGAAACGAACTAGTGATGGATTCTAGCTGGACCCCACTACTGTAGACTGACTTCCTCCATTTAAAAAGACCAGAAACTAACTAGTGATGGATTCTAGCTGGACCCCACTACTGTAGACTGACTTCCTCCATTTAAAAAGACCAGAAACTAACTAGTGATGGATTCTAGCTGGACCCCACTACTGTAGACGGACTTCCTCCATTTTAAAAAGACCAGAAACGAACTAGTGATGGATTCTAGCTGGACCCCACTACTGTAGACTGACTTCCTCCATTTAAAAAGACCAGAAACTAACTAGTGATGGATTCTAGCTGGACCCCACTACTGTAGACTGACTTCCTCCATTTAAAAAGACCAGAAACTAACTAGTGATGGATTCTAGCTGGACCCCACTACTGTAGACTGACTTCCTCCATTTAAAAAGACCAGAAACTAACTAGTGATGGATTCTAGCTGGACCCCACTGCTGTAGACTGACTTCCTCCATTTAAAAAGACCAGAAACTAACTAGTGATGGATTCTAGCTGGACCCCACTACTGTAGACTGACTTCCTCCATTTAAAAAGACCAGAAACTAACTAGTGATGGATTCTAGCTGGACCCCACTGCTGTAGACTGACTTCCTCCATTTTGTGGATTGTGCTTGTCCTTCTGACTGGATACCATCCAAAATGCTCCTTCTCTCTCCTCCCCACTTCTCTTCTCCTCTGTCCAGGTTGCTCCTAGTGGTATGAGTCGTGTTCAGACCATGGCCTGTGGATCCTGCTCAAATGAGAATGCATATAAAGCCATGTTCATCTGGTACAGAGTGAGTACATACAAAGCCCTGTTCATCTGGTACAGAGTGAGTACATATAAAGCCCTGTTAATCTGGTACAGAGTGAGTACATATAAAGCCATGTTCATCTGGTACAGAGTGAGTACATACAAAGCCCTGTTCATCTGGTACAGAGTGAGTACATACAAAGCCCTGTTCATCTGGTACAGAGTGAGTACATACAAAGCCCTGTTCATCTGGTACAGAGTGAGTACATACAAAGCCCTGTTCATCTGGTACAGAGTGAGTACATACAAAGCCCTGTTCATCTGGTACAGAGTGAGTACATACACTGAGTGTACAAAACATTAAGAACACCTGCTCTTTCAGTCAAATGTATTTCTAAAGCTCTTTTTTACATCAGCCGATGTCACAAAGTGTTTATACATGACATAGACTGACCAGGTGTTATACATGACATAGACTGACCAGGTGTTATACATGACATAGACTGACCAGGTGTTATACATGACATAGACTGACCAGGTGTTATACATTACATAGACTGACCAGGTGTTATACATGACAGACTGACCAGGTGTTATACATGACATAGACTGACCAGGTGTTATACATGACATAGACTGACCAGGTGTTATACATGACGTAGACTGACCAGGTGTTATACATGACGTAGACTGACCAGGTGTTATACATGACGTAGACTGACCAGGTGTTATACATGATGTAGACTGACCAGGTGTTATACATGACGTAGACTGACCAGGTGTTATACATGACGTAGACTGACCAGGTGTGACGTACTGACCAGGTGTTATACAGACGTAGACTGACCAGGTGTTATACATGACGTAGACTGACCAGGTGTTATACATGACGTAGACTGACCAGGTGTTATACATGCCATAGACTGACCAGGTGTTATACATGACATAGACTGACCCGGTGTTATACATGACATAGACTGACCAGGTGTTGTACATGACATAGACTGACCAGGTGTTATACATGACATAGACTGACCAGGTGTTATACATGACATAGACTGACCAGGTGTTATACATGACATACATGACATAGACTGACCAGGTGTTATACATGACATAGATTGACCAGGTGTTATACATGACATAGACTGACCAGGTGTTATACATGACATAGATTGACCAGGTGTTATACATGACATACATGACATAGACTGACCAGGTGTTATACATGACATAGACTGACCAGGTGTTATACATGACATAGACTGACCAGGTGTTATACATGACATAGACTGACCAGGTGTTATACATGACATAGACTGACCAGGTGTTATACATGACATAGACTGACCAGGTGTTATACATGACATAGACTGACCAGGTTGTTATACATGACATAGACTGACCAGGTGAATCCAGGTGATCCCTTATTGATGTCACTTGTTAAATCCACTTCAATCAGTGTAGATGAAGGGGAGGAGACGGGTTAAAGAAGGATTTTTAAGCCTTGATACATGGATTGTGTATGTGTTGCCATTCAGAGGGTTAATGGGCAAGACAAAATATTTGAGTGCCTTTGAACGGGGTATGGTAGTAGGTGCCAGGCGAACCGGTTTGTGTCATGAACTGCAACGCTGCTGGGTTTTTCACACTCAACAGTTTCTGTGTGTATCAAGAATGGTTCACCACCCAAAGGACATCCAGCCAACTGGACTCCACTGTGGAAGCATTGGGGTCAACATGGGCCAGCATCCCTGTGGAGTCAACATGGGCCAGCATCCCTGTGGAGTCAACATGGGCCAGCATCCCTGTGGAGTCAACATGGGCCAGCATCCCTGTGGAGTCAACATGGGCCAGCATCCCTGTGGAGTCAACATGGGCCAGCATCCCTGTGGAGTCAACATGGGCCAGCATCCCTGTGGAGTCAACATGGGCCAGCATCCCTGTGGAGTCAACATGGGCCAGCATCCCTGTGGAGTCAACATGGGCCAGCATCCCTGTGGAGTCAACATGGGGCCGGCATCCCTGTGGAGTCAACATGGGCCGGCATCCCTGTGGAGTCAACATGGGCCAGCATCCCTGTGGAGTCAACATGGGCCAGCATCCCTGTGGAGTCAACATGGGCCAGCATCCCTGTGGAGTCAACATGGGCCAGCATCCCTGTGGAGTCAACATGGGCCAGCATCCCTGTGGAGTCAACATGGGCCAGCATCCCTGTGGAGTCAACATGGGCCAGGATCCCTGTGGAGTCAACATGGGCCAGGATCCCTGTGGAGTCAACATGGGCCAGGATCCCTGTGGAGTCAACATGGGCCAGTCAACATGGGCCAGCATCCCTGTGGAGTCAACATGGGCCAGCATCCCTGTGGAGTCAACATGGGCCAGCATCCCTGTGGAGTCAACATGGGCCAGCATCCCTGTGGAGTCAACATGGGCCAGCATCCCTGTGGAGTCAACATGGGCCAGCATCCCTGTGGAGTCAACATGGGCCAGGATCCCTGTGGAGTCAACATGGGCCAGGATCCCTGTGGAGTCAACATGGGCCAGCATCCCTGTGGAGTCAACACAGGATCCCTGTGTAACGCTTTCAACACCTTGTAGAATCCAATGCCCTGATGAATTGAGGCTGTTCTGAGGGCAAAATGGGGGCAATTCAATAGTAGGAAGGTGTTCTTAATGTTTTGTACACTCAGTGTATATATTTATATACACAATATCTACTCAATATAAGGAGAATATATATACAATATAGATGAAACACTACCATGTTCAGCTGAGACAATCCACATTATATAGTCAATATATTTACAAAATGTACTGTATACCACTGGACACAATTGAAACATAGTATATTGTCTTGTCTTGTCTTTCTTGTCTGTCTTGTCTGTCTTGTCTTGTCTTGTCTTGTCTCAGAATAAGGAGAGAGGCCACAACATCCCCTCTGATGAAGACGTGAGCTCCTGTATGATCAACCAGGTGGGTGAAATCTGTTTTATTAGTCGTATGTACGGGATACACATGGTACGCCTCGTCCAATGAAATGCTTACTGGCAGGTTCCTTCTGGACCATGCAACAACAATATGAACTTTTAAAAGATACGAATAGGAACATAAAGTAAATGTCTCAGTAAACATTTTAATATCACTATAATACAGGAAGGAACCATTTATAGTCCCGTATTTACATGTATTGGGGATGAGGGGCAGTGTATAAACTGAGCAGTATAGTGTGTGTGTGTGTGTGTGTGTGTGTGTGTGTGTGTGTGTGTGTGTGTGTGTGTGTGTGTGTGTGTGTGTGTGTGTGTGTGTGTGTGTGTGTGTGTGTGTGTGTGTGTGTGTGTGTGTGAGAATCAGAGCAGGCCATGACCGGTGTTCCTCTTGACTATTCTTTAGTAGCCACACTAAAAGCACTCTCTCACGCTCTAATTCTCTCTCTCTCTCCCTCCCATGTTTTCCCTCGTTCTCCCTCTCTGTCTCTCTCCCCCTCCTCTCCCTCGTTCTCCCTCATTCTCTCTCTCATTCTCTCTCTCCTCCGTACTCTCTCCCTCATTCTCTCTCCCCCCCTCTCCTCTCTCCCTTGTTCTCTCTCACTCAGAGCCCTGGCTGTCCAGACGTCAGCATCCTGTCATTTATGGGTGGATTTCATGGCAGAACAATGGGTCAGTAAGGTTAAATATTTTACACATCTTCTTGTTGAATGAAAGTAAAATAACAGACCTGCCTCATCAGGTGGTGGCATTGCAGTGTATTGGTTGCAAGAAATCACCATCCACCATGAGACCCACAAAGACCCAAAAGACATGGCTTCTAGTCACCTTACACTCCCAGAAGCTGCTCATAGGAGCTGTTTTATAGACCTAGACACTGAAACCCAAAATGACAGAGTTTGGTGAACATTCTGTCATGCTGGCGGGCGACTTCAATGTGCACCATGAAGACTGGCTGGGTAGCTGAACAACTGTCATGCTGGCGGGCGACTTCAATGTGCACCATGAAGACTGGCTGGGTAGCTGAACAACTGTCATGCTGGCGGGCGACTTCAATGTCCACCATGAAGACTGGCTGGGTAGCCGAACAACTGTCATGCTGGCGGGCGACTTCAATGTCCACCATGAAGACTGGCTGGGTAGCTGAACAACTGTCATGCTGGCGGGCGACTTCAATGTCCACCATGAAGACTGGCTGGCTAGCCGAACAACTATCATGCCGGTTGCCGGGCTGACAGCTTGTAAGCTGCTTAGGCCTACAGCAGATTGTGGTTACCGCAACCAGAGGAGATCACATCCTGGACCTCATCATGACTGACCTTCCGGCTGTGTCTACAACACTCGCCAACCTGGGCACCTCGGACCACAACCCTGTCCTAGTAAAGCTTGATCTGCCTGTATACAGAGACAAGCCTTACAAGAGGAAAGTGTGACAATACAACACAGCTAGCTACTGGGGAATGCCAGGCTTTTTCACATCCACTGACTGGCAGAAAGTCTTCTCTGAGAAAGATACGGAGAAGATGTATGACTAGATCACTGACATCACCCATGATGCCACGGAGCAATTCATCCCCAGCAAAACTCTCACCAGACAGCCTGGGGGAAAAGTATGGTTTGACGAAAGACCAGGAGAGCAGAACTCTCACCAGACAGCCTGGGGGAAAGTATGGTTTGACGAAAGACCAGGAGAGCAGAACTCTCACCAGACAGCCTGGGGGAAAGTATGGTTTGACGAAAGTCCAGGAGAGCAGCAAGGACGAAGAAACGTAGCCTCCCCCCCCCCCCCCCCCCCCCCAACAGCTAAGAAAAAAACTAGCGCCAACAAGCAGCAGTTTGCCCAAGTCAGACACATTCAACCAGACTGAGAAGCAAGCTAGAAGGAACCGGAATATCAAACTCACAAAGGTACTCACTGATAACACCCTAAGTGTTATTTTCCTCTAGCTGCTCTAGCTGCTCTACCGAGGCCCATTCAAACCCCAAGGACATCAACAGGCTCCTGAAAAGCCTGAAGCCTGACAGAGACTGACAGCTCCACATAACCCAGATGTGAGCCAGTCGACATGGATTAGAATCCCACTGCCCTTTGACTTCCTCCTTTCTCTTCCCCTACTGTCCTGTCTGTTCCCCTACTGTCCTGTCTGTTCCCCTACTGTCCTGTCTGTTCCTCTACTGTCCTGTCTGTTCCCCTACTGTCCTGTCTGTTCCCCTACTGTCCTGTCTGTTCCCCTACTGTCCTGTCTGTTCCCCTACTGTCCTGTCTGTTCCCCTACTGTCCTGTCTGTTCCCCTACTGTCCTGTCTGTTCCTCTACTGTCCTGTCTGTTCCCCTACTGTCCTGTCTGTTCCCCTACTGTCCTGTCTGTTCCCCTACTGTCCTGTCTGTTCCCCTACTGTCCTGTCTGTTCCCCTACTGTCCTGTCTGTTCCCCTACTGTCCTGTCTGTTCCCCTACTGTCCTGTCTGTTCCTCTACTGTCCTGTCTGTTCCCCTACTGTCCTGTCTGTTCCCCTACTGTCCTGTCTGTTCCCCTACTGTCCTGTCTGTTCCCCTACTGTCCTGTCTGTTCCTCTACTGTCCTGTCTGTTCCTCTACTGTCCTGTCTGTTCCCCTACTGTCCTGTCTGTTCCCCTACTGTCCTGTCTGTTCCCCTACTGTCCTGTCTGTTCCACTACTGTCCTGTCTGTTCCCCTACTGTCCTGTCTGTTCCCCTACTGTCCTGTCTGTTCCGCTACTGTCCTATCTGTTACCCTACTGTCCTGTCCACCATCCTGAGGACTTCCTGGTCCACCATCCTGAGGACTTCCTGGTCCACCATCCTGAGGACTTCCTGGTTCACCATCCTGACGACTTCCCGGTTCACCATCCTGACGACTTCCCGGTTCACCATCCTGAGGACTTCCCGGTCACCATCCTGAGGACTTCCCGGTCACCATCCTGAGGACTTTCTGGTCCACCATCCTGAGGACTTCCTGGTCCACCATCCTGAGGACTTCCTGGTCCACCATCCTGAGGACTTCCTGGTCCACCATCCTGAGGACTTCCTGGTCACCATCTTGAGGACTTCCTGGTCACCATCCTGAGGACTTCCCGGTTCACCATCCTGAGGACTTCCCGGTTCACCATCCTGAGGACTTCCTGGTCCACCATTCTGACGACTTCCCGGTTCACCATCCTGAGGACTTCCTGATCCACCATCCTGAGGACTTCCTGATCCACCATCCTGAGGACTTCCTGGTCCACCATTCTGACGACTTCCCGGTTCACCATCCTGAGGACTTCCTGATCCACCATTCTGAGGACTTCCCCGTCCTGATGTTTTTTTATATATATTTTTGAACCTTTATTTAACTAGACAAGTCAGTTAAGATCCACCATCCTGCGCTCTCGTTTAGTTTTACGGTAGCGTAACAGAATGTAAGCTCGTGAGATCAGGATGCTCCAACGAGGGTAGGACTGCCCCACTCCTTAAAAACAACAACTCACTGTGTCTGATCTGTTTTCAGGTTGCTTGGCAACGACGCACTCTAAGGCCATCCACAAGCTGGATGTGCCGTCATTTGATTGGCCGATCGCTCCCTTCCCTAAACTGAAGTATCCTCTGGAGGAGTTCACACGGGAGAACGCACAGGAAGAGGCCCGCTGCCTGGAGGAGGTGTGTGTGTGTGTGTGTGTGTGTGTGTGTGTGTGTGTGTGTGTGTGTGTGTGTGTGTGTGTGTGTGTGTGTGTGTGTGTGTGTGTGTGTGTGTGTGTGTGTGTGTGTGTGTGTGTGTGTGTGTGTGTGTGTTAGGATTTAATATTTTCCTGAGAATCTACCAATTTTCCCGGTATTCCCGTCCAAACTGGAAGTGCTAATTTAAAAGCATATAATACCAGCCCAAAAACACATCTGACATGATTATACTACTGTAAATGGAGGAATAGACACATGATTATACTACTGTAAATGGAGAAATAGACACATGATTATACTACTGTAAATGGAGAAATAGACACATGATTATACTACTGTAAATGGAGAAATAGACACATTGGTTGCAATTGAATCAATCTCAAAGTTCTATCAAAGTCACCACACTATTTGGTTGATAGTTTTAATGTAGGTCTATGAACCACTGACTGGTATAGACTAGTTTTAATGTAGGTCTATGAACCACTGACTGGTATAGACTAGTTTTAATGTAGGTCTATGAACCACTGACTGGTATAGACTAGTTTTAATGTAGGTCTATGAACCACTGACTGGTATAGACTAGTTTTAATGTAGGTCTATGAACCACTGACTGGTATAGACTAGTTTTAATGTAGGTCTATGAACCACTGACTGGTATAGACGAGTTTTAATGTAGGTCTATGAACCACTGACTGGTATAGACTAGTTTTAATGTAGGTCTATGAACCACTGACTGGTATAGACTAGTTGTAATGTAGTCCTATGAACCACTGACTGGTATAGACTAGTTTTAATGTAGTCCTATGAACCACTGACTGGTATAGACTAGTTTTAATGTAGGTCTATGAACCACTGACTGGTATAGACTAGTTTTAATGTAGTCCTATGAACCACTGACTGGTATAGACTAGTTTTAATGTAGGTCTATGAACCACTGACTGGTATAGACTAGTTGTAATGTAGTCCTATGAACCACTGACTGGTATAGACTAGTTTTAATGTAGTCCTATGAACCACTGACTGGTATAGACTAGTTTTAATGTAGGTCTATGAACCACTGACTGGTATAGACTAGTTTTAATGTAGTCCTATGAACCACTGACTGGTATAGACTAGTTTTAATGTAGGTCTATGAACCACTGACTGGTATAGACTAGTTTTAATGTAGGTCTATGAACCACTGACTGGTATAGACTAGTTTTAATGTAGGTCTATGAACCACTGACTGGTATAGACTAGTTTTAATGTAGGTCTATGAACCACTGACTGGTATAGACTAGTTTTAATGTAGGTCTATGAACCACTGACTGGTATAGACTAGTTTTAATGTAGGTCTATGAACCACTGACTGGTATAGACGAGTTTTAATGTAGGTCTATGAACCACTGACTGGTATAGACTAGTTTTAATGTAGGTCTATGAACCACTGACTGGTATAGACTAGTTGTAATGTAGTCCTATGAACCACTGACTGGTATAGACTAGTTTTAATGTAGTCCTATGAACCACTGACTGGTATAGACTAGTTTTAATGTAGGTCTATGAACCACTGACTGGTATAGACTAGTTTTAATGTAGTCCTATGAACCACTGACTGGTATAGACTAGTTTTAATGTAGTCCTATGAACCACTGACTGGTATAGACTAGTTTTAATGTAGTCCTATGAACCACTGACTGGTATAGACTAGTTTTAATGTAAGTCTATGAACCACTGATTGGTATTGTCTAGTTTTAATGTAAGTCTATGAACCACTGACTGGTATTGTCTAGTTTTAATGTAGTCCTATGAACCACTGACTGGTATAGACTAGTTTTAATGTAGGTCTATGAACCACTGACTGGTATAGACTAGTTTTAATGTAGTCCTATGAACCACTGACTGGTATAGACTAGTTTTAATGTAAGTCTATGAACCACTGATTGGTATTGTCTAGTTTTAATGTAGGTCTATGAACCACTGACTGGTATAGACTAGTTTTAATGTAGTCCTATGAACCACTGACTGGTATAGACTAGTTTTAATGTAGTCCTATGAACCACTGACTGGTATTGTCTAGTTTTAATGTAGGTCTATGAACCACTGACTGGTATAGACTAGTTTTAATGTAGGTCTATGAACCACTGACTGGTATAGACTAGTTTTAATGTAGTCCTATGAACCACTGACTGGTATAGACTAGTTTTAATGTAAGTCTATGAACCACTGATTGGTATTGTCTAGTTTTAATGTAGGTCTATGAACCACTGACTGGTATTGTCTAGTTTTAATGTAGTCCTATGAACCACTGACTGGTATAGACTAGTTTTAATGTAGTCCTATGAACCACTGACTGGTATTGTCTAGTTTTAATGTAGTCCTATGAACCACTGACTGGTATAGACTAGTTTTAATGTAGGTCTATGAACCACTGACTGGTATAGACTAGTTTTAATGTAGGTCTATGAACCACTGACTGGTATAGACTAGTTTTAATGTAGTCCTATGAACCACTGACTGGTATAGACTAGTTTTAATGTAAGTCTATGAACCACTGATTGGTATTGTCTAGTTTTAATGTAGGTCTATGAACCACTGACTGGTATTGTCTAGTTTTAATGTAGTCCTATGAACCACTGACTGGTATAGACTAGTTTTAATGTAGTCCTATGAACCACTGACTGGTATTGTCTAGTTTTAATGTAGTCCTATGAACCACTGACTGGTATAGACTAGTTTTAATGTAGGTCTATGAACCACTGACTGGTATAGACTAGTTTTAATGTAGGTCTATGAACCACTGACTGGTATAGACTAGTTTTAATGTAGGTCTATGAACCACTGACTGGTATAGACTAGTTTTAATGTAGGTCTATGAACCACTGACTGGTATTGTCTAGTTTTAATGTAGTCCTATGAACCACTGACTGGTATTGTCTAGTTTTAATGTAGTCCTATGAACCACTGACTGGTATAGACTAGTTTTAATGTAGGTCTATGAACCACTGACTGGTATAGACTAGTTTTAATATAGGTCTATGAACCACTGACTGGTATAGACTAGTTTTAATGTAGTCCTATGATCCACTGTTGACTGACTGGTATAGACTAGTTTTAATGTAGGTCTATGAACCATTGTTGACTGACTGGTATTGTCTAGTTTTAATGTAGGTCTATGAACCACTGTTGTCCGACTAGTAAAATATGATGAGGTTATTACAGTCTAGTGAAAATTCCATTTATTTTAGTCTACCTTTATCTGAAAGATGCAGCTTGGTCCTTGTCTCTCTCCGTACACCTGGCTATCAGGCAGTTTTCTTTATTTCTCTTGTTGTGGTGATTTTGTCAGAGGGAACATGTCTGATTCTCCGCTAATCAAACCGATCAGCTGTAGCAGAGATTCAGTACCACGGATAGCGCTGTGGTTTATCAATTGACCGCGTATCTAAACCCACTGTGAATCATACGCCATTCTACTTTTGGCTATATTTAATGTAAAAGACAACATTTACTTGTTAGCATTCGTTATCAGGTGTTAGCATTCGTTATCAGGTGTTAGCATTCGTTATCAGTTGTTAGCATTCGTTATCAGGTGTTAGCATTCGTTATCAGGTGTTAGCATTCGTTATCAGTTGTTAGCATTCGTTATCAGGTGTTAGCATTCGTTATCAGGTGTTAGCATTCGTTATCAGTTGTTAGCATTCGTTATCAGGTGTTAGCATTCGTTATCAGGTGTTAGCATTCGTTATCAGTTGTTAGCATTCGTTATCAGTTGTTAGCATTCGTTAGCCTAAAAATCAATGGTAGGCATATTTCTAGCAATAAAGTCAATGATAATCTCTCAAGGCTCCATGGGTCTTTCGGTCACGGCCGGCTGCGACAGAGCCTGGACTCGAACCAGGATCTCTAGCAGCACAGCTAGCTGTGTCTTAGACCACTGAGACAGAGCCTGGACTCGAACCAGGATCTCTAGCAGCACAGCTAGCTGTGTCTTAGACCACTGAGACAGAGCCTGGACTCTAACCAGGATCTCTAGTAGCACAGCTAGCTGTGTCTTAGACCACTGAGACAGAGCCTGGACTCTAACCAGGGTCTCTAGTAGCACAGCTAGCTGTGTCTTAGACCACTGAGACAGAGCCTGGACTCGAACCAGGATCTCTAGCAGCACAGCTAGCTGTGTCTTAGACCACTGAGACAGAGCCTGGACTCTAACCAGGATCTCTAGCAGCACAGCTAGCTGTGTCTTAGACCACTGAGACAGAGCCTGGACTCTAACCAGGGTCTCTAGTAGCACAGCTAGCTGTGTCTTAGACCACTGAGACAGAGCCTGGACTCGAACCAGGATCTCTAGCAGCACAGCTAGCTGTGTCTTAGACCACTGAGACAGAGCCTGGACTCGAACCAGGATCTCTAGCAGCACAGCTAGCTGTGTCTTAGACCACTGAGACAGAGCCTGGACTCTAACCAGGGTCTCTAGTAGCACAGCTAGCTGTGTCTTAGACCACTGAGACAGAGCCTGGACTCTAAACCAGGATCTCTAGTAGCACAGCTAGCTGTGTCTTAGACCACTGAGACAGAGCCTGGACTCTAACCCAGGATCTCTAGTAGCACAGCTAGCTGTGTCTTAGACCACTGAGACAGAGCCTGGACTCTAAACCAGGATCTCTAGTAGCACAGCTAGCTGTGTCTTAGACCACTGAGACAGAGCCTGGACTCTAACCCAGGATCTCTAGTAGCACAGCTAGCTGTGTCTTAGACCACTGAGACAGAGCCTGGACTCTAACCAGGATCTCTAGTAGCACAGCTAGCTGTGTCTTAGACCACTGAGACAGAGCCTGGACTCTAACCAGGATCTCTAGTAGCACAGCTAGCTGTGTCTTAGACCACTGAGACAGAGCCTGGACTCTAACCAGGATCTCTAGTAGCACAGCTAGCTGTGTCTTAGACCACTGAGACAGAGCCTGGACTCTAACCAGGATCTCTAGTAGCACAGCTAGCTGTGTCTTAGACCACTGAGACAGAGCCTGGACTCTAACCAGGATCTCTAGTAGCACAGCTAGCTGTGTCTTAGACCACTGCGCCACAGGGAGGACCTCCCATTATTTTTCAACATGAAAAACAGACTGTCAGAAACAGAGTAAATATAATTGTAGGTAGGCCTAACTGTAATTGTAGCTGACTGATTCTCAAGACCCAGCCAAACAAATGTAGAAAAGCATTCTACACACAAACTTAGGCTATAGGCTCCGTAAAACAACCTGGTGGTCCTACCCAGTAGCAAACTAACAAACTAAATCCTTTGCATAGGCTATAGGCTACGTAAAACAACCTGGTGGTCCTACCCCGTAGCAAACTAACAAACTAAATCATTTGCATAGGCTATAGGCTGTACCTTTGGGGCTCTCAAAAAGTGCACAGTGCACCAATGCTTCCTGGTTTCTGATCTTGGTCACAAATTGGCCACAGACGGGGGTGACCTGGATCGTGTGCATCAAACCGCTGCTGCAGGTATTTTGACCTGTTTTTTGTGTGTGTGTGTGTGTGTGTGTGTGTGTGTGTGTGCCCCCCCCAGGTAGAGGACCTGATAGTCCAGTGGCGTCAGAAGGGCCGGCCGGTGGCTGGGATAGTGATTGAACCCATCCAGGCTGAGGGAGGAGACAACCACGCAACACCAGACTTCTTCAAGAAGCTACGGAACATCGCACGCAAGGTTGGGGGGGAGAGAGGGAGGAGGGGGGGGGGGGGGGGGGGGTCATACACACTGTAGTCTGGAGAGGGAGGAGGGGGGAGGGTCATACACACTGTAGTCTGGAGAGGGAGGAAGGGGGAGTCATACACACTGTAGTCTGGAGAGGGAGGAGGGGGGGAGGGGGGAGTCACACACTGTAGTCTGGAGAGAGAGGGGGGGAGGGGGGAGAGTCATACACACTGTAGTCTGGGGAGGGGGAGTCATACACACTGTAGTCTGGAGAGAGAGGGAGGGGGGAGTCATACACAATGTAGTCTGGGGGGGGAGTCATACACACTGTAGTCTGGGGAGGGGGAGTCATACACACTGTAGTCTGGAGAGAGAGGGAGGGGGGAGTCATACACACTGTAGTCTGGAGAGGGAGGAGGGGGGGGAGGGTCATACACACTGTAGTCTGGAGAGAGAGGGAGGAGGGGGGAGTCATACACACTGTAGTCTGGAGAGGGAGGGGGAGGGGGGAGAGTCATACACACTGTAGTCTGGAGAGAGAGGGAGGAGGGGGGAGAGTCATTAACAAGGTTGGCTGGAGAGAGAGGGGGGAGAGTCATACACAATGTAGTCTGGAGAGAGAGGGAGGGGATGAGAGTCATACACAATGTAGTCTGGGGAGGGAGGAGGGGGGGAGGGTCATACACACTGTAGTCTGGAGAGAGAGGGGGGGAGGGGGGAGAGTCATACACAATGTAGTCTGGAAAGGGAGGAGGGGGGAGAGTCATACACAATGGGAGTGTAAAGGGAGTCATACACAATGTAGTCTGGAGAGGGAGGAGGGGGGGGGGAGTCATACACAATGTAGTCTGGAGGGAGGGGGGGGAGAGTCATACACAATGTAGTCTGGAGAGGGAGGGAGGGGAGTCATACACACTGTAGTCTGGAGAGAGGGGGAGGGGGGGAGAGTCATACACAATGTAGTCTGGAGAGGGAGGTGGGGAGAGTCATACACAATGTTGGCTAGAGGGAGGAAGGGGATGAGAGTCATAGACAAGGTAGTCTGGAGAGGGAGGGGATGAGAGTCATTAACAAGGTAGTCTGGAGAGGGAGGGGATGAGAGTCATACAAGGTAGACTGGAGAGGGAGGGGATGAGAGTCATTAACAAGGTAGACTGGAGAGGGAGGGGATGAGAGTCATACACAAGGTAGTCTGGAGAGGGAGGGAGGGGATGAGAGTCATACACAAGGTAGTCTGGAGAGGGAGGGAGGGGATGAGAGTCATACACAATGTAGTCTGGAGAGAGAGGGAGGGGATGAGAGTCATACACAAGGTAGACTGGAGAGGGGGGAGGGGATGAGAGTCATACACAAGGTAGACTGGAGAGGGAGGGGATGAGAGTCATTAACAAGGTAGACTGGAGAGGGAGGGATGAGAGTCATACACAATGTAGTCTGGAGAGAGAGGGAGGGGATGAGAGTCATACACAATGTAGTCTGGAGAGAGAGGGAGGGGATGAGAGTCATACACAATGTAGTCTGGAGAGGGAGGGGATGAGAGTCATTAACAAGGTAGTCTGGAGAGGGAGGGGATGAGAGTCATACACAATGTAGTCTGGAGAGGGAGGGAGGGGATGAGAGTCATACACAAGGTAGTCTGGAGAGGGAGGGAGGGGATGAGAGTCATTAACAAGGTAGTCTGGAGAGAGAGGGGATGAGAGTCATACACAAGGTAGACTGGAGAGGGAGGGAGGGAGGGAGGGGAGTAGGGAGGGAGGGGAGTGTGGAGGGGGGGAGAGTCATACACAATGTAGTCTGGAGAGGGAGGGAGAGTCATACACAATGTTGGCTAGAGGGATGAAGGGGATGAGAGTCATAGACAAGGTAGTCTGGAGAGGGAGGGGATGAGAGTCATACACAATGTAGTCTGGAGAGGGAGGGGATGAGAGTCATTAACAAGGTAGTCTGGAGAGGGAGGGAGGGGATGAGAGTCATACACAATGTAGGGCTGGGCAATATGGCCAAAATCTCTTATCCCGATATAGGTCATTTCATATCCCGATAACGATACATATCACGATATAGCACATTTTCTGTAAATTCAATGAATAAATAGTTTATATAAAATGACCACATCTAAAGGCCTTTTTCTTAATACATTTTGAATTATACTCAACAAATAAAAGGTACTTTTAAAAGGTACTCACATTTGATTATTTCTCCTTTTATTTAGAATTTTTATTTAATTTTCAATTAAGCATTTTAACTAAATATTAATGTATAAAATCTAAAAAGGTAAATAGAAAACACTTCAACTATTGTTACAAACAAAATAAATATAGGCCTAAAATACATATATGTGGGCTTGCCTGTTTGGCATGTTATTTTTGCCATTAATACGTGTCACATATCAATGTGCATTTGGTACCTTGGGTCGAGTGTTAGCACCGACTCACGAAACCCCCGTTACTCGACCGTGTAAATTGGGGCCGTGTCTTTGCAGATGTAAGTTGTAACGGCAGCTGTTACCTCCTTCCATCTTCGTGATTCTTTGCCATATGGTGTGCCGCGGGCAAACGCCTCTTCAACGTCTGAGTCAGGGTTTAGTTTTGAGCACTTGACTGTACTTCTTTGGGTCTCGTCCGTAGACTCTCTCCGTACTGTTTCACATGATTCTTGCGCAGGTGGTAAAGGAGGTTAGTGGTGTTTGAGTCTGTTGTCGGGACCGGCCTGCGGAATATTTAGCAGAGGATGGTTTTCTGGTCCATGTCAGACTTTTCATACCCAAACCACGTCCATACGACCGAAGTAGCCCCTCTTTAAGGTACGAGCTCCGTGTCTCTGTACTCTGTGTCACGTTCACTCTCTTCCATGTTTGTTTGTGTTGCAAATGTCCTTCCACAACGCAAAGCGTCGTCCAATTGACTACAAATATTGCCGTAAAGAGTGTGATTTGCGACACAGTGAAATAAACGATAGAGCATAATATAAAAACATAGACGTTTTTCTATCGTCACACGATATATATCGTCATATCGCCCAGCCCTAACACATGGTAGTCTGGGGTGACACTGAAATAAAGTCCATCCATCCATCATGGAAGGAACAAAACATCCTCCCCTCCCCCCCCCTCCTCCCCTCGTCCCCCCTCCTCCCCTCCTCCCCTCCTCCCCCCTCTCTCAGCATGGCAGTGCGTTCCATGTGGATGAGGTGCAGACAGGTGGAGGAGCTACCGGGAAGTTCTGGGCTCATGAACACTGGGGGATGGACGACCCTGCTGACATCGTCTCCTTCAGCAAGAAGATGCTCACTGGAGGTTTCTACCATAAAGACGAGCTGCAGGCAGACAAGGTAACACACACACACACAGGACACACACAGGACACACACAGGACACACACAGGACACACACAGGACACACACACACACACACACACACACACACACACACACACAGGACACACACAGGACACGGACACACACAGGACACACACACAGGACACACACACAGGACACACACAGGACACACACACAGGACACACACAGGACACACACAGGACACACACACACACACACACACACACACAGGACACACACACAGGACACACACACACACACACACAGGACACACACACACACACACACACACAGGACACACACACAGAACACACACACACACAGGACACGCACACACACACACACTTTGTTTATGTGTGCAATGTATAACCGTATTATGGCTGTGTGTGTTTTCTTTCCCAGGCCTACCGTATCTTTAACACGTGGATGGGTGACCCGTCTAAGAACCTGTTCCTGGCTGAGGTTCTGAACGTGATCCGCCGAGAGAACCTTCTGGAGGAGGTGACCCGCTCTGGGAAGACTCTGCTACAGGGACTCTACCAACTACAGGTACCAGAGACTCTACCAACTACAGGCACTAGAGACAGAGACTCTACCAACAACAGGTACCAGAGACTCTACCAACTACAGGTACTAGAGACAGAGACTCTACCAACTACAGGTACCAGAGACAGAGACTCTACCAACTACAGGTACCAGAGACTCTACCAACTACAGGTACCAGAGACTCTACCAACTACAGGTACCAGAGACTCTACCAACTACAGGTACCAGAGACTCTACCAACTACAGGTACCAGAGACAGAGACTCTACCAACTACAGGTACCAGAGACTCTACCAACTACAGGTACCAGAGACTCTACCAACTACAGGTACTAGAGACTCTACCAACTACAGGTACCAGAGACTCTACCAACTACAGGCACTAGAGACTCTACCAACTACAGGTACTAGAGACCGAGACTCTACCAACTACAGGTACCAGAGACTCTACCAACTACAGGTACCAGAGACTCTACCAACTACAGGTACCAGAGACTCTACCAACTACAGGCACTAGAGACAGAGACTCTACCAACTACAGGTACCAGAGACTCTACCAACTACAGGTACCAGAGACTCTACCAACTACAGGCACTAGAGACAGAGACTCTATCAACTACAGGTACCAGAGACTCTACCAACTACAGGTACCAGAGACTCTACCAACTACAGGTACCAGAGACTCTACCAACTACAGGCACTAGAGACTCTACCAACTACAGGTACCAGAGACTCTACCAACTACAGGCACTAGAGACTCTACCAACTACAGGCACTAGAGACTCTACCAACTACAGGTACCAGAGACAGAGACTCTACCAACTACAGGCACTAGAGACAGAGACTCTACCAACTACAGGTACCAGAGACTCTACCAACTACAGGTACTAGAGACAGAGACTCTACCAACTACAGGTACCAGAGACAGAGACTCTACCAACTCCAGGTACCAGAGACTCTACCAACTCCAGGTACCAGAGACTCTACCAACTACAGGGACTAGAGACTCTACCAACTACAGGTACCAGAGACTCTACCAACTACAGGTACTAGAGACTCTACCAACTACAGGTACTAGAGACCGAGACTCTACCAACTACAGGTACCAGAGACTCTACCAACTACAGGTACCAGAGACTCTACCAACTACAGGTACCAGAGACTCTACCAACTACAGGCACTAGAGACAGAGACTCTACCAACTACAGGTACCAGAGACTCTACCAACTACAGGTACCAGAGACTCTACCAACTACAGGCACTAGAGACAGAGACTCTACCAACTACAGGTACCAGAGACTCTACCAACTACAGGTACCAGAGACTCTACCAACTACAGGCACTAGAGACAGAGACTCTATCAACTACAGGTACCAGAGACTCTACCAACTACAGGTACCAGAGACTCTACCAACTACAGGTACCAGAGACTCTACCAACTACAGGTACCAGAGACTCTACCAACTACAGGTACCAGAGACTCTACCAACTACAGGTACCAGAGTCAGATACTCTACCAACTACAGGTACTAGAGACAGAGACTCTACCAACTACAGGTACTAGAGACAGAGACTCTACCAACTACAGGTACTAGAGACAGAGACTCTACCAACTACAGGCACTAGAGACAGAGACTCTATCAACTACAGGTACCAGAGACTCTACCAACTACAGGTACCAGAGACTCTACCAACTACAGGTACCAGAGACTCTACCAACTACAGGTACCAGAGACTCTACCAACTACAGGTACCAGAGACTCTACCAACTACAGGCACTAGAGACAGAGACTCTATCAACTACAGGTACCAGAGACTCTACCAACTACAGGTACCAGAGACTCTACCAACTACAGGTACCAGAGACTCTACCAACTACAGGTACCAGAGACTCTACCAACTACAGGTACCAGAGTCAGATACTCTACCAACTACAGGTACTAGAGACAGAGACTCTACCAACTACAGGTACTAGAGACAGAGACTCTACCAACTACAGGTACTAGAGACAGAGACTCTACCAACTACAGGTACTAGAGACAGAGACTCTACCAACTACAGGTACTAGAGACAGAGACTCTACCAACTACAGGTACTAGAGACAGAGACTCTACCAACTACAGGTACTAGAGACAGAGACTCTACCAACTACAGGTACCAGAGACAGAGACTCTACCAACTACAGGTACCAGAGACAGAGACTCTACCAACTACAGGTACTAGAGACAGAGACTCTACCAACTACAGGTACCAGAGACTCTACCAACTACAGGTACTAGAGACAGAGACTCTACCAACTACAGGTACCAGAGACTCTACCAACTACAGGTACCAGAGACAGAGACTCTACCAACTACAGGTACCAGAGACGTTGTGTGTGCATGCTAACGTCTGTACCTCTCCTTCAGGACCAGTACCCTAACCTGTTGAGCAGTGCTCGGGGACAGGGGACATTCTGTGCCATCGACATCCGTGATGACGCCACACGCAACAGCATCATCCTCAGAGCCCGGGACAAGGGTAAGACACACTATTCACACACAACCCCCCCACACACACACACCCACACACACACACAGATGGATGGACAGACAGACAGACAGACGGATGGCTGGATGGATGGATAGAGACATGCCCGTGTACAAACACACAACCCACACACACACATATGGATGGACAGACAGACAGAAACACCTGCGTACACACTCCACGCTGGTGATCTTCTGTGTAACCTCTATCTTCTCTGTCTGTCTCTCAGGTGTTCTGCTGGGTGGCTGTGGAGATCGGTCCATCCGGTTCCGTCCTGCTCTGGTGTTTAAAGAGTACCATGTTCACATGTTCCTGAACGTGTTCAGCGACGTCCTGGCAGAACACAACTAGAACCCTGCCCCGGTCCCGTCCATACTGGACTGGGCCAAACCAACATAGGCGAAGACCAACTGGGGATGCGGTGTAGGGGAGAGGAAGCACAAGAGTCTTAACCTATAACAGAGGTTCACACAGTAACGCATACACTTAAAGGGATGCTACGGGATTTTGGCAATGAAGGGCTTTTTCTCCTTCCCCAGAGTCAGATGATACTCGTGGATACCATTTTTATGTATCTGTGTGCTGTTCGAAGGAAGTTGCTAACTAGCGCTAGCGCAATTGCTAACTAGCATTAGCACAATGACTGGAAACATTGGCTCGTGAAACTACCTCTAACTTCCTTCAACCTGGAGACACAGAGACATAAAAATGGTATCTATGAGTTCATCTGACTCTGGGGAAGTGGATAAAGGGCCTCACTGCCACAATCCCGAAGTCTCCCTTTAACACATACTCAAACACACACCATACACACACACACACACTTGAATATGTCCCATTGCTAATGTGGCAGTCCTAGCATTCCTCATGTCACAGTAATGTCCTAATGATACGCCTGCAAAAGGCAGAAGCACAAAACATAGTCTTATTTTGGTCATATCACACAAACCCTCCAACTCCCTAACAGATGAAGGCACAGCCAGATGTTTTAGAACAAACACACCTGACAGGAGTGGTTAGCAGCAAGCTAACCTAAACGAGGTTGTAATGATACAAAATGGCCGCCGCACGCCGACCCTTTAGCCCCTGACCTTGAGATGATGTCCTAGTTTGGGTTCTGTGGGGTCCTCTGAGTGTCCTAGTTTGGGTTCTGTGGGGTCCTCTGAGTGTCCTAGTTTGGGTTCTGTGGGGTCCTCTGAGTGTCCTAGTTTGGGTTCTGTGGGGTCCTCTGAGTGTCCTAGTTTGGGTTCTGTGGGGTCCTCTGAGTGTCCTAGCTCTTTTTAACAGAACAATTATGTTTCCTTTTGACTTGGGTTCTCAACCCCAGACATTGGGATTTTGTGAAGGAGAATATTATATTAGATGATGTAGTGTGTCTGCATGTTATTGTTCCTGAACTTCCTTTGGGTTGAAGGAATTGAGAACTGGGTTCCAGACTCACTGTACGTCAGGGCTAACAGTCTATTTTAAACCCCCCACTTACTAACACATAACCATACTTACCTACAGATATACCCATGTTTAAAATTGAAGGCAGGTTTTTGCAGTCAGAACCGCTAAATAAAAAGCTGTATTATATTTGTTGACTTGTTTGGGACGTAGTCCTATTAGAGTGCATCTTGCCATATTCATCCCGTTTCCTCGTGAAACAACTGGACTCCTTATTGATGTACAGCACAAGGTGTCTACGTTGTTCTCAATGCCTGTAGTTGTTGTTGTTTTAAACGTTGTGGACAGGTTGAAATAGCAGCAGTAACACCAAGGAGACGGCTTCAGCATTAACCACTGTAGAAGCTTTATAATGTGGCCATGACGATGGTGATGACGATTACAGTGATGATGATACCTGTCTTGTTAACCAGCCCAATCAGTATTGTATAGAGAGCTGATTTCCTGTTAACCCTTAACAATAGTAGAAGCATTGCTATGTTTGTTTACATTGTTCTGTGAGGTTAAAGGTTATTGCAGATCTCTAATTATTGTTGAATTATTGTCTATGAAGCATCCTCTATGTATCCTAAAATAAAACCAGAATCACATTGTAATGAATTCCTTTGGAGTTTGTGTGTTTCTTATCATATGTTTCTGTTTGCCTTGTCTACAACAGTGGAGAGGGGTGTAAGTGTGTGTTGTGTTGGTTCCTGACAGAGCCTTTCAACCAAACACAACATGTATTTACCAGCCCATCATTCTTTCATAGGACAACAAAAAAGTAAACATCTTTAATGTGTTTTAAAACACCAGCTTTATTTGTCTTTACCCGAACCAGGAACGTCCCATATGGTGGAACTGAGTTCAAACAGAAGCAGGGTTGTTGCGTCAACAATTTGACATAAATAAACATTCTACAAACGTCATTATTTACAATCGTCAGTTAATAACAATAAGATCCAAGCTTTCCTAATGAAACGTTTTTACCTGACACAGGGACACTGAGGATTCATACCAAACCCAAAACCCTGGATAGAGGGGCTCAGTGAATGTGGAGGTGAATGTGTACAGGTGGGTCAGTGTGTCAGAGGAGGCTCTATAGAAGGACAGAGTGCCTGCCGGCCAGTCCAGATACACTCCTACTCTGTTGGAGTGGGGAGATGGGACAGGTATGTCCGTTTCCTTATTATTGTGCCAGGCAGTGTAGCTGTCGTTAGAACTCCATAGACTCCAGGACTTGTTATTGGCTCCCAGCACACAGTCATTACTGTCTCCTCTCCTGCTGATTCCTTTATATGTCACTCCTATATGAGCCCTCCCACTCCTCTCTACCTCCCAGTAACAGCGCCCAGTCAGACCCTCTCTACACAGCACCTGGTCCCAGTAGTTAAATCTCTCTGGGTGATCAGGATACGGCTGCTCCTCTCTCCTACATGTCACCTTCCTGTTCTCCTCAGACAGAGTGAGGAGTCTGTATGCTGTGTTTGGGTCCAGTGTGAGATCACAGGCATCTGTTAGGGAAGATCAATATCAGAAATCCTGATCATCAGAATGTTAATCATCAAGGTATTTTATGAAGACGATGATGTAATGGAATTATGACATCTGACAGACAGACTGCTTGTAAAGACCTTTTTCTAGTCTCTGGTATTTTTGGGTTAAGTTTGGGACTATAATTGATGTATAGGACTATTACGGATGCCACAGCCCGTTGTCAACCGGAAAAGTTTGTTTTTCCGATAGTTCCTCTTTAATACCAATACTCCAGTTTTAATTGCTATATTGTAATTACTTCGCCACCATGGCCTATTTATTACCTTACCTCCCTTATCTTACCTCATTTGCACTCACTGTATATAGACTTTTTTATTTTGTTCTACTGTATTATTGACTGTATGTTTGTTTATTCCATGTGTAACTCTGTGTTGTTGTTTGTGTCGAACTGCTTTGCTTTATCTTGGCCAGGTCGCAGTTGCAAATGAGAACTTGTTCTCAACTAGCTTACCTGGTTAAATAAAGATTAAATTAAATTTAAAAAATACATCTGACAGACTGCGCATCAATCTGTATTGTTGGGGTCTTTTCATCTCACGTCTGATGATTCTGTTACCATGGGAGGATGACTCATAATAATGGCTGACCATAACTCTCCTGTGGTGTACAAGCAAGATGTCAGTTATAGACTACAATTTACATGTAAACAAACAAACGAAATACATTGGATTGGATACCTGGCTCTGTGCACAGAACCACGTTTAGACTCAATTCACTGGATTCTGTACAGGGCTTGATAAATTGGATTGGATACCTGGCTCTGTGCACAGAACCACGTTTAGACCCAATTCACTGGATTCTGTACAGGGCTACACACTAAGAAAAGAGGGTTCCTCAAGGGTTCTTTGGAATGGCTGATGGTTCTATGTGGAACCCTTTGAGCCCTTCAATGGTTCTTTGCCGTTCACAAAAGTGTTCTTTGCTCTGTAGTGATAATTAAAATGTAAGGGAACGTGGTTTGCTCACAGCTCTTCTTGTGCAACCCTGAGTGTCATTCCAGTTTATCTAATGTGTTGTGTTATGCTGGGTTATATTGGGTTAGGTTGTGTTATGTTGTGTTATATTGTGTTAGGTTGTGTTATATTGTGTTATGTTGTGTTAAGTTGTGTTATATTGTGTTAGGTTGTGTTATATTGTGTTAAGTTGTGTTATATTGTGTTATGTTGTGTTATATTGTGTTAAGTTGTGTTATATTGTGCTATATGTATGACTATGGCCAGTGTTTTGGGAAAGACTCACATATGGCCTTGTGTCAATAGATAACGGTTGATTTAGTCAGTGGTTCACAATGTTCTCCTCAGGGACCCCCAGCTGTTCCAGAGCTACCACACCTGATTAAACTGGTCCATTAACTCAATAATTCATATCTATGGAATTTTAACAATAATATGGCTAACCAGAATAGAAAAACCTAGATTCTTCTTCTTCTTTGAGATTGATGAAGGCTCTATAAAAGAACCGTAAAATGGTTCTATTTATAGCCCCAAAAAGGGTTGTAACCATGGCAGTACGCTTGTTTGGTGCTATATAGAATATTTTTGTCAATGGTGCTATTAAGAACCCTCATGAAAGGGTTCTTAATAGCACCATACAGGTTCACAGCCACGGGAAGATGTTTTGAGTTGGAGGCCTGAAAGGGGGGGATATTTTTAACAGAATATTTTTAGAATACCACACAAATGGCCGGCTACTGATCAACTGGCTAGGATGCAAATTTGGAACTTAATTTATTAACAAAAATCGCATTTATAATAATTTGTTTAACATTATAATCTTATATCATTGTTATTATTATAGTCCTATTTATTAATCTAAACCAGTTATTTTAATAGCCTATGCAAAACGTGTTTTATTTCATTCTGTTGAGAACGAAAACAATCCTGCTCGTATTTACCCTATAAACAACGGCTTGATCACGTTTGATATTACCTTAATAAAGTTTATAAAAGGTGTGGCTGTTAGTCTGTTACAGTGCAGGTCTACGATATGAAGGCAGTGAGCCCTGGCGCTCCAACTGACTCCGACAGTAGAACTTGAGGTGAGGAAGAATGTTCCAGGCCGACAGGAGGTACTCCTACAATCTAACAATATAAGAGGAAGAATGTTCCAGGCCGACAGGAGGTACTCCTACAATCTAACAATATAAGAGGAAGAATGTTCGAGGCCGACAGGAGGTACTCCTACAATCTAACAATATAAGAGGAAGAATGTTCCAGGCCGACAGGAGGTACTCCTACAATCTAACAATATAAGAGGAAGAATGTTCCAGGCCGACAGGAGGTACTCCTACAATCTAACAATATAAGAGGAAGAATGTTCCAGGCCGACAGGAGGTACTCCTACAATCTAACAATATAAGAGGAAGAATGTTCCAGGCCGACAGGAGGTACTCCTACAATCTAACAATATAAGAGGAAGAATGTTCCAGGCCGACAGGAGGTACTCCTACAATCTAACAATATAAGAGGAAGAATGTTCCAGGCCGACAGGAGGTACTCCTACAATCTAACAATATAATGCTTATCTTTACATTAGACTGCTTCTGTGAGTCTATATCTGTTTAGCAGACACAGTAGCCATCTGACAGAATGTGGGTGTTGTAGCATGTCACCAGCATCTCTCTCTGAATGCTTCTCTTCTTTTATATAGATGGTGTCATATTAATATCATACAGGGGACATCTAGGCCTATAGGTCTCTGTATACAATGGCCTGATACATTTAGAGCTCAAATCTCCCAACAGCTGAACCGTGAGGTGAACAATTATTGTTTTAGGAAAGTAGAAACCAATAAAACAATACGCTATCAAGTTTAGAATATGCTACACATCAAAATTCAAAACACAAGGAATAGTGTTTTTGTCATTTGTTATCCCTCATTTATTGATGGGACTGGCTGCATTGGTGGATGCCCTAATAGTGTATTCATCCAATGGGAGGGGAGCTAGTAGACAGTGGGAGGGAGAGTATAGGTTATTCATCCAATGGGAGGGGAGATAGTAGACAGTGGGAGGGAGAGTATAGGTTATTCATCCAATGGGAGGGGAGCTAGTAGACAGTGGGAGGGAGAGTATAGGTTATTCATCCAATGGGAGGGGAGATAGTAGACAGTGGGAGGGAGAGTATAGGTTATTCATCCAATGGGAGGGGAGCTAGTAGACAGTGGGAGGGAGAGTATAGGTTATTCATCCAATGGGAGGGGAGCTAGTAGACAGTGGGAGGGAGAGTATAGGTTATTCATCCAATGGGAGGGGAGCTAGTAGACAGTGAGAGGGGGAGAATAGGTTATTCATCCAATGGGAGGGGAGCTAGTAGACAGTGAGAGGGGGAGAATAGGTTATTCATCCAATGGGAGGGGAGCTAGTAGACAGTGGGTGGGGGAGAATAGGATATTCATCCAATGGGAGGGGAGCTAGTAGACAGTGGGTGGGGGAGAAAAGGTTATTCTTCCCAGCAGCCAATACTCACATTTCCTTAGCCCTGGTATGATTCTGCACTTTTCACCATTTTCAATGCTGAAGGAGAATAAAATAGACAATTAAAAAGACACACACACACACACACACACACACACACACACACACACACACACACACACACACACACACACACACACACACACACACACACACACACACACACACACACGTATATATATAAATAATTACGTATTACGGACATTCAGATTCTATGAGAAAGAGACAAAGAAAGAGCTCCAAACACTGTCCTAATTTAACTGGATGTTTGGCCCACAAGTTATCAATTTACTCAAGTTTCTCCAGTCTGCAGTGTGGATCCTCCAGTCCAGCAGAGAGCAGTCTGACTCCTGAGTCTCCTGGGTGATTGTAGCTCAGGTCCAGCTCTCTCAGGTGTGAGGGGTTTGACCTCAGAGCTGAGACCAGAGAAGCACAGCCTTCCTCTGTGACCAGACAGCCTGACAGCCTGTAGAGTTAAACATTATTTAACCACACACTGACTAAATACCAGACAATACAACCTTATCTTCTCATTCTCAGATGTTCCTAACAACAACACGTCACGTCCCTGACAGACCTGGATTCAAATAGTGTCTGATTTCTTTCAAATAGGTTTAAGCACACTAATGACCATCTTGTTTAATTCAGCTAAACTAAGTATTTAGATGTTTGTTTCGTTACCTTGACAGCAGTCTATGTACAAGGAGAGACTGCAGTCAACAAGCAACTAACAAACGCTAATAATAAAAATGTCCAGGCCCAAGTCTCCTCCGTTGAACACCGTAAACATGTTCCTGTTGTTTTTTCAGCCCCCAAAAAATGTGCTTTTCTTTCAAAACAAGGACATTTCTAAATGACCCCAAACTTTTGAACGGTAGTGTATGTAAATGTTCTAAATTAGCAAAAATGTCAAAACATTTCTAAAAACCTGTTTTCTTTTATTACATTTTTGAATAATGTGGAAAAAGTCAAGGGGTCTGAATAGTGAATACTTTCCAAAGGTACCAAACACATAAAGTCCATTGTAAAACATGTGGATCTGGTGAACAGGTATCACTTGTTGACCAACTACAGGAATACTGACCTCAGAGTCTCCAGTTTACAGTGGGGATTCCCCAGTCCAGCAGAGAGCAGCTTCACTCCTGAATCCTTCAGGTCATTGTTACTCAGGTCCAGCTCTCTCAGGTGTGAGGGGTTTGACTCCAGAGCTGAGACCAGAGAAGCACAGACTTCCTCTGTGAGCAGACAGTTTGACAGCCTGCAGAGAGATTACATTTGAAGGGTTCAAAGGGGCCCCTCAAGTTTAAAACCCAACCACCATGTATACTGTATATGGTCAGTCTAATCACATACGGTATGGTGAGTAAAAAAAAAAAAATACAAGCTGGATTTTAATTGGGTAGCTTGGGAACAGTGAAAGTTCAGTTCAATGGAAACTAAGAATATCAGGAGAACATTGGTATCTGTAGACATATATGGATTACTGACAAAACAATAGGATTTACTGACCTCAGTGTCTTCAGATTACAGTGGGGATTCCCCAGTCCAGCAGAGAGCAGCTCCACTCCTGAATCCTTCAGGTTGTTGTCACTCAGGTCCAGCTCTCTCAGGTTTGAGGAGTTGAGATATAAGGCCAGAAATTCACAGCTTTTCTCTGTGAGGTTGCATCCTCTAACTCTACATGAAATCAAAAAGGCAATGATCAGCATGTCAGAAATACACTGTACAAGTTGAAGTTTGGGAACAATGACATTTAATTTCAACTGATACCAAACAGAATAGTTTTATACTGTCTGCTATAAACATATGGTTCTAATGAACTATCACAACTACAGGAATACTGACCTCAGAGTCTCCAGATTACAGTGGGGATTCCCCAGTCTAGCAGAGAGCAGCTCCACTCCTGAATCCTTCAGGTTGTTGTCACTCAGGTCCAGCTCTCTCAGGTTTGAGGAGTTGAGATATAAGGCCAGAAATTCACAACTTTTCTCTGTGAGGTTGCATCTAAGAAGCCTATTTGAAAAGTAAAAAGACAAAACGGTAAGCGTGTCACATAAACATGCTGTACAATTAGAAGTTTGGGACCCATGACATTTCATTTCAAATCAGCTGATACCAAACACATCAGGCTGATACTGTCTGCTATAAACATATGGTTCTAATGAACTATCACAACTACAGGAATACTGACCTCAGAGTCTCCAGTTTACAGTGGGGATTCCCCAGTCCAGCAGAGAGCAGCTTCACTCCTGAATCCTTCAGGTTGTTGTCACTCAGATCCAGCTCTCTCAGGTTTGAGGGGTTTAACCTCATTGCTGAGACCAGAAAAGCACAGCCTTCCTCTGTGACTAGACAGCCGGACAGCCTGCAGAGAGATTACATTTGAAGGGTTCAAGGGGGCCGCTTTGATGATCACACATCTTACAAGTCTCATTCCTCAAGTTTAAAACCCAACCACCATGTATACTGTATACGGTCCATCTAATCACATACTGGACTGCATGGTGAATTAGATTTTCATTTACAAACAGGATTTAAATTGGTTAGCTTGGGAACAGTGATAGTTCAGTTTAATGGAAACTAAAGAATAGCAGGAGTACGGAGTAGACACATGTGGATTTAATGACAAAACAATAAGATTCACTGACCTCAGAGTCTCCAGTTTACAGTGGGGATTCTCCAGTCCAGCAGAGAGCAGCTTCACTCCTGAATCCTGCAGGTCATTGTTACTCAGATCCAACTCTCTCAGGTGTTTTGTACAGGTCGTGTACAGAGCTGAGGCCAAGGCTTCACAGCATTTCACAGTGAGGTTACACTCATTAAGCCTTTGAAAAGTAAAACATAATGAACATTAATTTAGACAACTGTGTGTACATGTTGCAGAGCATTTGAGAATCAACAATGAATTTGTAATATGCTAATGTGTATCTGTGTATTCTGACTGATGATTATATTCAAAACCCATATTTACAGAGCAGCTCTGGAGGCTTTGACCACTGGCAGCAGCCTCAGAAGACCTTCCTCTGATCTGGAGTATTTCTTCAGGTCAAACACATCCAGCTTCTTTTCTGAAGTCAGCAACACAAAGACCAGAGCTGACCACTGTGCAGGTGACAGGTTGGGTTTTGAGAGACTTCCTGATCTCAGGAAGCTTTGGATCTCCTCCACTAGAGAATGGTCATTCAGTTCATTCAGACAGTGGAACAGATTGATGCATCTCTCTGGAGAGGGATTCTCCCTGATCTTCTCCTTGATGTACTTGACTGTTTCCTCATTGTCCTCTGACCTTCTTGTTCTCTTGTTCAGTAAGCCTCGTAAGAGAATCTGATTGGACTCCAGTGAGAGACCCAGAAGGAAACGAAGGAACAAGTCCAGGTGTCCATTCTTACTCTGTAAGGCCTTGTCCACTGCATGCTTGTGGAATTCAATTGTCGATTTTGTCCTGAACTGCGTGAGAAGCCTTCGGGTTGACAGTGTCTTAGATAATAGATTTCGATTTCTGTTGTTGAATGAGAGAAAGACATATACAGCAGCCAGAAACTCCTGTATGCTGACATGCACAAAGCAGTACACCTTCTCCTTGGAAATCCTAGTCTCCTGTCTAAAGATCTGTGTGCACACTCCTGAGTACACTGAGGCTTCAGTGACATCAATGCCACACTCTTTCAGGTCTGACTTGTAGAAGATCAGGTTGCCATTTTGAAGCTGTTGAAAAGCCAGCTTACAGATTTTCATGATCATCTCTTTATTCCAGTGTGACACTGTCTTCGCTTGTCCATGATACTTCCTATTCTTCTGTCTGGACTGAAATACAAAGAATTGTGAGTACATCTCAGTCAGGTTCTTGGGAATCTCTCCTGTCTTCTTTTCAGACAACAGGTCTTCAAGGACTGTTGCAGAAATCCAACAGAAGACTGGAATGTGGCACATGATGTGGAGGCTCCTTGATGTCTTTATGTGAGTGATTATTTTGCAGGCCATGTCCTCATCATCACTGAATCTCTTCCTGAAGTACTCCTCCTTCTGTGGATCGTTAAACCCTCGTACCTCCGTCACCTGGTCAACACACTCAGGAGGGATCTGATTGGCTGCTGCAGATCGGGAGGTTATCCAGAGGAGAGCAGAGGGAAGCAGCTTCCTGTGGATGAGGTTTGTCAGCAGTACGTCCACTGAGGTTGACTTTGTCACATCACGACAACTCTTGTTATTTTCAAAGTCTAGGGGCAGTCGGCACTCATCCAGACCATCAAAGATAAACAGAAATTTGAAATTGTTGTTCTTGAAAATTCCTGATTTTTTCACGCCTACAAAAAAATGATCTACAATGCCAACAAAGCTATGCTCTTCCTTTTTCATCAAATTCAGCTCTGGAAAAGGGAGTGGAAAAATGAAATGAATGTCTTGGTTTGCGTTTCCTCTAGCCCAGTCCAGAATGAACTTCTGCACAGATACAGTTTTTCCAATGCCAGCGACTCCCTTTGTCAGCACAGTTCTGATATGTTTTCCTCGTCCAGTTGAGGTTTTAAAGATGTCATTGCATTTGATTGATATCTCTGATCTTGCTGGTCTCCTGGATGCTGTCTCAATATGCCTCACCTCATGTCCAGTTATGACCTCTCCACTTCCACCCTCTGTGATGTAGAGCTCTGTGTAGATCTCATTGAGATCTACTGAATTTCCTGCTTCAGGTATCCCCTCAAATACATTTGTGTATGTATCTTTCAGGTAAGACTTGAGTTTCCAATGGTATGCAGACCCATCTGTATATCCAAACAACAGTTATTTAGTAAATGTTCAAAAACATGAAGAAAAGAGGGTTCCTCAAAGGTTCTCTGGGACATACCCCTTCCTCTTTCTCTTAGCAGGGGGTTGGTGTTGAGAAAGAAGCTGTTGAGGAAACATCTCATTCTTCTGTTCTAGTTCAGAGGCCCTCTGCAGATCAACAACATTGAGACTGAAGACCCTGGTGTTGTCTCTACGCTTCCTGTTTAGAAGTCTACAAAAGGTGGTAATGCTTAATCACAACATTTTAACATTCACTAAACCATTAACAAAATAATGGTTCTATGTAGAGCCAAAGAACCATGCTCATAAGGTTCCAAATGGAACCTTTAGGGTGCTATAAAGAACCTTTCCTAAGGTTCTATAAATAATCATTATTAAACGTTTCTCGTTCAAATATTTTTTATTGAACACACACAAGAATGGTGTATAGGTATAAAAGACAGGTATACAATTCTTATCTAAACATAAAAGAGCAGACAGAAACAAAAAGACCCAGAGTTCTAGATATAAAACAAATATTACAAAACAAGACATACAGAACAAGGACAGGTAGAAAGAAAGAGGGTAGGTGTCACCCCCCACTTATTCCCCCCCTTTATCCCTCCCCCACTTCTTCCCCCCCTTTATCCCTTCCCCTTATTCCCCTCCCGACTGCTCGGGTGGCGGTGCCAGCACATGCTGCCCAAAGGTGGATTAAAATATTACAATTGAGAGTGCGTTAAAAAGTACAAATTCACAGCGCCGAATGGTCCAGGTAAGAGAGGAAAAGCTGCCAGATTTGATCAAATGTTGATAGTTTATTGTTCAGAATATATCTAATTCTTTCTAAGTGTACAGTGTTTGCCAATTCGCTGAGCCATAATTTGGTAGTGGGCGCTTCCCTCTTTTTCCAAAACAACAAGATTAGTTATTAAACGTTTCTATATAGCCCCCCAAAAGGGTTCTGCTATGGTTACAACCCTTAAGGAGCTATATAGAACCTTTTTATATTTTTGTATCGAACCTTTATGGAGAACTTTACTATAAAGAACCTTCCTCAATCTCAATGGTTCTTTGTAAACCCCTTTGAAGACCCATACAAGGCTTTTTATTCTGGATAGCCATATTATATTTGTTTAATTCCATACATTTGTGTTAATTGACCAGTTTAATCAGGTGTGGTAGCTCTGAAACAGCTGGGGGTCCCTGAGGAGAACATTGAGAACCACTGACTTCATCAACCATTGTCAGTTGACACAAGGCCATATACGACAAAAAAAAAAACGAACAAAACTAAAAAAGTCTGGAAATGTATGATCTCACTACTGTAAGTCGCTCTGGATAAGAGCCTCTGCTAAATGACTCAAATGTATGATCTCACTACTGTAAGTCGCTCTGGATAAGAGCCTCTGCTAAATGACTCAAATGTATGATCTCACTACTGTAAGTCGCTCTGGATAAGAGCTAAATGATTTCATTGTAAATGTGAGGCTTTCACAAGACACCGTCACATTTAACATGTAAAGGCATAACACAACTGATTAAATAAACTAGAATTACACTCTCACGGTTGCACAAAAAGAGCTGGGCGCAAACCACGCCACAAAGTTATTCTAAGATCCACCGCCACTAAATTTTAATTGCTAAAAAGGGGAAAGAACCATTTTCTGAACTGCAAAGAACCATTGAAGGGCTCAATGGGTTTTCATTATGGTTCCACATAGAACCAAGGTTTAGTGAATATTAAAATGTTGTGATTAAACATTACCACCTTTTGTAGACTTCTAAACAGGAAGCGTAGAGACGACACCAGGGTCTTCAGTCTCAATGTTGTTGATCTGCAGAGGAACTAGAACAGAAGAATGAGATGTTTCCTCAACAGCTTCTTTCTCAACACCAACCCCCTGCTAAGAGAAAGAGGAAGGGGAATGTCCATAGATGGAGGGGGGTTACGTACAGTATGCAGCACTAATATCACCATCCTTTTCAACAGCTGTTCTTCAGCTGGAGATGAAGTTGGCAAGCATGTGTTCTCTGGCTACTCAACATCACTAAACAATACAGGAACTATCTACAGTATATTCCCTGTTGTTGAGCTAGGAGGTTTCCCTACAGTATATTACCTGTTGTTGAGCTAGGAGGTTTCCCTACAGTATATTACCTGTTGTTGAGCTAGGAGGTTTCCCTACAGTATATTCCCTGTTGTTGAGCTAGGAGGTTTCCCTACAGTATATTACCTGTTGTTGAGCTAGGAGGTTTCTCTACAGTATATTACCTGTTGTTGAACTAGGAGGTTTCCCTACAGTATATTACCTGTTGTTGAGCTAGGAGGTTTCCCTACAGTATATTACCTGTTGTTGAGCTAGGAGGTTTCCCTACAGTATATTACCTGTTGTTGAACTAGGAGGTTTCCCTACAGTATATTACCTGTGTTGAGCTAGGAGGTTTCCCTACAGTATATTACCTGTTGTTGAACTAGGAGGTTTCCCTACAGTATATTACCTGTTGTTGAGCTAGGAGGTTTCCCTATAGTATATTACCTGTTGTTGAGCTAGGAGGTTTCCCTACAGTATATTACCTGTTGTTGAGCTAGGAGGTTTCCCTATAGTATATTACCTGTTGTTGAGCTAGGAGGTTTCCCTACAGTATATTACCTGTATTGTTGAACTAGGAGGTTTCCCTATAGTATATTACCTGTTGTTGAGCTAGGAGGTTTCCCTACAGTATATTACCTGTTGTTGAGCTAGGAGGTTTCCCTACAGTATATTACCTGTTGTTGAACTAGGAGGTTTCCCTACAGTATATTACCTGTGTTGAACTAGGAGGTTTCCCTACAGTATATTACCTGTGTTGTTGAACTAGGAGGTTTCCCTACAGTATATTACCTGTTGTTGAGCTAGGAGGTTTCCCTACAGTATATTACCTGTTGTTGAGCTAGGAGGTTTCCCTATAGTATATTCCCTGTGTTGAGCTAGGAGGTTTCCCTACAGTATATTACCTGTTGTTGAGCTAGGAGGTTTCCCTACAGTATATTACCTGTTGTTGAGCTAGGAGGTTTCCCTATAGTATATTACCTGTTGTTGAGCTAGGAGGTTTCCCTACAGTATATTACCTGTTGTTGAGCTAGGAGGTTTCCCTACAGTATATTCCCTGTTGTTGAACTAGGAGGTTTCCCTACAGTATATTACCTGTTGTTGAACTAGGAGGTTTCCCTACAGTATATTACCTGTTGTTGAGCTAGGAGGTTTCCCTACAGTATATTCCCTGTTGTTGAACTAGGAGGTTTCCCTACAGTATATTACCTGTTGTTGAACTAGGAGGTTTCCCTACAGTATATTACCTGTTGTTGAGCTAGGAGGTTTCCCTATAGTATATTACCTGTTGTTGAACTAGGAGGTTTCTCTACAGTATATTACCTGTTGTTGAACTAGGAGGTTTCCCTACAGTATATTCCCTGTGTTGAGCTAGGAGGTTTCCCTATAGTATATTACCTGTGTTGAACTAGGAGGTTTCCCTACAGTATATTACCTGTGTTGAACTAGGAGGTTTCCCTACAGTATATTACCTGTGTTGAACTAGGAGGTTTCCCTACAGTATATTACCTGTTGTTGAACTAGGAGGTTTCCCTACAGTATATTACCTGTTGTTGAACTAGGAGGTTTCCCTACAGTATATTACCTGTTGTTGAACTAGGAGGTTTCCCTACAGTATATTACCTGTTGTTGAACTAGGAGGTTTCCCTACAGTATATTACCTGTGTTGAGCTAGGAGGTTTCCCTACAGTATATTACCTGTTGTTGAGCTAGGAGGTTTCCCTACAGTATATTACCTGTTGTTGAACTAGGAGGTTTCCCTACAGTATATTACCTGTTGTTGAGCTAGGAGGTTTCCCTACAGTATATTACCTGTTGTTGAACTAGGAGGTTTCCCTACAGTATATTACCTGTTGTTGAACTAGGAGGTTTCCCTACAGTATATTACCTGTTGTTGAGCTAGGAGGTTTCTCTACAGTATATTCCCTGTGTTGAGCTAGGAGGTTTCCCTACAGTATATTACCTGTTGTTGAACTAGGAGGTTTCCCTATAGTATATTACCTGTTGTTGAGCTAGGAGGTTTCCCTACAGTATATTACCTGTTGTTGAGCTAGGAGGTTTCCCTACAGTATATTCCCTGTTGTTGAACTAGGAGGTTTCCCTACAGTATATTACCTGTTGTTGAACTAGGAGGTTTCCCTACAGTATATTACCTGTTGTTGAGCTAGGAGGTTTCCCTATAGTATATTACCTGTTGTTGAACTAGGAGGTTTCTCTACAGTATATTACCTGTTGTTGAACTAGGAGGTTTCCCTACAGTATATTCCCTGTGTTGAGCTAGGAGGTTTCCCTATAGTATATTACCTGTTGTTGAACTAGGAGGTTTCTCTACAGTATATTACCTGTGTTGAACTAGGAGGTTTCCCTACAGTATATTACCTGTTGTTGAGCTAGGAGGTTTCCCTACAGTATATTACCTGTTGTTGAACTAGGAGGTTTCCCTACAGTATATTACCTGTTGTTGAACTAGGAGGTTTCCCTACAGTATATTACCTGTTGTTGAACTAGGAGGTTTCCCTACAGTATATTACCTGTTGTTGAACTAGGAGGTTTCCCTACAGTATATTACCTGTTGTTGAACTAGGAGGTTTCCCTACAGTATATTACCTGTGTTGAGCTAGGAGGTTTCCCTACAGTATATTACCTGTTGTTGAGCTAGGAGGTTTCCCTACAGTATATTACCTGTTGTTGAACTAGGAGGTTTCCCTACAGTATATTACCTGTTGTTGAGCTAGGAGGTTTCCCTACAGTATATTACCTGTTGTTGAGCTAGGAGGTTTCCCTACAGTATATTACCTGTTGTTGAACTAGGAGGTTTCCCTACAGTATATTACCTGTTGTTGAGCTAGGAGGTTTCCCTACAGTATATTCCCTGTGTTGTTGAACTAGGAGGTTTCCCTACAGTATATTACCTGTTGTTGAGCTAGGAGGTTTCCCTACAGTATATTACCTGTTGTTGAACTAGGAGGTTTCCCTACAGTATATTACCTGTTGTTGAGCTAGGAGGTTTCCCTACAGTATATTACCTGTTGTTGAACTAGGAGGTTTCCCTACAGTATATTACCTGTTGTTGAGCTAGGAGGTTTCCCTACAGTATATTACCTGTTGTTGAACTAGGAGGTTTCCCTACAGTATATTACCTGTTGTTGAACTAGGAGGTTTCTCTACAGTATATTACCTGTTGTTGAACTAGGAGGTTTCCCTACAGTATATTACCTGTGTTGTTGAACTAGGAGGTTTCCCTACAGTATATTACCTGTTGTTGAGCTAGGAGGTTTCCCTACAGTATATTACCTGTTGTTGAACTAGGAGGTTTCCCTACAGTATATTACCTGTTGTTGAGCTAGGAGGTTTCTCTACAGTATATTACCTGTTGTTGAGCTAGGAGGTTTCCCTACAGTATATTACCTGTTGTTGAGCTAGGAGGTTTCCCTACAGTATATTACCTGTTGTTGAGCTAGGAGGTTTCCCTACAGTGTTGTCATGATGTTGCCTGCTTGGGTACTGCAAACCCCATCCCCCTCTCCCTGCCTCTCCCTTTCCACCACAACCCATGCGGTGATCACAGAGAGATGTCGTAAATTCCTGAGAATCCCCCCCACCACAAACAGTATTAAGAGAGAGGGTAAACTTTCAGGACAAAGGAATTCTCTTCCACCTCACAGAACTTGAGGTACGAACATATTTCATGTTCCTGCAAAAGTAGGAAAGCTCGGTGAAGATCCTAGCTATTAACATGTCCATTTGTCCCCATGTGGGAAACTCATGTGAGACTGTGGGACCACATTACCATACCGCTGTTTATATAATAACCTCAGATATGAGGTTTACATCTGTGTGTTGTATAAAATGAATGAGTGAGTATGATACTGTTTGTATAATTGTGTAATATGATTTTGAACTGTTTAACGAAGGAAAATACAACTCCCTGTTGTATTTGAACTAAATCCAAGGACCGCCCCTGAGCCAGTTGGGTCAGAGACCATGGGACCACCCCTCTCTGCTATCTGAATAAAAGCCAACTCTAAGAAATTACCATTCAGACCATGTTTATCCTCAATGGGGAGAACGAAGGTTGAATGTAACATTGCTGAAGTTTAACCATACCACGTGGTTAAAACTCTTAAGACGAATGAGAACAAGTCTTTGATATTGACTACTAGTCTGCAGCTAGGAATTCGGTATCATTGAACGCGAAGAAAGACAACCGCCGAAACAAGAATTCTATAACGAATGTCACTCTGAACAATCCACAATAACTACGACAGAAGGAGCTCCAACAAAACGAACTTCTCTCCGACGATCAAGACGACACAAACAATGAGCGTAAATATATATATATTGATTGCAATTGTTCCCGAATGAGTGAGCGTTCATGTGTAAGGATTAGCATGTCAATTGTTATAAAGAGTATACTCTGTAGTGACTTCTGAATCGACCCCCCATCCATCCCTTTTGTCTAACAAGCCGCCATGCCGGTTCAGCCCACTAGGGCATATTTTCTCCTATCATTTCATGTAACTATTTTAAGTTTGTTTGTTTGTTTATGCATTTCTGTGAATTAATTAGTTAGTAATAAATAAATGATTTAAGACAATTGATGTATGGACGACTCATAGTGAAGACTGGGTTCGTGCAGATAATCAACGATTTACGACGTTTGGAATGAGACTGACGAGGTAGAGTAAATAAATCATTAATTAGAAGACTATTGATCAGATATGAAAATATCTGAAAGGTTATATTGGGAAATTATAACTTTGTAATCTAATAACTTTCCCTGGTGCCCTCGAATTCATAGTTAATTAGTTACGTTATTACTCAAGTGATAGCGTAATCCCTAATTACAGGAATCTTTTATAAAAACTATGTCTTCAATTTAACGATAGCAAAGACACGACAGTGTATTACCTGTGTTGTTGAACTAGGAGGTTTCCCTACAGTATATTACCTGTTGTTGAGCTAGGAGGTTTCCCTACAGTATATTACCTGTTGTTGAACTAGGAGGTTTCCCTACAGTATATTACCTGTGTTGAACTAGGAGGTTTCCCTACAGTATATTACCTGTTGTTGAACTAGGAGGTTTCCCTACAGTATATTACCTGTTGTTGAGCTAGGAGGTTTCCCTACAGTATATTACCTGTTGTTGAACTAGGAGGTTTCCCTACAGTATATTACCTGTTGTTGAACTAGGAGGTTTCCCTACAGTATATTACCTGTTGTTGAACTAGGAGGTTTCCCTACAGTATATTACCTGTTGTTGAGCTAGGAGGTTTCCCTACAGTATATTACCTGTTGTTGAACTAGGAGGTTTCCCTACAGTATATTACCTGTTGTTGAACTAGGAGGTTTCCCTACAGTATATTACCTGTTGTTGAACTAGGAGGTTTCCCTACAGTATATTACCTGTTGTTGAGCTAGGAGGTTTCCCTACAGTATATTACCTATTGTTGAGCTAGGAGGTTTCCCTACAGTATATTACCTGTTGTTGAGCTAGGAGGTTTCCCTACAGTATATTCCCTGTTGTTGAACTAGGAGGTTTCCCTACAGTATATTACCTGTTGTTGAGCTAGGAGGTTTCCCTACAGTATATTACCTGTTGTTGAACTAGGAGGTTTCCCTACAGTATATTACCTGTTGTTGAGCTAGGAGGTTTCCCTACAGTATATTCCCTGTTGTTGAGCTAGGAGGTTTCCCTACAGTATATTACCTGTTGTTGAACTAGGAGGTTTCCCTACAGTATATTACCTGTTGTTGAACTAGGAGGTTTCCCTACAGTATATTACCTGTTGTTGAACTAGGAGGTTTCCCTACAGTATATTACCTGTTGTGGAGCTAGGAGGTTTCCCTACAGTATAGTCCCTGTGTTGTTGAGCTAGGAGGTTTCCCTACAGTATAGTCCCTGTGTTGTTGAACTAGGATGTTTCCCTACAGTATATTACCTGTTGTTGAACTACGAGGTTTCTCTACAGTATATTACCTGTTGTTGAACTAGGAGGTTTCCCTACAGCACAGGTGTCAAACTCATTCCACGGGGGGCCGAGTGTCTGCGGGTTTTCGCTCCTCCCTTGTACTTGATTGATGAATTAACATCACTAATTAGTTAGGAACTCCCCACACCTGGTTGTCTAGGGCTTTATTGAAAGGAAAAACCAAAAACCTGCAGACACTAGGCCCTCCGTGGAATGAGTTTGACACCCCTGCCCTACAGTATATTACCTGTGTTGAACTAGGAGGTTTCCCTACAGTATATTCCCTGTTGTTGAGCTAGGAGGTTTCCCTACAGTATATTACCTGTGTTGAACTAGGAGGTTTCCCTACAGTATATTCCCTGTTGTTGAGCTAGGAGGTTTCCCTACAGTATATTACCTGTTGTTGAACTAGGAGGTTTCCCTAAAGTATATTACCTGTTGTTGAGCTAGGAGGTTTCCCTACAGTATATTACCTGTGTTGAACTAGGAGGTTTCCCTACAGTATATTACCTGTTGTTGAACTAGGAGGTTTCCCTACAGTATATTACCTGTTGTTAAACTAGGAGGTTTCCCTACAGTATATTACCTGTTGTTGAGCTAGGAGGTTTCCCTACAGTATATTACCTGTGTTGAGCTAGGAGGTTTCCCTACAGTATATTACCTGTTGTTAAACTAGGAGGTTTCCCTACAGTATATTACCTGTTGTTGAGCTAGGAGGTTTCCCTACAGTATATTACCTGTTGTTAAACTAGGAGGTTTCCCTACAGTATATTACCTGTTGTTGAGCTACGAGGTTTCCCTACAGTATATTACCTGTTGTTGAACTAGGAGGTTTCCCTACAGTATATTACCTGTTGTTGAGCTAGGAGGTTTCCCTACAGTATATTACCTGTGTTGTTGAACTAGGAGGTTTCCCTACAGTATATTACCTGTTGTTGAACTAGGAGGTTTCCCTATAGTATATTACCTGTTGTTGAACTAGGAGGTTTCCCTATAGTATATTACCTGTTGTTGAACTAGGAGGTTTCCCTACAGTATATTACCTGTTGTTGAGCTAGGAGGTTTCCCTACAGTATATTACCTGTGTTGTTGAACTAGGAGGTTTCCCTACAGTATATTACCTGTTGTTGAACTAGGAGGTTTCCCTATAGTATATTACCTGTTGTTGAACTAGGAGGTTTCCCTACAGTATATTACCTGTTGTTGAGCTAGGAGGTTTCCCTACAGTATATTACCTGTGTTGTTGAGCTACGAGGTTTCCCTACAGTATATTACCTGTTGTTGAGCTAGGAGGTTTCCCTATAGTATATTACCTGTTGTTGAACTAGGAGGTTTCCCTACAGTATATTACCTGTGTTGAACTAGGAGGTTTCCCTACAGTATATTACCTGTTGTTGAGCTAGGAGGTTTCCCTACAGTATATTACCTGTTGTTGAACTAGGAGGTTTCCCTACAGTATATTACCTGTTGTTGAGCTAGGAGGTTTCCCTACAGTATATTACCTGTTGTTGAACTAGGAGGTTTCCCTACAGTATATTACCTGTTGTTGAGCTAGGAGGTTTCCCTACAGTATATTACCTGTGGTGTTGAACTAGGAGGTTTCCCTACAGTATATTACCTGTTGTTGAGCTAGGAGGTTTCCCTACAGTATATTACCTGTGTTGAACTAGGAGGTTTCCCTACAGTATATTACCTGTTGTTAAACTAGGAGGTTTCCCTACAGTATATTACCTGTTGTTGAGCTAGGAGGTTTCCCTACAGTATATTACCTGTTGTTGAACTAGGAGGTTTCCCTACAGTATATTACCTGTTGTTGAGCTAGGAGGTTTCCCTACAGTATATTACCTGTTGTTGAGCTAGGAGGTTTCCCTACAGTATATTACCTGTTGTTGAACTAGGAGGTTTCCCTACAGTATATTACCTGTTGTTGAACTAGGAGGTTTCCCTACAGTATATTACCTGTTGTTGAACTAGGAGGTTTCCCTACAGTATATTACCTGTTGTTGAGCTAGGAGGTTTCCCTACAGTATATTACCTGTTGTTGAGCTAGGAGGTTTCCCTACAGTATATTACCTGTTGTTGAACTAGGAGGTTTCCCTACAGTATATTACCTGTTGTTGAACTAGGAGGTTTCCCTACAGTATATTACCTGTTGTTGAACTAGGAGGTTTCCCTACAGTATATTACCTGTTGTTGAGCTAGGAGGTTTCCCTACAGTATATTACCTGTGTTGAACTAGGAGGTTTCCCTACAGTATATTACCTGTTGTTGAACTAGGAGGTTTCCCTACAGTATATTACCTGTTGTTGAACTAGGAGGTTTCCCTACAGTATATTACCTGTTGTTGAACTAGGAGGTTTCCCTACAGTATATTACCTGTTGTTGAACTAGGAGGTTTCTCTACAGTATATTACCTGTGTTGAACTAGGAGGTTTCCCTACAGTATATTACCTGTTGTTGAGCTAGGAGGTTTCCCTACAGTATATTACCTGTTGTTGAGCTAGGAGGTTTCCCTACAGTATATTACCTGTTGTTGAGCTAGGAGGTTTCCCTAAAGTATATTACCTGTTGTTGAACTAGGAGGTTTCCCTACAGTATATTACCTGTGTTGTTGAACTAGGAGGTTTCCCTACAGTATATTACCTGTTGTTGAGCTAGGAGGTTTCCCTACAGTATATTACCTGTTGTTGAACTAGGAGGTTTCCCTACAGTATATTACCTGTTGTTGAACTAGGAGGTTTCCCTACAGTATATTCCCTGTGTTGTTGAACTAGGAGGTTTCCCTACAGTATATTACCTGTTGTTGAGCTAGGAGGTTTCCCTACAGTATATTACCTGTGTTGTTGAACTAGGAGGTTTCCCTACAGTATATTACCTGTTGTTGAACTAGGAGGTTTCCCTACAGTATATTACCTGTTGTTGAACTAGGAGGTTTCCCTACAGTATATTACCTGTTGTTGAGCTAGGAGGTTTCCCTACAGTATATTACCTGTGTTGTTGAGCTAGGAGGTTTCCCTACAGTATATTACCTGTTGTTGAACTAGGAGGTTTCCCTACAGTATATTACCTGTTGTTGAGCTAGGAGGTTTCCCTACAGTATATTACCTGTTGTTGAACTAGGAGGTTTCCCTACAGTATATTACCTGTTGTTGAACTAGGATGTTTCCCTACAGTATATTCCCTGTTGTTGAGCTAGGAGGTTTCCCTACAGTATATTACCTGTTGTTGAACTAGGAGGTTTCCCTACAGTATATTCCCTGTTGTTGAGCTAGGAGGTTTCCCTACAGTATATTACCTGTTGTTGAGCTAGGAGGTTTCCCTACAGTATATTACCTGTTGTTGAGCTAGGAGGTTTCCCTACAGTATATTACCTGTGTTGAACTAGGAGGTTTCCCTACAGTATATTACCTGTTGTTGAGCTAGGAGGTTTCCCTACAGTATATTACCTGTTGTTGAACTAGGAGGTTTCTCTACAGTATATTACCTGTTGTTGAACTAGGAGGTTTCCCTACAGTATATTACCTGTTGTTGAGCTAGGAGGTTTCCCTACAGTATATTCCCTGTTGTTGAGCTAGGAGGTTTCCCTACAGTATATTACCTGTTGTTGAACTAGGAGGTTTCCCTACAGTATATTACCTGTTGTTGAACTAGGAGGTTTCCCTACAGTATATTACCTGTTGTTGAACTAGGAGGTTTCCCTACAGTATATTACCTGTTGTTGAGCTAGGAGGTTTCCCTACAGTATAGTCCCTGTGTTGTTGAGCTAGGAGGTTTCCCTACAGTATAGTCCCTGTGTTGTTGAACTAGGATGTTTCCCTACAGTATATTACCTGTTGTTGAACTACGAGGTTTCTCTACAGTATATTACCTGTTGTTGAACTAGGAGGTTTCCCTACAGCACAGGTGTCAAACTCATTCCACGGGGGGCCGAGTGTCTGCGGGTTTTCGCTCCTCCCTTGTACTTGATTGATGAATTAACATCACTAATTAGTTAGGAACTCCCCACACCTGGTTGTCTAGGGCTTTATTGAAAGGAAAAACCAAAAACCTGCAGACACTAGGCCCTCCGTGGAATGAGTTTGACACCCCTGCCCTACAGTATATTACCTGTGTTGAACTAGGAGGTTTCCCTACAGTATATTCCCTGTTGTTGAGCTAGGAGGTTTCCCTACAGTATATTACCTGTGTTGAACTAGGAGGTTTCCCTACAGTATATTCCCTGTTGTTGAGCTAGGAGGTTTCCCTACAGTATATTACCTGTTGTTGAACTAGGAGGTTTCCCTAAAGTATATTACCTGTTGTTGAGCTAGGAGGTTTCCCTACAGTATATTACCTGTGTTGAACTAGGAGGTTTCCCTACAGTATATTACCTGTTGTTGAACTAGGAGGTTTCCCTACAGTATATTACCTGTTGTTAAACTAGGAGGTTTCCCTACAGTATATTACCTGTGTTGAGCTAGGAGGTTTCCCTACAGTATATTACCTGTTGTTAAACTAGGAGGTTTCCCTACAGTATATTACCTGTTGTTGAGCTAGGAGGTTTCCCTACAGTATATTACCTGTTGTTAAACTAGGAGGTTTCCCTACAGTATATTACCTGTTGTTGAGCTACGAGGTTTCCCTACAGTATATTACCTGTTGTTGAACTAGGAGGTTTCCCTACAGTATATTACCTGTTGTTGAGCTAGGAGGTTTCCCTACAGTATATTACCTGTGTTGTTGAACTAGGAGGTTTCCCTACAGTATATTACCTGTTGTTGAACTAGGAGGTTTCCCTATAGTATATTACCTGTTGTTGAACTAGGAGGTTTCCCTATAGTATATTACCTGTTGTTGAACTAGGAGGTTTCCCTACAGTATATTACCTGTTGTTGAGCTAGGAGGTTTCCCTACAGTATATTACCTGTGTTGTTGAACTAGGAGGTTTCCCTACAGTATATTACCTGTTGTTGAACTAGGAGGTTTCCCTATAGTATATTACCTGTTGTTGAACTAGGAGGTTTCCCTACAGTATATTACCTGTTGTTGAGCTAGGAGGTTTCCCTACAGTATATTACCTGTGTTGTTGAGCTACGAGGTTTCCCTACAGTATATTACCTGTTGTTGAGCTAGGAGGTTTCCCTATAGTATATTACCTGTTGTTGAACTAGGAGGTTTCCCTACAGTATATTACCTGTGTTGAACTAGGAGGTTTCCCTACAGTATATTACCTGTTGTTGAGCTAGGAGGTTTCCCTACAGTATATTACCTGTTGTTGAACTAGGAGGTTTCCCTACAGTATATTACCTGTTGTTGAGCTAGGAGGTTTCCCTACAGTATATTACCTGTTGTTGAACTAGGAGGTTTCCCTACAGTATATTACCTGTTGTTGAGCTAGGAGGTTTCCCTACAGTATATTACCTGTGTTGTTGAACTAGGAGGTTTCCCTACAGTATATTACCTGTTGTTGAGCTAGGAGGTTTCCCTACAGTATATTACCTGTGTTGAACTAGGAGGTTTCCCTACAGTATATTACCTGTTGTTAAACTAGGAGGTTTCCCTACAGTATATTACCTGTTGTTGAGCTAGGAGGTTTCCCTACAGTATATTACCTGTTGTTGAACTAGGAGGTTTCCCTACAGTATATTACCTGTTGTTGAGCTAGGAGGTTTCCCTACAGTATATTACCTGTTGTTGAGCTAGGAGGTTTCCCTACAGTATATTACCTGTTGTTGAACTAGGAGGTTTCCCTACAGTATATTACCTGTTGTTGAACTAGGAGGTTTCCCTACAGTATATTACCTGTTGTTGAACTAGGAGGTTTCCCTACAGTATATTACCTGTTGTTGAGCTAGGAGGTTTCCCTACAGTATATTACCTGTTGTTGAGCTAGGAGGTTTCCCTACAGTATATTACCTGTTGTTGAACTAGGAGGTTTCCCTACAGTATATTACCTGTTGTTGAACTAGGAGGTTTCCCTACAGTATATTACCTGTTGTTGAACTAGGAGGTTTCCCTACAGTATATTACCTGTTGTTGAGCTAGGAGGTTTCCCTACAGTATATTACCTGTGTTGAACTAGGAGGTTTCCCTACAGTATATTACCTGTTGTTGAACTAGGAGGTTTCCCTACAGTATATTACCTGTTGTTGAACTAGGAGGTTTCCCTACAGTATATTACCTGTTGTTGAACTAGGAGGTTTCCCTACAGTATATTACCTGTTGTTGAACTAGGAGGTTTCTCTACAGTATATTACCTGTGTTGAACTAGGAGGTTTCCCTACAGTATATTACCTGTTGTTGAGCTAGGAGGTTTCCCTACAGTATATTACCTGTTGTTGAGCTAGGAGGTTTCCCTACAGTATATTACCTGTTGTTGAGCTAGGAGGTTTCCCTAAAGTATATTACCTGTTGTTGAACTAGGAGGTTTCCCTACAGTATATTACCTGTGTTGTTGAACTAGGAGGTTTCCCTACAGTATATTACCTGTTGTTGAGCTAGGAGGATTCCCTACAGTATATTACCTGTTGTTGAACTAGGAGGTTTCCCTACAGTATATTACCTGTTGTTGAACTAGGAGGTTTCCCTACAGTATATTACCTGTGTTGTTGAGCTAGGAGGTTTCCCTACAGTATATTACCTGTTGTTGAACTAGGAGGTTTCCCTACAGTATATTACCTGTGTTGTTGAACTAGGAGGTTTCCCTACAGTATATTACCTGTTGTTGAACTAGGAGGTTTCCCTACAGTATATTACCTGTTGTTGAACTAGGAGGTTTCCCTACAGTATATTACCTGTTGTTGAGCTAGGAGGTTTCCCTACAGTATATTACCTGTGTTGTTGAGCTAGGAGGTTTCCCTACAGTATATTACCTGTTGTTGAACTAGGAGGTTTCCCTACAGTATATTACCTGTTGTTGAACTAGGAGGTTTCCCTATAGTATATTACCTGTTGTTGAACTAGGAGGTTTCCCTACAGTATATTACCTGTTGTTGAACTAGGATGTTTCCCTACAGTATATTCCCTGTTGTTGAGCTAGGAGGTTTCCCTACAGTATATTACCTGTTGTTGAACTAGGAGGTTTCCCTACAGTATATTCCCTGTTGTTGAGCTAGGAGGTTTCCCTACAGTATATTACCTGTTGTTGAGCTAGGAGGTTTCCCTACAGTATATTACCTGTTGTTGAGCTAGGAGGTTTCCCTACAGTATATTACCTGTGTTGAACTAGGAGGTTTCCCTACAGTATATTACCTGTGTTGTTGAACTAGGAGGTTTCCCTACAGTATATTACCTGTTGTTGAACTAGGAGGTTTCTCTACAGTATATTACCTGTTGTTGAACTAGGAGGTTTCCCTACAGTATATTACCTGTTGTTGAACTAGGAGGTTTCCCTACAGTATATTACCTGTGTTGTTGAACTAGGAGGTTTCCCTACAGTATATTACCTATTGTTGAGCTAGGAGGTTTCCTTACAGTATATTACCTGTATTGTTGAACTAGGAGGTTTCCCTACAGTATATTACCTGTTGTTGAACTAGGAGGTTTCTCTACAGTATATTACCTCTTGTTGAGCTAGGAGGTTTCCCTACAGTATATTACCTGTTGTTGAACTAGGAGGTTTCCCTACAGTATATTACCTGTTGTTGAACTAGGAGGTTTCCCTACAGTATATTACCTGTTGTTGAACTAGGAGGTTTCTCTACAGTATATTACCTCTTGTTGAGCTAGGAGGTTTCCCTACAGTATATTACCTGTGTTGAGCTAGGAGGTTTCCCTACAGTATATTACCTGTTGTTGAACTAGGAGGTTTCCCTACAGTATATTACCTGTTGTTGAACTAGGAGGTTTCCCTATAGTATATTACCTGTTGTTGAGCTAGGAGGTTTCCCTACAGTATATTACCTGTTGTTGAGCTAGGAGGTTTCCCTACAGTATATTACCTGTTGTTGAACTAGGAGGTTTCCCTACAGTATATTACCTGTGTTGAACTAGGAGGTTTCCCTACAGTATATTACCTGTTGTTGAGCTAGGAGGTTTCCCTACAGTATATTACCTGTTGTTGAACTAGGAGGTTTCCCTACAGTATATTACCTGTTGTTGAGCTAGGAGGTTTCCCTACAGTATATTACCTGTTGTTGAACTAGGAGGTTTCCCTACAGTATATTACCTGTTGTTGAGCTAGGAGGTTTCCCTACAGTATATACCTGTGTTGTTGAACTAGGAGGTTTCCCTACAGTATATTACCTGTTGTTGAGCTAGGAGGTTTCCCTACAGTATATTACCTGTGTTGAACTAGGAGGTTTCCCTACAGTATATTACCTGTTGTTAAACTAGGAGGTTTCCCTACAGTATATTACCTGTTGTTGAGCTAGGAGGTTTCCCTACAGTATATTACCTGTTGTTGAACTAGGAGGTTTCCCTACAGTATATTACCTGTTGTTGAGCTAGGAGGTTTCCCTACAGTATATTACCTGTTGTTGAGCTAGGAGGTTTCCCTACAGCATATTACCTGTTGTTGAACTAGGAGGTTTCCCTACAGTATATTACCTGTTGTTGAACTAGGAGGTTTCCCTACAGTATATTACCTGTTGTTGAACTAGGAGGTTTCCCTACAGTATATTACCTGTTGTTGAGCTAGGAGGTTTCCCTACAGTATATTACCTGTTGTTGAGCTAGGAGGTTTCCCTACAGTATATTACCTGTTGTTGAACTAGGAGGTTTCCCTACAGTATATTACCTGTTGTTGAACTAGGAGGTTTCCCTACAGTATATTACCTGTTGTTGAACTAGGAGGTTTCCCTACAGTATATTACCTGTTGTTGAACTAGGAGGTTTCCCTACAGTATATTACCTGTTGTTGAACTAGGAGGTTTCCCTACAGTATATTACCTGTTGTTGAGCTAGGAGGTTTCCCTACAGTATATTACCTGTGTTGAACTAGGAGGTTTCCCTACAGTATATTACCTGTTGTTGAACTAGGAGGTTTCCCTACAGTATATTACCTGTTGTTGAACTAGGAGGTTTCCCTACAGTATATTACCTGTTGTTGAACTAGGAGGTTTCCCTACAGTATATTACCTGTTGTTGAACTAGGAGGTTTCTCTACAGTATATTACCTGTGTTGAACTAGGAGGTTTCCCTACAGTATATTACCTGTTGTTGAGCTAGGAGGTTTCCCTACAGTATATTACCTGTTGTTGAGCTAGGAGGTTTCCCTACAGTATATTACCTGTTGTTGAGCTAGGAGGTTTCCCTACAGTATATTACCTGTTGTTGAACTAGGAGGTTTCCCTACAGTATATTACCTGTTGTTGAACTAGGAGGTTTCCCTACAGTATATTCCCTGTGTTGTTGAACTAGGAGGTTTCCCTACAGTATATTACCTGTTGTTGAGCTAGGAGGTTTCCCTACAGTATATTACCTGTGTTGTTGAACTAGGAGGTTTCCCTACAGTATATTACCTGTTGTTGAACTAGGAGGTTTCCCTACAGTATATTACCTGTTGTTGAACTAGGAGGTTTCTCTACAGTATATTACCTCTTGTTGAGCTAGGAGGTTTCCCTACAGTATATTACCTGTTGTTGAACTAGGAGGTTTCCCTACAGTATATTACCTGTTGTTGAACTAGGAGGTTTCCCTATAGTATATTACCTGTTGTTGAGCTAGGAGGTTTCCCTACAGTATATTACCTGTTGTTGAGCTAGGAGGTTTCCCTACAGTATATTACCTGTTGTTGAGCTAGGAGGTTTCCCTACAGTATATTACCTGTTGTTGAGCTAGGAGGTTTCTCTACATGTTTCTCGTAGTCAGTCTTTACCACTGCTGGGGCTTGGTGCATGTGCTGATCAGGACCCGTCCCAGACTGCTGACCTAGGCACAGCAACACACATCAGTCTAATGAGGTCGTCATGGAAATGGAAATACACAACAACGTTGTCCTCAAAAGAAGGGGGTGGTGTTGGGGTGATACAATACATATTCTAACCAGAAACAGCTTGTTAGGACTTTCAACAATACAAAGTTTCCCATTTATAATGATTTACTTCCTGTACACCAAAATGTACACTAACATGTCATGCACATATCAGTTGTGAATTACCTATTTTGTAGTCAGACTTTAACTTCTGAGCAAGATTATTCTGGTTAATCCCCCTCAGTATCTCCAGTGAGATCTTCAGTGTGTCCACATAACTGTAGGTCTCCGTCATCTTATCTACTGTGTCCTCTCTGTCAGCTTTCTCCAGCTGACTCTTTGAAATGGGAGATAAGCCCATCTGGGATATAAAGCCATCATGTTGCTTCAGGTACCATTTAAATCTCTTCAAGTCATCATCAGCCAGCTGATTCAGAGTGGCCAGAAGCAGCTCTGGTACAGATGAGGCCATTGTAGATAATCAGACACTATGAAACAAAAGAGCAGATAACATGTTGATAAGACCCCAAGTCCTGTAGGGAGATTGAAGACAGGAGATCTCTCGAGAGATAACAATCTCCCTAGAGGACTTTGGGTCTTATCAACATTTTAACAGGTGATTGAAGACATGAGATCTCGAGAGATAACAATCTCCCTATAGGACTTTGGGTCTTATCAACATTTTAACAGGTGATTGAAGACATGAGATCTCGAGAGATAACAATCTCCCTATAGGACTTTGGGTCTTATCAACATGTTAACAGGTGATTGAAGACAGGATCTCTTAATAGATAACAATCTCCCTATAGGACTTTGGGTCTTATCAACATGTTAACAGGTGATTGAAGACAGGAGATCTCTCGAGAGATAACAATCACCTGTTAACATGTTGATAAGACCCAAAGTCCTCTAGGGAGATTGTTATCTATTAAGAGATCCTGTCTTCAATCATCTGTTAACATGTTGGGAAGGTCGTTTTTTTTTTTTAATGAGTGCAGTAGGTGTGTGTGAATTAGGGATTAACACTGGGAACCGGGATCCAGTTCTGTAGCTTAATGTGAATGCTATGTCTTCTGCTTAATCGTGTTGGCTTAGCGACGTGTTGGTTGACCTAGCGACGTGTTGGTTGACCTAGCGACGTGTTGGTTGACCTAGCGACGTGTTGGTTGGCCTAGCGACGTGTTGGCCTAGTGATGTGTTGGTTAGCCTAACGACGTGCCGGCCTAGCGACGTGTTGGCGACCTAGCAACGTGTTGGTCGGCTTAACGATGTGTCGGCCTAGTGATGTGTTGGTTGGCCTAACGATGTGTCAGCCTAGCGACGTGTTGGTCGGCCTAGCGATGTGTTGGTCGGCCTATCGATGTGTCGGTTGGCCTAGCGACATTTCGGTTGACCTAGCGACGTATCGGCCTAGCGACGTGTCGGCCTAGCGACGTATTGGTTGGCCTAGCGACGTATCGGCCTAGCGACGTGTTGGCCTAGCGACGTATTGGTTGGCCTAGCGACGTGTTGGTTGACCTAGCGACATGTTGGTTGGCCTAGCGGCGTGTCGGCCTAGCGACGGATTGTTGGCCTAGCGACGGACGTGTCGGCCTAGCGACGGACGTGTCGGCCTAGCGACGTGTGGGTTGGCCTAGCAACGTGTTGGCCTAGCGACGTGTTGGTTGGCCTAGCGAAATGTTGGTTGGCCTAGCGATGTGTCGGCCTAGTGATGTGTTGGTTGGCCTAACAACGTGTCGGCCTAGCGACGTGTTGGTCGGCCTAACGATGTGTTGGTCGGCCTATCGATGTGTCGGTTGGCCTAGCGACATTTCGGTTGACCTAGCAAAGTATCGGCCTAGCGACGTGTTGGTTGACCTAGCGACATGTTGGTTGGCTTAGCGGCGTGTCGGCCTAGCGACGGATTGTTGGCCTAGCGACGTGTTGGTTGGTCTAGCGACGTGTCGGCCTAGCAACGTTTTGGTTGGCCTAGCAACGTGTTGGTTGGCTTAGCGACGTGTTGGTTGGCTTAGCGACGTGTTGGTTGGCCTAGCAACGTGTTGGCCTAGCGACGTGTTGGTTGGCCTAGCGAAATGTTGGTTGGCCTAGCGATGTGTCGGCCTAGTGATGTGTTGGTCGGCCTAACGATGTGTCGGCCTAGTGATGTGTTGGTTGGCCTAACGACGTGTCGGCCTAGCGACGTGTTGGTCGGCCTAACGATGTGTCGGCCTAGTGATGTGTTGGTTGGCCTAACGATGTGTCAGCCTAGCAACGTGTTGGTTGGCTTAGCGACGTGTTGGTTGGCCTAGCAACGTGTTGGCCTAGCGACGTGTTGGTTGGCCTAGCGAAATGTTGGTTGGCCTAGCGATGTGTCGGCCTAGTGATGTGTTGGTCGGCCTAACGATGTGTCGGCCTAGTGATGTGTTGGTTGGCCTAACGACGTGTCGACCTAGCGACGTGTTGGTCGGCCTAACGATGTGTCGGCCTAGTGATGTGTTGGTTGGCCTAACGATGTGTCAGCCTAGCAACGTGTTGGTCGGCCTAGGGATGTGTTGGTCGGCCTATCGATGTGTCGGTTGGCCTAGCAACGTTTCGGTTGACCTAGCGATGTATCGGCCTAGCGACGTGTCGGCCTAGCGATGTATTGGTTGGCCTAGCGATGTGTTGGTTGACCTAGCAACATGTTGGTTGGCCTAGCGGCGTGTCGGCCTAGCGACGTTTTGGTTGGCGTAGCAACGTTTTGGTTGGCCTAGCGACGTGTTGGTTGGCTTAGCGACGTGTTGGTTGGCTTAGCGACGTGTTGGCCTAGCGACGTGTTGGTTGGCCTAGCGACGTGTTGGTTGGCTTAGCGACGTGTTGGCCTAGCGACGTGTTGGTTGGCCTAGCGACATGTTGGTTGGTCTAGCGATGTGTTGGTTGGCCTAGCGACGTGTTGGTTGGCGTAGCGACGTGTTTGTTGGCCTAGTGACGTGTCGGCCTAGCAACGTTTTGGTTGGCCTAGCGACGTGTTGGTTGGCTTAGCGACGTGTTGGCCTAGAGACGTGTTGGTCGGCCTAGCGACGTGTTGGTTTGCCTAGCGATGTGTTTGTTGGCCTAGCGACGTGTTTCTTGGCCTAGCGACGTGTTTCTTGGCCTAGCGACGTGTTGGTTGGCCTAGCGACGTGTTTGTTGGCCTAGCGACGTGTTGGTTGGCCTAGCGACGTGTTGGTTGGCTTAGCGACGTGTTGGTTGGCCTAGCGACGTGTTGGTTGGTCTAGTGATGTGTTGGTTGGCCTAGCGACGTGTTGGTTGGTCTAGCGATGTGTTGGTTGGCCTAGCGACGTGTTGGTTGGCCTAGCGACGTGTTGGTTGGCCTAGCGACGTGTTGGTTGGCCTAGCGACGTGTTTGTTGGCCTAGCGACATGTTTGTTGGCCTAGTGACGTGTCGGCCTAGCGACGTGTTGGTTGGCTTAGCGACGTGTTGGCCTAGCGACGTGTTTCTTGGCCTAGCGACGTGTTTGTTGGCCTAGCGACGTGTTTGTTGGCCTAGCGACGTGTTTGTTGGCCTAGCGACGTGTTTGTTGGCCTAGTGACGTGTTTGTTGGCCTAGTGACGTGTTTGTTGGCCTAGTGACGTGTTTGTTGGCCTAGTGACGTGTTTGTTGGCCTAGCGACGTGTTTGTTGGCCTAGCGACGTGTTTGTTGGCCTAGTGACGTGTTTGTTGGCCTAGCGACGTATTTGGCCTGTCTGGTGTCACACGTCAGTCACCACTCCCACCTTATTTGTTACAACAGACTTAAAATAGATTGTGCACAGAAATAGTTCAAAACCTTCTTCACTGCTTCCACGCCCAAATAAGGAACAACGAATAAGAGGGAAAACATGCCGTGTACAAACAGATGGACCAACACATGAATTGTCTAACTTCCATTATTCCCTCGTCTATAAATCAGTGTATTCTGTTTCATTGTCTCAAGATGTACATTTGTTGGATCCAACCAGGGTGGTCTTCAATAGGAGGCACCAGTCCTACAGGTCACCGTTCACCAGCACACAGCTACTGTATGTTGTCGCAAAATGTATCCTGTAGTCTTTCTTCTCTCATTTCCAGCTGACAACAAACCCATTTACAACTGTTAGCAGGAGGAGGTGGAGCAAAAACTTTGCATTAGTATTGATTCAGACTATTGGCTACGACAGACCTCTCAGAATCTTAAAATGGATTCTGCACAGAAACAGTTTAACTATTTGCACTGCTTCCACACCTAAATAAGGAACAAAGAATAAGGACAGGAATGTTTTGTCTTTTTCCAAACTGTGAAAAAATGAACATGTAATGTACAAAGACATGGACCAGCACATGAACTCTACGACTTCCCATTATTCCTCTTTTCAAACGGACGCAAACAGGCCAGAGCGGGGAGGGACTACCTGCACTTGTTTTAGTTTTCCGTTGCAAAATGTTTTGCTATGTATGCACTAATGAATGACCCAGCTCTCACTTAAAGGGTAATTCCACCACTTTTCAACCTCCTATTCATTATCTCCATCTCAATACCAGGGTGTACTATGTGAAAATGGCGCATTTTCTACGTCTTGTAGAAGAAAAAAAAATAAAGTTGAAAAAGTTATATGTGATGACATCATCAAAAATAAAAAATATATATTTTAAACTGTGATTTTTCAAACTGCGGTGACTTGGGGAGCAAGAAAATACCCCCCCCTTTGGCTAGAAACTCCTTACAAGTAATTATTTTTTAGAATTTTTTTTATCCTACCCTGCGATGTCAGAGAGAAGCATTTTTTTAGGAACTTCTCTTTTTAACCACAGATCATAGGAACGAACAATTAATAGCCTGGGCGTTTATTTGCACTGGACACAACAGGCAGTTATTAGAGACAGGCTTCTATTTGAGTGAGGCGTCTATTTCCTTAATGCACACAACTTTTGCTCATTTGCATAGTTAATTGTTTCATTCCAGCATTCACTTCCAGCATTTTAATACATTTCTTGATTTCCGGCACTAATGTGTCATCGTTTACACACTGTTTCCCGTTTCTTTTGTCTTAGTATGCCTCTATTTTGATAAAATATGTATACATTATTCTCCTCTTTGACTGTGCATGTTCAGCAGTTCTTTCTTTCGCCAGTAGAGGGCGCGATTTCTTGGGGTCTGTACTCCCGAAGTTGTTGACTGTTTTTGTGCTTGCCAGTTAGCTAGCAGTTGTCACTTGTTAGCAGAATTACAACAAGTGACACAAACTTTACTTTCAGTCCCTCACTGTCTAATAAATCTCAGAATGAACACTTGAAAATAGTTATTTGAATCGGTTAGCTGATTAACTGTCCACCTGCTGTTTAAAGATGAAGTAATATGTTGATTAACTGTCCACCTGCTGTTAAAAGATGAAGTGCTCCGCACTGCTAAAGCTAACTCTCTCTCCTCTGCTCTCATCCTTCTAGACCTATCGGCTGCCTTTGATACTGTGAACCATCAGATCCTCCTCTCCACCCTCTCCGAGTTGGGCATCTCCGGCGCGGCCCACGCTTGGATTGCGTCCTACCTGACAGGTCGCTCCTACCAGGTGGCGTGGCGAGAATCTGTCTCCGCACCACGTGCTCTCACCACTGGTGTCCCCCAGGGCTCTGTTCTAGGCCCTCTCCTATTCTCGCTATACACCAAGTCACTTGGCTCTGTCATATCCTCACATGGTCTCTCCTATCATTGCTATGCAGACGACACACAATTAATCTTCTCCTTTCCCCCTTCTGATAACCAGGTGGCGAATCGCATCTCTGCATGTCTGGCAGACATATCAGTGTGGATGACGGATCACCACCTCAAGCTGAACCTCGGCAAGACGGAGCTGCTCTTCCTCCCGGGGAAGGACTGCCCGTTCCATGATCTCGCCATCACGGTTGACAACTCCATTGTGTCCTCCTCCCAGAGTGCTAAGAACCTTGGTGTGATCCTGGACAACACCCTGTCGTTCTCAACTAACATCAAGGCGGTGACCCGTTCCTGTAGGTTCATGCTCTACAACATTCGCAGAGTACGACCCTGCCTCACACAGGAAGCGGCGCAGGTCCTAATCCAGGCACTTGTCATCTCCCGTCTGGATTACTGCAACTCGCTGTTGGCTGGGCTCCCTGCCTGTGCCATTAAACCCCTACAACTCATCCAGAACGCCGCAGCCCGTCTGGTGTTCAACCTTCCCAAGTTCTCTCACGTCACCCCGCTCCTCCGCTCTCTCCACTGGCTTCCAGTTGAAGCTCGCATCCGCTACAAGACCATGGTGCTTGCCTACGGAGCTGTGAGGGGAACGGCACCTCCGTACCTTCAGGCTCTGATCAGGCCCTACACCCAAACAAGGGCACTGCGTTCATCCACCTCTGGCCTGCTCGCCTCCCTACCTCTGAGGAAGTACAGTTCCCGCTCAGCCCAGTCAAAACTGTTCGCTGCTCTGGCACCCCAATGGTGGAACAAACTCCCTCACGACGCCAGGTCAGCGGAGTCAATCACCACCTTCCGGAGACACCTGAAACCCCACCTCTTTAAGGAATACCTAGGATAGGATAAAGTAATCCTTCTAACCCCCCCCCCCCTTAAAAGAGTTAGATGCACTATTGTAAAGTGGTTGTTCCACTGGATATCATAAGGTGAATGCACCAATTTGTAAGTCGCTCTGGATAAGAGCGTCTGCTAAATGACTTAAATGTAATGTAAATGTAAGTAATATGTTGATTTACTGTCCACCTGCTGTTTAAAGATAAAGTAATATGTTGATTAACTGTCCACCTGCTGTTAAAAGATGAAGTCATATGTTGATTTACTGTCCACCTGCTGTTAAAAGATGAAGTAATATGTTGATTTACTGTCCACCTGCTGTTAAAAGATGAAGTCATATGTTGATTTACTGTCCACCTGCTGTTAAAAGATGAAGTCATATGTTGATTTACTGTCCACCTGCTGTTAAAAGATGAAGTAATATGTTGATTAACTGTCCACCTGCTGTTAAAAGATGAAGTCATATGTTGATTTACTGTCCACCTGCTGTTAAAAGATGAAGTCATATGTTGATTTACTGTCCACCTGCTGTTAAAAGATGAAGTCATATGTTGATTTACTGTCCACCTGCTGTTAAAAGATGAAGTCATATGTTGATTTACTGTCCACCTGCTGTTAAAAGATGAAGTCATATGTTGATTTACTGTCCACCTGCTGTTAAAAGATGAAGTCATATGTTGATTTACTGTCCACCTGCTGTTAAAAGATGAAGTCATATGTTGATTTACTGTCCACCTGCTGTTAAAAGATGAAGTCATATGTTGATTTACTGTCCACCTGCTGTTTAAAGATGAAGTCATATGTTGATTTACTGTCCACCTGCTGTTAAAAGATGAAGTCATATGTTGATTAACTGTCCACCTGCTGTTAAAAGATGAAGTAATATGTTGATTAACTGTCCACCTGCTGTTTAAAGATGAAGTAATATGTTGATTTACTGTCCACCTGCTGTTAAAAGATGAAGTCATATGTTGATTTACTGTCCACCTGCTGTTTAAAGATGAAGTAATATGTTGCAATACTGATCATTGCAACAACAAAAATCGAGTACTCACGATTTTACCTCCGCACATTTATTGTCAACGTTTCGGTAAAATACTTTCTTTTCTAGTCTTGCCCTAAACTGTAGTTAAAATGATTTTTTTTTTAAATGTAATGATCAGTATTGCAACATATTACTTCCTCATCTTTAAACAGTGTGTGGACAGTTCAATGACAATAACCTTGATGACAATAAATGTTCGGAGGTAAAATCGTGTATGCGGGAGTTATTCCATTTTTTTCTACTATGTTAATGTTGGGGGAGTAACTCCAAGCCCCACAAATGACAATAGCATAGTCTGAACCTTTCCTCGTGAACGTCTTCTCATGTCCTACTGAAGCTGCCCACCTCTCTTCTCTCCCCTGGGGCTTTGAAATATCATTAAATATCTGTGATTTAAACTACACTGAACAAAAATATAAACGCAACATGTAAAGTGGTGGTTCCATGTTTCATGAGCTGATTCTATCAAATTTTGTGCACAAATTTGTTTACATCCCTTTTAGTGAGCATTTTGATGTTTTATTTAACCTTTGTTTAACTAGGCAAGTCAGTTAAGAACAAATTCTGATTTACAATGACGGCCTACCAAAAGGCAAAATTCCTGGTATGGTAATGAGTGGAGAACAGGAGGGCTTCTTAAAGAAAAACTAACAGGTCTGTGAGAGCCGGAATTCTTACTGCTTGGTAGGTGATCAAATACTTATGTCATGCAATAAAATGCAAATTAATTACTTAAAAATCATACAATGTGATTTTCTGGATTTTTGTTTTAGATTCCGTCTCTCACAGTTGAAGTGTACACAGTTGAAGATAAAAATTACAGACCTCTACATGCTTTGTAAGTAAGAAAACATGCAAAATCGGCAGTGTATCAAATACTTGTTCTCCCCGCTGTATAACCACGTCAGCCCAAGACCTCCACATCCGGCTTCTTCACCTGTCATGTGGGCAAGCGGTTTGCTGATGTTAGTTTTGAGAACAGAGTGCCCCATGGTGGCAGTGGGGTTGTGGTATGGGCTGCATGTAATCAATGGTAATTTTAATGCACAGAGATACCGTGATGAGATCCTGAGGCCATTATCGTGCCATTCTTCTGCACCCATCGCCTCATGTTTCAGCATTATAATGCACAGCCCCATGTCACAAGGAACTGTACACAATTCCTGGAAGCTGAAAATGTCCCAGTTCCATGTCCTGTATACTCGCCACCATGTTTGGGATGCTCTGGATAGACGTGTACGACAGCATGTTCCAGTTCCCTCCAATATCCATCAACTTCGCACGGCCATTGAAGAGGAGTGGGAACAACATTCCACAGGCTACAATCAACAGCCTGATCAACTCTACTTGAAGGAGATGTGTCCCGCATCATGAGGGAAATGATGGTCACACAAGATACTGACTGGTGTTCTGATCCATGCCCCTACTTTTTTTTTTTTTTTTTTACAGTATCTGTAGCCAACATGCATATTCACAGCCATGAAATCCATAGATCAGGGCCTAGTGATTTTATTTCAATTGACTGATTTCCTTAAATCAGGTATTCCCAAAATTGGGTAGGCATACTCGCAGGGGTAGGTGCAATGCAGTCAGGTGTACGCCAAATACAATGTGATTCACATTTAAAATATATAAATGCATACATACATATAAATATATATATATACACAGTTGAAGTCTGAGGTTTACATACACCTTAGCCAAATACATTTAAACTCAGTTTTTCACAATTCCTGACATTTATTCCTTGTAAAAATTCCCTGTCTTAGGTCAGTTAGGATCACCATTTTATTTTAAGAATGTGAAATGGCAGAAAAATAGCAGAGAGAATGATTTATTTCAGCTTTTAATTCTTTCATCACATTCCCAGTGTCAACTCTACATTACATCTATTCATATTTATTACATTTTATCTTAAAAGCTAATCATTCCGATTCACATCCGCGAACAAGGGCCGCACTATATAACAGCTTTTAGGTCATAATACAGCAGACCTGACCTCTACAACTAGGCCATATCATATCAAACAAAAAAACCTTGGAATTTCTAATGTACAATGGTGAAATTAGGGAAATTGGGAAAAAAAGGTCAGTCTTACTCATCTTCACCTTCCCCTAAATCAAAACCTGATGTTAAGTCCATACAGTCCAAAGATCCAAAGTTACAAATTGCCTAAATAATGTTAAATTTTGAATTTTAGGGCGGCTTCCTTTTAGATTCGCTAGATGAAAGGTCTTCTCTTGTTCGCTTCGATGTATCTGATTCTTTTTCAAATCAAAATGCTGATCAATAAATAGTTCAAGGTTCTCTATATTATCCAGAATGTTTGTTTCGCAGTTATCAGCTAACGCTCAATTTGTATGATTAATTCATGGTGACAAACTGACTACCACGCTTTTACATGCACAGCTTTCATTAGGTCAATTAACTGAATCAATCAAGTTTAGAGTTGAATCATATTTAGCCGACTCAGTGGGTTCACTTACTAGTCAGAACATATTTCCATCTTTGACTAAACCGAGTCACATGAACAGTATTCCACAAAAATCATAACATTATGAATCATATTTAATCATCTCCTCTTCCTCTGTTCTTTGTAATGTATATTATTGTACTTACTTCATTCTCTGTTCTCTTTTATAGCAGCTACATATCCACTCTCTGATCTCTTTTATAGCAGCTACATATTCACTATTTTTTCTCAATTATGTTCACTTCCTGCATCACATCATCTCATGCCTCGATCACACCAACAGTGTTATTGCGTTTAGGTAGACCAGAAGTACATTCATTTCCAATGGAACGCTGTGTTAGCCTTGCAGCAATGCGTTGCAGAGGCAGTTGCAGTGCGTTCTGTGTGGTGCACACGTTGGATTTATCAAACATATGCATCAAATTATATGTGTAGATGGCTTGACAGGTAAATATTGAACTTTTGTTGCACACATATCCAGATGGTGTTGGGTACAATTTTGCACCATGAAGCTGTCGTGTGATGGAGGCGTCAGGATGAGTGGTAACACCCTGACAGGAAACCACTGGTTAAGTTTTTGCCTGACTAGATGCGCAGGCATTACATTGCATTAACCATTGGTTGCGTCACAGCATGTTTTACTTTGAAACACCCTGAGAAGAAACCACTATGATCAGGAAGTTGAGCTTGCAGTATTCAGAGTAACCTTATTAGGAGATGTTAAATAACAGGCATATAGCAACTCTTCTCTATCTAAACAGAAAGAAATGAGAGGTGGGAGGACGAGGGTCCAGCATGGAAGAGAAGAACCGGGAATCAGCTTCCACCTGTGACTTTTACCTCAGTGGAAGGAAAGGAGAGGTGGGAGGAAAGGTGAGGAGGAAGGAAAGAAGAGGTGGAAAATGTTTGCTTCCTGCATCGCATCATCTCTTTCTTTTTTAAATGGACTCTCAAATCCTGCGTCCTTTCTCCTCTGTTCTCTCTCGGCCTCTTTTTGATAAAGGTCAAAGGTAATCGAGGAGAATACCCTTGTATGAAACGAGAAGCTCTTTCTCCACTTGCGCGTCATCAAGCAAATTACATTTACAAGGGTGGATCCCAAAATATGTGTAAAGTGATTAAAAACAAATTAAGTTAAAAGTTGCAACACATTTTATAGATAAAAGGATAAGCAGCAAATTGTTTTTAAATGTGTGAATGCTTTTCTCCTCCGACAATAGACTCATTTCCTGTACACGACACACTGACGTCAGGCACAGACGAGCGCGGCTCTTGGCTGCAGTAAGAAAGCCATCTCCATCTGCACCCATTCGACACAGCCTAGATTTACCTTTTTACTACTTCTAAACAAAATATATTTTTGGGGTTCTCATACACTTACAGTGATGTGGTGATTCTAGCTTGAACAGTCGCTAAGATTATAATTTGGTTTTGATCTTTGCAAAATAACTATTTTGGATGCCGCAGTCGTTAGCTAGAACGCTAAAGCTCATTGATACAGGCTGTAGCAAAAGCTAGCCAAAGAGCCATTTTACTGGTTGAAGTGGTTTTTCTTTTAAAGTATAATGCAGTTGATTTGCGATGATGACACAAACTTTATAATAAGCAGGACATTCATATGAGCCTTAAAATCCCATTATAATCCATAAGTAGTGTGAATGTCCTCATAAGAAACATGTAAATAGAGCCCTTTTGTGCTACCGTTCTTTAACAACTCCCCCTTGTTCTGACACCAACTTTGTAAACACAGAAAAGGGTCCATACAACCACTGTAGTCTACATGGGGGGTATTTACCACTGTAGTCTACATGGGGGGTATTTACCACTGTAGTCTACATGGGGGGGTATTTACCACTGTAGTCTACATGGGGGGGTATGTACCACTGTAGTCTACATGGGGGGGGTATTTACCACTGTAGTCTACATGGGGGGGTATGTACCACTGTAGTCTACATGGGGGGGTATGTACCACTGTAGACTACATGGGGGGTATTTACCACTGTAGTCTACATGGGGGGGTATTTACCACTGTAGACTACATGGGGGGGTATTTACCACTGTAGACTACATGGGGGGGTATTTACCACTGTAGACTACATGGGGGGGTATTTACCACTGTAGACTACATGGGGGGGTATTTACCACTGTAGACTACATGGGGGGGGGGGGGGGTATTTACCACTGTAGACTACATGGGGGGGTATTTACCACTGTAGTCTACATGGGGGGGTATTTACCACTGTAGACTACATGGGGGGGTATTTACCACTGTAGTCTACATGGGGGGATGTTTACCACTGTAGTCTACATGGGGGGATGTTTACCACTGTAGTCTACATGGGGGGATGTTTACCACTGTAGTCTACATGGGGGGGTGTTTACCACTGTAGACTACATGGGGGATGTTTACCACTGTAGACTACATGGGGGGATGTTTTCCACTGTAGACTACATGGGGGGATGTTTACCACTGTAGACTACATGGGGGGATGTTTACCACTGTAGACTACATGGGGGATGTTTACCACTGTAGACTACATGGGGGGATGTTTACCACTGTAGACTACATGGGGATGTTTACCACTGTAGACTACATGGGGATGTTTACCACTGTAGACTACATGGGGGATGTTTACCACTGTAGACTACATGGGGGGGGGGGGGGGGGATGTCTACCACTGTAGACTACATGGGGATGTTTACCACTGTAGACTACATGGGGGATGTTTACCACTGTAGACTACATGGGGGATGTTTACCACTGTAGACTACATGGGGGGGTATTTACCACTGTAGTCTACATGGGGGGATGTCTACCACTGTAGTCTACATGGGGGGATGTTTACCACTGTAGTCTACATGGGGGGATGTCTACCACTGTAGTCTACATGGGGGGATGTTTACCACTGTAGACTACATGGGGGGATGTCTACCACTGTAGTCTACATGGGGGGATGTTTACCACTGTGGACTACATGGGGGGATGTTTACCACTGTAGTCTACATGGGGGATGTTTACCACTGTAGTCTACATGGGGGGATGTTTACCACTGTAGACTACATGGGGGGATGTTTACCACTGTAGACTACATGGGGATGTTTACCACTGTAGACTACATGGGGGGATGTTTACCACTGTAGACTACATGGGGGGATGTTTACCACTGTAGACTACATGTGGGATGTTTACCACTGTAGACTACATGGGGGGATGTTTACCACTGTAGACTACATGGGGGGATGTTTACCACTGTAGTCTACATGGGGGATGTTTACCACTGTAGTCTACATGGGGATGTTTACCACTGTAGTCTACATGGGGGATGTTTACCACTGTAGACTACATGGGGGATGTTTACCACTGTAGACTACATGGGGGATGTTTACCACTGTAGACTACATGGGGGGATGTCTACCACTGTAGACTACATGGGGGGATGTCTACCACTGTAGTCTACATGGGGGGATGTTTACCATTGTAGACTACATGGGGGGATGTTTACCACTGTAGACTACATGGGGGGATGTTTACCACTGTAGTCTACATGGGGGATGTTTACCACTGTAGACTACATGGGGGATGTTTACCACTGTAGACTACATGGGGGATGTTTACCACTGTAGACTACATGGGGGGATGTTTACCACTGTAGACTACATGGGGGGGATGTTTACCACTGTAGACTACATGGGGATGTTTACCACTGTAGACTACATGGGGGATGTTTACCACTGTAGTCTACATGGGGGGATGTTTACCACTGTAGACTTCATGGGGGATGTTTACCACTGTAGACTACATGGAGGATGTTTACCACTGTAGACTACATGGGGGGATGTTTACCACTGTAGACTACATGGGGGGATGTTTACCACTGTAGTCTACATGGGGGGTGTTTACCACTGTAGTCTACATGGGGGATGTTTACCACTGTAGACTACATGGGGGGATGTTTACCACTGTAGACTTCATGGGGGATGTTTACCACTGTAGTCTACATGGGGGGATGTTTACCACTGTAGTCTACATGGGGGATGTTTACCACTGTAGACTACATGGGGGGGTATTTACCACTGTAGTCTACATGGGGGATGTTTACCACTGTAGACTACATGGGGGATGTTTACCACTGTAGTCTACATGGGGGATGTTTACCACTGTAGTCTACATGGGGGATGTTTACCACTGTAGACTACATGGGGGGGTATTTACCACTGTAGTCTACATGGGGGATGTTTACCACTGTAGTCTACATGGGGGGATGTTTACCACTGTAGTCTACATGGGGGATGTTTACCACTGTAGTCTACATGGGGGATGTTTACCACTGTAGTCTACATGGGGGATGTTTACCACTGTAGACTACATGGGGGGGTATTTACCACTGTAGTCTACATGGGGGATGTTTACCACTGTAGTCTACATGGGGATGTTTACCACTGTAGTCTACATGGGGGATGTTTACCACTGTAGACTACATGGGGGGATGTTTACCACTGTAGACTACATGGGGGGGTATTTACCACTGTAGTCTACATGGGGGATGTTTACCACTGTAGCCTACATGGGGGATGTTTACCACTGTAGACTACATGGGGGATGTTTACCACTGTAGTCTACATGGGGGGATGTTTACCACTGTAGCCTACATGGGGGGATGTTTACCACTGTAGTCTACATGGGGGGATGTTTACCACTGTAGTCTACATGGGGGGATGTTTACCACTGTAGTCTACATGGGGGGATGTTTACCACTGTAGTCTACATGGGGGATGTTTACCACTGTAGACTACATGGGGGGATGTTTACCACTGTAGACTACATGGGGGGGTATTTACCACTGTAGTCTACATGGGGGATGTTTACCACTGTAGCCTACATGGGGGATGTTTACCACTGTAGACTACATGGGGGATGTTTACCACTGTAGTCTACATGGGGGGATGTTTACCACTGTAGCCTACATGGGGGGATGTTTACCACTGTAGTCTACATGGGGGGATGTTTACCACTGTAGTCTACATGGGGGGATGTTTACCACTGTAGTCTACATGGGGGGATGTTTACCACTGTAGTCTACATGGGGGGATGTTTACCACTGTAGCCTACATGGGGGGATGTTTACCACTGTAGTCTACATGGGGGGATGTTTACCACTGTAGCCTACATGGGGGATGTTTACCACTGTAGTCTACATGGGGGGATGTTTACCACTGTAGTCTACATGGGGGATGTTTACCACTGTAGCCTACATGGGGGGATGTTTACCACTGTAGTCTACATGGAGGATGTTTATCACTGTAGCTTACATGGGGGGATGTTTACCACTGTAGTCTACATGGGGGGATGTTTACCACTGTAGCCTACATGGGGGGATGTTTACCACTGTAGCCTACATGGGGGGATGTTTACCACTGTAGTCTACATGGGGGATGTTTACCACTGTATCCTACATGGGGGATGTTTACCACTGTAGCCTACATGGGGGGATGTTTACCACTGTATCCTACATGGGGGATGTTTACCACTGTAGCCTACATGGGGGGATGTTTACCACTGTATCCTACATGGGGGGATGTTTACCATTGCAGCCTACATGGGGGGATGTTTACCATTGCAGCCTACATGGGGGATGTTTACCACTGTAGCCTACATGGGGGGATGTTTACCACTGTAGCCTACATGGGGGGATGTTTACCACTGTAGCCTACATGGGGGGATGTTTACCACTGTAGCCTACATGGGGGGATGTTTACCATTGCAGCCTACATGGGGGGATGTTTACCACTGTATCCTACATGGGGGATGTTTACCACTGTAGCCTACATGGGGGGATGTGTTTACCAATATACATACTGCATTTATACCGTTTTTTATACTAAGATGGACCAAGATGTGTTGCTTTTGCACATGTTTGTTCCAATATGATGATGCATTGATTAAAACAGTAAGAATAGAATTTAATGTCCAACCCAAAATATAAGCTTGTTTGACAAAAAAATGTAACACTGTTGGCTGCATAAATAATGATACTACTAAATGTATTGGCAATGTGGCAATAATTCACTTAATGGTGAGACATTTTAAATATTTTTCCATGCATATTTTGTCATGCTGGATGTTTTGTCATGCTGGGTGTTTTGTGATGCTGGATGTTTTGTGATGCTGGATGCTTTGTGATGCTGGATGTTTTGTGATGCTGGATGCTTTGTGGTGCTGGATGTTTTGTGATGCTGGGTGCTTTGTGGTGCTGGATGTTTTGTGATGCTGGATGTTTTGTGATGCTGGATGTTTTGTGATGCTGGATGTTTTGTGATGCTGGATGTTTAGTGATGCCGGATGTTTTGTGATGCCGGATGCTTTGTGATGCTGGATGTTTTGTGATGCTGGATGTTTTGTCATGCTGGATGTTTTGTGATGCTGGATGCTTTGTGATGCTGGATGTTTTGTGATGCTGGATGCTTTGTGATGCTGGGTGTTTTGTCATGCTGGATGTTTTGTCATGCTGGGTGTTTTGTGATGCTGGATGTTTTGTGATGCTGGATGTTTTGAGATGCTGGATGTTTTGTGATGCTGGATGTTTTGTGATGCTGGATGTTTGAACTGTGAGTAGGTAATGATTCGAGTCATCCTCCTTCAGTAGGGTAAAAGACAATTAGCACTTGAACATTGTAATGAAATACTGTGTGTAAATACTGAAGTGATGTATGATTGTTAATAAAATTGTTCATTGACCAATTTGTTATACTGTGTCCATGTGTATAGGCTGCAAGTACGTGGCGCAGTGGTCTAGGGCACTGCATCGCAGTGCTAGCTGCGCCACCAGAGTCTCTGGGTTCGCGCCCAGGCTCTGTCACAGCCGGCCGCGACCGGGAGGTCCGTGGGGCGACGCACAATTGGCATAGCGTCGCTGTGTTAAGAAGCAGTGCGGCTTGGTTGGGTTTGTGCTTCGGAGGACGCATGGCTTTCGACCTTCGTCTCTCCCGAGCCCGTATGGGAGTTGTAGCGATGAGACAAGATAGTAATTACTAGCGATTGGATACCACGAAAATTGGGGAGAAAAATGGGATACATTTTTTTTTTAAATGTAGTTGTGGAGTGTATTAATGGAGGCCAAGGGAAGCCAAATGTATAATAAAAAAATAATCATGAATCTTTCGTCGCTCTGTGTTTCATAATTTTCCTTCAATTCACAAGAGGCTGAATGCGCAGTATCTCACTGTAGAAAGCAATCCAAGCGAGTGAAACTGCACCCCGCCCAGTACGTGTAGTGAGTGAAACTGCACCCCGCCCAGTACGTGTAGTGAGTGAAACTGCACCCCGCCCAGTACGTGTAGTGAGTGAAACTGCACCCCTCAGTACGTGTAGTGAGTGAAACTGCACCCCGCCCAGTACGTGTAGTGAGTGAAACTGCACCCCGCCCAGTACGTGTAGTGAGTGAAACTGCACCCCTCAGTACGTGTAGTGAGTGAAACTGCACCCCACCCAGTACGTGTAGTGAGTGAAACTGCACCCCGCCCAGTACGTGTAGTGAGTGAAACTGCACCCCGCCCAGTACGTGTAGTGAGTGAAACTGCACCCCGCCCAGTACGTGTAGTGAGTGAAACTGCACCCCGCCCAGTACGTGTAGTGAGTGAAACTGCACCCCGCCCAGTACGTGTAGTGAGTGAAACTGCACCCCGCCCAGTACGTGTAGTGAGTGAAACTGCACCCCGCCCAGTACGTGTAGTGAGTGAAACTGCACCCCTCAGTACGTGTAGTGAGTGAAACTGCACCCCGCCCAGTACGTGTAGTGAGTGAAACTGCACCCCGCCCAGTACGTGTAGTGAGTGAAACTGCACCCCGCCCAGTACGTGTAGTGAGTGAAACTGCACCCCGCCCAGTACGTGTAGTGAGTGAAACTGCACCCCGCCCAGTACGTGTAGTGAGTGAAACTGCACCCCGCCCAGTACGTGTAGTGAGTGAAACTGCACCCCGCCCAGTACGTGTAGTGAGTGAAACTGCACCCCGCCCAGTACGTGTAGTGAGTGAAACTGCACCCCGCCCAGTACGTGTAGTGAGTGAAACTGCACCCCTCAGTACGTGTAGTGAGTGAAACTGCACCCCGCCCAGTACGTGTAGTGAGTGAAACTGCACCCCGCCCAGTACGTGTAGTGAGTGAAACTGCACCCCGCCCAGTACGTGTAGTGAGTGAAACTGCACCCCGCCCAGTACGTGTAGTGAGTGAAACTGCACCCCGCCCAGTACGTGTAGTGAGTGAAACTGCACCCCGCCCAGTACGTGTAGTGAGTGAAACTGCACCCCTCAGTACGTGTAGTGAGTGAAACTGCACCCCTCAGTACGTGTAGTGAGTGAAACTGCACCCCGCCCAGTACGTGTAGTGAGTGAAACTGCACCCCGCCCAGTACGTGTAGTGAGTGAAACTGCACCCCGCCCAGTACGTGTAGTGAGTGAAACTGCACCCCGCCCAGTACGTGTAGTGAGTGAAACTGCACCCCTCAGTACGTGTAGTGAGTGAAACTGCACCCCTCAGTACGTGTAGTGAGTGAAACTGCACCCCTCAGTACGTGTAGTGAGTGAAACTGCACCCCGCCCAGTACGTGTAGTGAGTGAAACTGCACCCCGCCCAGTACGTGTAGTGAGTGAAACTGCACCCCGCCCAGTACGTGTAGTGAGTGAAACTGCACCCCGCCCAGTACGTGTAGTGAGTGAAACTGCACCCCGCCCAGTACGTGTAGTGAGTGAAACTGCACCCCTCAGTACGTGTAGTGAGTGAAACTGCACCCCTCAGTACGTGTAGTGAGTGAAACTGCACCCCGCCCAGTACGTGTAGTGAGTGAAACTGCACCCCGCCCAGTACGTGTAGTGAGTGAAACTGCACCCCGCCCAGTACGTGTAGTGAGTGAAACTGCACCCCGCCCAGTACGTGTAGTGAGTGAAACTGCACCCCGCCCAGTACGTGTAGTGAGTGAAACTGCACCCCGCCCAGTACGTGTAGTGAGTGAAACTGCACCCCGCCCAGTACGTGTAGTGAGTGAAACTGCACCCCGCCCAGTACGTGTAGTGAGTGAAACTGCACCCCGCCCAGTACGTGTAGCGAGTGAAACTGCACCCCTCAGTACGTGTAGCGAGTGAAACTGCACCCCTCAGTTGTTACCGGCCATAGCATTGAATGCAAGGGAAGTCAGCGAGCATTTGGCCTCCCTTGATTAAAAAAAAGATATATTATATATATTATATAATAAATAGCCAATTGGCGTTGAGCTGAACTGTGTGACTGGTCCTGATGCACAAAACAAAGTGTCAATGGATTTGGCTTCACACCAATCACATCAAAAGACTAACGTCATTGACAGAAGAAAAAAACTTGAATTGTTGCATCTCATCTTTGTTGTCCTCTGGTGGCTAGCTAGCTAAAAGTGTCTCTTTCCTATATTAGCCTTGGATGGAGATGTGGAATTGGACTTGTGGTTTTACTTAATTCTCTGTACTGGCCAAATGATTATAACTGCAATTCTGATCCAACCATAAAGATGGTTGTCCTTCCACAGAGGAACTCTGGAGCTCTGTCAGAGTGACCATCGGGTTGTTGGTCACCTCCCTGAACAAGGCCCTTCTCCTCCGATTCAGTTTGGCCCGGCGGCCAGCTCTAGGAAGAGTCTTGATGGTTCCAAACTTCTTCCATTTAAGAATGATGGAGGCCTCTGTGTTCTTGGGGACCTTTAATGCTGCAGAAATGTTTTGGTAGCCTTCCTCAGATCTGTGCCTCGACACAATCCTGTCTCGGAGCTCTACGGACAATTCCTTCAACCTCATGGCTTGGTTTTTGCTCTGACATGCACTGTCAACTGTGGGACCTTATATAGACAGGTGTGTGCCTTTCCTAATCATGTCCAATCAATTGAATTTACCACAGGTGGAGTCCAATCAAGTTGTAGAAACATCTCAAGGACGATCAACGGAATCAGGATGCACTAGAGTTCAATTTCGAGTCTCATAGCAAAAGCGTCTGAATTCTTATGCAAATAAGGTCGGTTATTTTTATATATTTTTTGACATCTGCAAAGATTTCTGAACCTGTTTTCGTTTTGTCATTATGGGGTATTGTGATTGAGGAATTAAATATATATATATATATATATTTTAGAATAAGGCTGTAACGTAACAAAATGTGGAAAGTCAAGGGGTCTGAATAATTTCCTAATGCACTGTGTGTGTGTATATATATATATCTCCCTTTTGAAATCTAACTTTTAAAATGGTCTGAGAACAACATTAGCAGGGTAATTCAAGACTAGCCAATATGCAGTGATAATGTACTGAGCTTATAGCCTAATGCACAAGCCTCATAGCTACAGAACTGTTGCTTATAGGTTCATGTTGCAGAGGCTTACACTTTTTAAGGCATGTTTGTTATTTTATTCTGAGTGGTAGATCATCTCTGCCTGCATTTTGACTCCAAGAGATCTCGGCTCAGGCGAGGTTGGTGACCACTGCCTTACTTTAACCATTTTAAAATGTCAACTTCAAATGGGGTCACATCAGATGTGTCAGGATGTCCTCTTGGACAATACGTTTCAGTGGAGTAAATGTACAGATCTGATCTACAAAAAAGAGTCAGACTGTACTTTCTCAAAAAGCTGGGATCTTTTAATGTTGACTGTACTATACGGACTCTGTTTTACAAATCTTTCAATGAGAGTAGATTAACTTTTTGTATTGTTTGTTGGTTTGGCAATGCCACTGTTAACCAGAGAAATATGCTGAGAAGGATTATCACAACAGCAAGCAAGGTACTTGGAGTCAAAAAGACAGGCCTGGATGAGATCTTTAAGGTCAGGGCCCTCCACAAGGCTCACAAAATCATTTTAGACCCAAGCCACCCCCTGTACCCGGACTTTGAACTACTCCCCTCTGGTCGCAGGTATAGGGCACCCCTCGACAGGGAAAACAGAACGAGACAATAATTTGTGCCAGGTGTGAGTGTAACGGATGTGAAATGGCTAGCTAGTTAGCGGGTACGCGCTACTAGCGTTTCAATCAGTTACGTCACTTGCTCTGAAACCTAGAAGTAGTGTTGCCCCTTGCTCTGCCTTTGTGGAGTGATGGGTAACGATGCTTCGTGGGTGTCAGTTGTTGATGTGTGCAGAGGGTCCCTGGTTCGAGCCCGGCGAGGGAACGGACGTAAAGTTAGACTGTTACATGAGATCTCTCCTAAATAGCTTGGGCTGATGTTCCTATCGACCCAGCAGGCTACTGTTTTATTATTGTTATGTAACTGTTATGAAAGTTGTATTATCAATTTGTTTTGTATTTAAAACGTGTACATGACACTGCAACAGAATTTCCCCATGGGGACAACAAAGTCAGTAAAGTAAAGAGTTGTGACGTTCCAAGGATCCCCGGACAGCAAGGACCTGTTGTGCCTGTTGTTCCACTCGTATCTGCCGCCTCATTGGTCCCTCCTGATCTCGCCTCTTCCCGACTGTGTTCTAATCTTTGAGGACATGTATTTCCATTGTTAGAGCATCTGGACCGCCTCCTTATTGGAGAAGGTCCTAGGTCCCTCCCCTCTGGCCTTCTTCTCCAATGCACTATGAGGAGGAGGTGAGGAGGTGAGGAGAGAGGATGTGAGAAAGAGCCTTTGCACTCTGCATCCTGATCCTTACAGGAAGCCACTGTGAGCTGACCACCGGCTCTACAGGTTGCTATAGTCACCCTGCACCAGCATGCAGCTCTGTTGTCTGTCTACTTTCATTTACAGCTGAGAACAAACCCATTAACAGCCAAGACTTCACTGTACTGATAACAGACTAGATCAAACCCATTAACGGCCAATACTTCACTCAACTGATTCTGTCTCTCAGGTGATAAGACAATACACAAGAACATGTTGAAAATAACATTTATATTGATCAACTAGAAATAAAATCCAGGCAGAATGAATGACTTTGTAAAGCAGACAGACCAGTAGGCAGACCAGTAGGCAGACCAGTAGACAGACCAGTAGACAGACCAGTAGACAGTGTCACATCTCCATTCTAAATAGAGATTTATGCTGTTAAGAATTCATGAAATTGTTTACATACCTGGTACATGAGAATATATTTTCCATTTCCAACAACTCCCAGTACACATGTCATTTGTAGACACACCTCCCATTTGAAAACCCATCTCCCATTTGAAAACACACCTCCCATTTGAAAACCCAGCTCTCATTTGAAAACCCACCTCCCATTTGAAAACCCACCTCCCATTTGAAAACCCACCTCCCATTTGAAAACCCACCTCCCATTTGAAAACCCACCTCCCATTTGAAAACACACCTCCCATCTGAAAACACACCTCCCATTTGAAAACACACCTCCCATTTGAAAACACACCTCCCATCTGAAAACACACCTCCCATCTCAAAACACACCTCCCATCTGAAAACACACCTCCCATCTGAAAACACACCTCCCATCTGAAAACACACCTCCCATTTGAAAACACACCTCCCATCTGAAAACACACCTCCCATCTGAAAACACACCTCCCATCTGAAAACACACCTCCCATTTGAAAACACACCTCCCATCTGAAAACACACCTCCCATCTGAAAACACACCTCCCATCTGAAAACACACCTCCCATTTGAAAACACACCTCCCATCTGAAAACACACCTCCCATTTCAAAACACACCTCCCATCTGAAAACACACCTCCCATCTGAAAACACACCTCCCATCTGAAAACACACCTCCCATCTGAAAACACACCTCCCATCTGAAAACACACCTCCCATCTGAAAACACACCTCCCATTTGAAAACACACCTCCCATCTGAAAACACACCTCCCATCTGAAAATACACCTCCCATCTGAAAACACACCTCCCATCTGAAAACCCACCTCCCATTTGAAAACCCACCTCCCATCTGAAAACACACCTCCCATTTGAAAACACACCTCCCATTTGAAAACACACCTCCCATTTGAAAACACACCTCCCATCTGAAAACACACCTCCCATCTGAAAACACACCTCCCATCTGAAAACACACCTCCCATCTGAAAACACACCTCCCATTTGAAAACACACCTCCCATTTGAAAACACACCTCCCATTTGAAAACACACCTCCCATTTGAAAACACACCTCCCATCTGAAAACACACCTCCCATTTGAAAACACACCTCCCATTTGAAAACACACCTCCCATCTGAAAACACACCTCCCATCTGAAAACACACCTCCCATCTGAAAACACACCTCCCATCTGAAAACACACCTCCCATTTGAAAACACACCTCCCATTTGAAAACACACCTCCCATTTGAAAACACACCTCCCATCTGAAAACCCACCTCCCATCTGAAAACCCACCTCCCATTTGAAAACCCACCTCCCATCTGAAAACCCACCTCCCATCTGAAAACCCACCTCCCATCTGAAAACCCACCTCCCATCTGAAAACCCACCTCCCATCTGAAAACCCACCTCCCATCTGAAAACCCACCTCCCATCTGAAAACCCACCTCCCATCTGAAAACCCACCTCCCATCTGAAAACCCACCTCCCATCTGAAAACACACCTCCCATTTGAAAACACACCTCCCATTTGAAAACACACCTCCCATTTGAAAACCCACCTCCCATTTGAAAACACACCTCCCATTTGAAAACACACCTCCCATCTGAAAACACACCTCCCATCTGAAAACACACCTCCCATCTGAAAACACACCTCCCATCTGAAAACACACCTCCCATCTGAAAACACACCTCCCATCTGAAAACACACCTCCCATCTGAAAACACACCTCCCATCTGAAAACACACCTCCCATCTGAAAACACACCTCCCATTCACAACATAACCCTCTTATTCTGTTTTATTCAACAGTCACACTCACAAATAGGCCGAGATTCAATCTGATCAGGCGTTGTGGACGATGTGGCTTTTAAAAGGCAATGTTACCGTGTTCGTAGAGACTGCATTACCTCCACAACGCTGCAGATGCTTGAAATGTGGCATCGGTCGACAGGCACTGTGGCATTGAATCCAATTGAACAGCAGATCTCAGTGATATTAGTTCAAACCATGAATAAAAACTACTGAACCATGTCTTGTTAAAGTGATGCAGCTTTATTTGATTAACCTTCCTGTCTAATGATACACGTCTTCCCCATTCAAATACCAACCTTTACATTTCCTCCCACAACAAGCATTAACCCATATGTCCCTTCAGAAAAACTAGAAAGAAGGAAACCCTTTCCCTGTTGACATTTCTCCCCTCCAGACACCTCCGGGACTCAGGAGGAGCTGAGCAGCGCCCCACCCCAGGTCTCGTGCTTCGATCCTGGGTTGAGGTGGGTGATGGTGACATCCACCGCCTGGATCTTCTGGTACTTGGGAGGGATGGAGCACACCTTATAGCTCACCTCATCTCCTTCCATTGGCACGTATTCCCCATCGATACTGTAGAGGGAGGAGGGATGAGTGAGAGATAATACATGCTCATCTTTATCAGTGTGTTCATTTCCAACTGTCTTCTCTCCTAGAACCACGTGTACACGACTCTCCCAGAACCACGTGTACACAACTCTCCTAGAACCACGTGTACACAACTCTCCCAGAACCACGTGTACACAACTCTCCTAGAACCACGTGTACACAACTCTCCCAGAACCACGTGTACACAACTCTCCCAGAACCACGTGTACACGACTCTCCCAGAACCACGTGTACACGACTCTCCCAGAACCACGTGTACACGACTCTCCTAGAAACACGTGTACACGACTCTCCTAGAAACACGTGTACACGACTCTCCTAGAAACACGTGTACACGACTCTCCTAGAACCACGTGTACACAACTTGCCAGACCACAAACATACACTGAGTGTACAACACATTATGGACACCTGTTCTTTCCATTACAGACTGACCAGATGAATCCAGGTGAAAGCTATGATCCCTTATTGATGTCACTCGTCAAATCCACTTCAAACAGTATAGATGAAGGGGAGGAGACAGGTTAAAGAAGGATGTTTAAACCTTGAGACAATTGAGACATGGATTGTGTGTGTGCGCCATTCAAAAGTCACACAAAAAAATAAGAGATTCACTATGAACCCCCAGAGATTCACTATGAACCCAGAGACTCACTATGAACCCAGAGATTCACTATGAACCCAGAGATTCACTATGAACCCCAGAGATTCACTATGAACCCCAGAGATTCACTATGAACCCCAGAGATTCACTATGAACCCCAGAGACTCACTATGAACCCAGAGATTCACTATGAACCCAGAGATTCACTATGAACCCAGAGATTCACTATGAACCCAGAGATTCACTATGACCCAGAGACTCACTATGAACCCAGAGATTCACTATGAACCCAGAGACTGACTATGAACCCAGAGACTCACTATGAACCCAGAGATTCACTATGAACCCAGAGATTCACTATGAACCCAGAGATTCACTATGAACCCAGAGATTCACTATGAACCCAGAGACTGACTACGACCCCAGAGATTCACTACAAACCCAGAGATTCACTACGAACCCAGAGACTGACTATGAACCCAGAGATTCACTATGAACCCAGAGACTGACTATGAACCCAGAGATTGACTATGACCCAGAGATTCACTATGAACCCAGAGATTCACTATGAACCCAGAGACTGCCTATGGGAAACCAGCGTGGCAGTGAGAGCTCCACTTGTTTTCTCGACTCCGCTACGACCAGCCAACCACCCTGATAGGCCAATACTCTGATCCCTGGCACCGCCTCCACCACCATAGAGAAGGATGATTGGGAGATGGGGAGGATGTATAGCACATAATAATATAAATCCTTCAGATGTATGGACTTGAACCAACTGCTGGGAGTCTCCAACTGCAGTAGCCGGCGGCGGGGGAGTGTGAGCATTTTGAACTTGCTACCTTGAGGTTCAGGACGGGACGCTATGTTCCATCGCTCTTGGGGACTAAAAGTACCGGCTGTACCAATCGCTCTGTACTTCTGATACGGTCGACCACTCGAATAGCCTGCTTTTGAAGGAGAGAGAGAATCTCCTCTCTAAAGACGGGCACTAGGACCTCAGGGACCAATGACGCCACGAAAAAGGTGGAAGGACGCACAGCGAACTGCAGACCGTACCCCCTCGTCACCGTCCTCATCACTGGGTGAATGGGAGCTGGTATTATTATGTGTGTTGAGGCTGTGACCCCCAAACTTACTCTGAGATGTGAACAAAGATGTCACTGCCTCCGTCCGCTGGTGTGATGAAGCCGTGTCCTTTAGTCCGAGAGAAACACTTACATACGCCGCTGAACAACGGACCCTCCGCTGCACGCTCCGCCCTACACACACACACACACACACACACACACACACACACACACACACACACACACACACACACACACACACACACACACACACACACACACACACACACACACACACACACACACACACACACACACACACACACAATAAAAGGCAGGCAACATTTTAAAAAAGGAACAATGACAAGCTTGCAACACACATCTAATTATCCAGTATGAATAAGATTTGATATATTTGGTTTCCATTCTTCATTGTAACCACGACGACTCCAAAAACAATATGAGCAGATTAGTCTTCAATAAAGAAATGTTTTGATCAAGTTAATCAGAAAGAATGTTGGTACTTATTTATTTTGATCCAAAGCCAGAAATGAGTGAGTCACTCAGCTTTATGCTGACAAATATAGATGTTGCTCTAAATAGCCTACTAAATAGGCCAAACCTAGATGAATATTAAATTGCCTAAATAAACTAGTACATTTCATTAATTAAATAAATGAACTAGCTCAGGTCTTGTAAATATGGGTAATCTTTTCCCCCTCCCTATCCTCACTGTACTTTCTTTCATTCAGTTTCTTCTTCTCATCAGTAGAGAAGGACTGCCGTGTATCAGAAACTCACTTTCTATAGAGAGGGGCTATCACTCTCACACGGTGGTAAATAAAGACAGTTTGTTATTTAGAATGGTTTATTTATGTTTTTAGAGGGAGAGAAACCAAAAGGCCACCGTGTCTATTTTTCTAAAATCATCAGTCCACATGTCAGGTGTAATTGAGCCATTGTATTTAAGTTCTCTCTCCACTCCAGGACACCCGCCAGCTACATGTTGTTTTGCCTGATGCAGGACTCCAGCGCCAGAGGAGAGAGACTCTCGGACTGAAGCATTCACACCTCCATTCATTTACAAAAGGAGAGTGTAAATAGCTGAGCCTGGTGTGAAAAATCCCCCAATTTGTGCCACAGTTTAGACTAGCGACATATCAGCGTTCTAACTCCCCCTTGTGGTAGTGTGGTGCAATGACAGAAGATGAGGCATAAGCTCACATCTTTTAATTGAGGTACCACTTTAATGTTATGATACATTATATAATGTTATGATATGGGAGCAGTGTTATGATATGGGAGTAGTGGTGTTATGATATGGGAGTAGTGGTATGATATGGGAGTAGTGTTATGATATATTATATAGTGTTATGATATGGGAGTAGTGTTATGATATATAATATAGTGTTATGATACGGGAGTAGTGGTGTTATGATACGGCGCACGGTGTTATGATACGGCGCACGGTGTTATGATACGGGAGTAGTGGTGTTATGATACGGCGCACGGTGTTATGATACGGGAGTAGTGGTGTTATGATACGGGAGTAGTGGTGTTATGATACGGGAGTAGTGGTGTTATGATACGGGAGTAGTGGTGTTATGATACGGGAGTAGTGGTGTTATGATACGGGAGTAGTGGTGTTATGATACGGGAGTAGTGGTGTTATGATACGGGAGTAGTGGTGTTATGATACATGATATGGTGTTATGATACGGCGCACGGTGTTATGATACGGGAGTAGTGGTGTTATGATACATGATATGGTGTTATGATACGGGAGTAGTGGTGTTATGATACGGGAGTAGTGGTGTTATGATACGGGAGTAGTGGTGTTATGATACGGGAGTAGTGGTGTTATGATATATTATATGGTGTTATGATACGGGAGTAGTGGTGTTATGATACGGGAGTAGTGGTGTTATGATACGGGAGTAGTGGTGTTATGATACGGGAGTAGTGGTGTTATGAAACGGGAGTAGTGGTGTTATGAAACGGGAGTAGTGGTGTTATGATACGGGAGTAGTGGTGTTATGATACGGGAGTAGTGGTGTTATGATACGGGAGTAGTGTTATGATACGGGAGTAGTGTTATGATACGGGAGTAGTGTTATGATATGGGGTGGGGGGTAGTGTTGGCAAACAGTTAGTCAACACATTGCCAATGCCAGGATACACTTCCACACTCCATCCCCCAGGTGGCAGCACTAACCGGTCAAAGTGCTGAGCTAAGCCTTGATAAGCACATCAGGTGTTGCCAATTAAGGTGATGGTCAGTCAGTGTCCCAGCTGGAAAAACCGTGAGGAGGATTTCATTGGTGGCCTTGAGGCCTTTGGTTTGGTTTAGAGTCTTTAGTTTGGGCCTTTGGTATGTTTCCTTTATGTACATATTAATGTTTCCTCACCATCTGAACCAATAATAATCCTCTTGGACTGACTGACCACGAGGTCAAGAGAGACAGAGCTGGTCCTGGACCAAGGTAAGGTGTCTCCTGGGTAAATGCAGTCAACAACAGGTCACATACGCTTACTTCTCATATTAATGCACACATCCAATCAGATTACAGACCACGTAGCTAGGACCCCTAGACATAATGAGTCAGGTTACAGACCACGTAGCTAGGACCCCTAGACATAATGAGTCAGGTTACAGACCACGTAGCTAGGACCCCTAGACATAATGAGTCAGGTTACAGACCACGTAGCTAGGACCCCTAGACATAATGAGTCAGGTTACAGACCACGTAGCTAGGACCCCTAGACATAATGAGTCAGGTTACAGACCACGTAGCTAGGACCCCTAGACATAATGAGTCAGGTTACAGACCACGTAGCTAGGACCCCTAGACATAATGAGTCAGGTTACAGACCACGTAGCTAGGACCCCTAGACATAATGAGTCAGGTTACAGACCACGTAGCTAGGACCCCTAGACATAATGAGTCAGGTTACAGACCACGTAGCTAGGACCCCTAGACATAATGAGTCAGGTTACAGACCACGTAGCTAGGACCCCTAGACATAATGAGTCAGGTTACAGACCACGTAGCTAGGACCCCTAGACATAATGAGTCAGGTTACAGACCACGTAGCTAGGACCCCTAGACATAATGAGTCAGGTTACAGACCACGTAGCTAGGACCCCTAGACATAATGAGTCAGGTTACAGACCACGTAGCTAGGACCCCTAGACATAATGAGTCAGGTTACAGACCACGTAGCTAGGACCCCTAGACATAATGAGTCAGGTTACAGACCACGTAGCTAGGACCCCTAGACATAATGAGTCAGGTTACAGACCACGTAGCTAGGACCCCTAGACATAATGAGTCAGGTTACAGACCACGTAGCTAGGACCCCTAGACATAATGAGTCAGGTTACAGACCACGTAGCTAGGACCCCTAGACATAATGAGTCAGGTTACAGACCACGTAGCTAGGACCCCTAGACATAATGAGTCAGGTTACAGACCACGTAGCTAGGACCCCTAGACATAATGAGTCAGGTTACAGACCATGTAGCTAGGACCCCTAGACATAATGAGTCAGGTTACAGACCATGTAGCTAGGACCCCTAGACATCATGAGTCAGGTTACAGACCATGTAGCTAGGACCCCTAGACATAATGAGTCAGGTTACAGACCATGTAGCTAGGACCCCTAGACATAATGAGTCAGGTTACAGACCATGTAGCTAGGACCCCTAGACATAATGAGTCAGGTTACAGACCATGTAGCTAGGACCCCTAGACATAATGAGTCAGGTTACAGACCATGTAGCTAGGACCCCTAGACATAATGAGTCAGGTTACAGACCATGTAGCTAGGACCCCTAGACATAATGAGTCAGGTTACAGACCATGTAGCTAGGACCCCTAGACATCATGAGTCAGGTTACAGACCATGTAGCTAGGACCCCTAGACATAATGAGTCAGGTTACAGACCATGTAGCTAGGACCCCTAGACATAATGAGTCAGGTTACAGACCATGTAGCTAGGACCCCTAGACATAATGAGTCAGGTTACAGACCATGTAGCTAGGACCCCTAGACATAATGAGTCAGGTTACAGACCATGTAGCTAGGACCCCTAGACATCATGAGTCAGGTTACAGACCATGTAGCTAGGACCCCTAGACATAATGAGTTAAGCAGTTTCATAGCTATTGAATTATAACACTAACTAGGTGTGTGTGTGTATGTGTGTGTGTATATGCAGTACTCACGCGGAGCAGGTCCTAGTACGTCTGGTTGGCAGGGGGCTGGGTATGAGGTAACCTCTCATGGGGGAGGGGGAACGGTCTCGGTGCCGGGAGGTGGGCGGGCACAGGGACCCAGGGGAAAACGGAGAGACTGGGGAGACCGGGGAGCCAGGGGCCCTAGAGGTCAGGGGATGGGTCGTAGAGCATGGGGATACTGACCCCTGGATGGGCGTGGCTTCAGAAGACATTGTAGGAGGAAGGGCAGTCGTGACAACCACCTAGAGTAGACAGATGGACAGACAGGCAGACAGACAGACAGAGAGGCAGACAGACAGACAGACAGAGGCAGACAGACAGAGGCAGACAGACAGACAGACAGAGGCAGACAGACAGAGAGACAGACAGACAGAGAGACAGACAGACAGAGAGGCAGACAGACAGAGAGGCAGACAGACAGAGAGGCAGACAGACAGAGAGGCAGACAGACAGAGAGGCAGACAGACAGACAGAGAGGCAGACAGACAGACAGACAGAGAGGCAGACAGACAGAGAGGCAGACAGACAGACAGAGAGGCAGACAGACAGACAGAGAGGCAGACAGACAGACAGAGAGGCAGACAGACAGACAGAGAGGCAGACAGACAGACAGAGAGGCAGACAGACAGACAGAGAGGCAGACAGACAGACAGACAGAGAGGCAGACAGACAGACAGACAGAGAGGCAGACAGACAGAGAGGCAGACAGACAGAGAGGCAGACAGACAGAGAGGCAGACAGACAGAGAGGCAGACAGACAGAGAGGCAGACAGACAGAGAGGCAGACAGAGAGGCAGACAGACAGACAGGAGAGAAAGGGAGGAGAAACCCAGTTGAGTTGTTATACTAACAGACCTGATGATGACATCACAGTTCCAAATGACCCTCTAAACAGTTTACAATAGACAGCAGAGGTGGATGTCGTGACTACAGAGAATACTAAGAGATAAGAGGGAGGGTTGTATCATTTCTATCCCTCCCTCCTAACTCTTTCTCTTGGCCCATCCATCTCTTTCATTTCCTGTTCCACTGTCTAGGAAATGTATTTGGTCTGTCATTTCTTCCCTAGCCTGGGTACCAGTCTGTTTGTGTCATTATGCCACTGTTAGACATGATGCACAAACAGAACTGGGACGTGACCAGGCTATTTCTACTCTACTATGATAGATCAGTAGATCTGGGACCAGGCTAATTCCACTCTACTAGACTCACACTGAAAACTGTGATTTAGCTACATAGGCACTAGCCTGACTGCAGACACACAAACACACCCACTCCAAACCCTGGCCGTCCAATCAGTGTCCTCCTAGGACATTAAGAACCCTCTTCACCATGGCAACACCAATCAAAGAGCTGCCAGGTTCTAGCCCATGGGGCCTGTTCAGGAGGGTTTAATGTTACAGAACATTCAGATAGAAATGTGTAAACACATTTTATATATACAGTTGAAGTCGGAAGTTTACATATACTTAGGTTGGAGTCATTAAAACTCGTTTTTCAACCACTCCACAAATTTCTTGTTAACAAACTATAGTTTTGGCAAGTCGGTTAGGACATCTACTTTGTGTATGACAAGTAATTTTTCCAACAATTGTTTACAGACAGATTATTTCACTTATAATTCACTGTATCACAATTCCAGTGGGTCAGAAGTCTACATACACTAAGTTGACTGTGCCTTTAAACAGCTTGGAAAACTCCAGAAAATTATGTTGTGGCTTTAGAAGCGTCTGATAGGCTAATTGACGTCAATTGGAGGTGTACCTGTGGATGTATTTCAAGGCCTACCTTCAAACTCAGTGCCTCTTTGCTTGACATCATGGGAAAATCAAAAAATCAGCTAAGACCTCAGAAAGAAAATTGTAGACCTCCACAAGTCTGGTTCATCCTTGGGAGCAATTTCCAAACGCCTGAAGGTACCACGTTCATCTGTACAAGCAATAGTACGCAAGTATAAACACCATGGGACCACGCAGCCGTCATACCGCTCAGGAAGGAGACGCGTTTTGTCTCCTAGATATGAACGTACTTTGGTGTGAAAAGTGCTAATCAATCCCAGAACAACAGCAAAGGATCTTGTGAAGATGCTGGAGGAAACAGGTACAAAAGTATCTATATCCACAGTAAAACGAGTCCTATATCGACATAACCTGAAAGGCCGCTCAGCAAGGAAGAAGCCACTGCTCCAAAACCGCCATAAAAAAGCCAGACTACAGTTTGCAACTGCACATGGGGACAAAGATCGTACTTTTTTGAGAAATGTCCTCTGGTCTGATGAAACAAAATTAGAACTGTTTGGCCATAATGACCATGATTATGTTTAGAGGATAAAGGGGGAGACTTGCAAGCCGAAGAACACCATCCCAACCGTGAAGCATGGGGGTGGCAGCATCATGTTGTGGGGGTGCTTTGCTGCAGGAGGGACTGGTGCACTTCACAAAATAGATGGCATCATGAGGCAGGAAAATTATGTGGATATATTAAAGCAACATTTTTACTAGGATTAAATGTCAGGAGAAATACTGAATTTAAATGTATTTGGCTAAGGTGTAAGTAAACTTACGACTTCAACTGTATGTCATTCAGCAAACACTTTTATCCAAAGCAACTTAGTCATGCGTGCCAACATTTACCATATGGGTGGTCCCTGGGATTGAACCCACAACCCTGGTGTTGCAAGAGCCCCGCTCTACCGACCGAGCCGCGCTCTACCGCGCTCTACCGACCGAGCCGCGCTCTACCGACCGAGCCCCGCTCTACCGACCGAGCCCCGCTCTACCGACCGAGCCGCGCTCTACCGACCGAGCCGCGCTCTACCGACCGAGCCGCGCTCTACCGACCGAGCCGCGCTCTACCGACCGAGCCCCGCTCTACCGACCGAGCCCCGCTCTGCCCCGCTCTGCCGACCGAGCCGCGCTCTGCCGACCGAGCCGCGCTCTGCCACGCTCTACCGACCGAGCCGCGCTCTACCGACCGAGCCGCGCTCTGCCGACCGAGCCCCGCTCTGCCGACCGAGCCCCGCTCTGCCGACCGAGCCCCGCTCTGCCGACCGAGCCGCGCTCTGCCGACCGAGCCCCGCTCTGCCGACCGAGCCCCGCTCTGCCGACCGAGCCGCGCTCTGCCGACCGAGCCGCGCTCTGCCGACCGAGCCGCGCTCTGCCACGCTCTACCGACCGAGCCCCGCTCTACCGACCGAGCCCCGGTCTACCGACCGAGCCCCGCTCTACCCCGCTCTACCGACCGAGCCCCGCTCTACCGACCGAGCCCCGCTCTACCCCGCTCTGCCGACCGAGCCGCGCTCTGCCGACCGAGCCGCGCTCTGCCACGCTCTACCGACCGAGCCCCGGTCTACCGACCGAGCCCCGGTCTACCCCGCTCTGCCGACCGAGCCCCGCTCTGCCGACCGAGCCCCGCTCTGCCGACCGAGCCCCGCTCTGCCGACCGAGCCCCGCTCTACCCCGCTCTGCCGACCGAGCCCCGCTCTGCCGACCGAGCCCCGCCCGAGCCCCGCTCTGCCGACCGAGCCCCGCTCTGCCGACCGAGCCCCGCTCTGCCGACCGAGCCCCCGCTCTGCCGACCAAGCCCCGCTCTACCGCGCTCTGCCGACCGAGCCCCGCTCTGCCGACCGAGCCCCGCTCTGCCGACCGAGCCCCGCTCTGCCGACCGAGCCCCGCTCTACCCCGCTCTGCCGACCGAGCCCCGCTCTGCCGACCGAGCCCCGCTCTGCCGCGCTCTGCCGACCGAGCCCCGCTCTGCCGACCGAGCCCCGCTCTGCCGACCGAGCCCCGCTCTGCCGACCGAGCCCCGCTCTGCCGACCGAGCCCCGCTCTGCCGACCGAGCCCCGCTCTACCGCGCTCTGCCGACCGAGCCCCGCTCTGCCGACCGAGCCCCGCTCTGCCGACCGAGCCCCGCTCTACCCCGCTCTGCCGACCGAGCCCCGCTCTGCCGACCGAGCCCCGCCCGAGCCCCGCTCTGCCGACCGAGCCCCGCTCTGCCGACCGAGCCCCGCTCTGCCGACCGAGCCCCGCTCTACCGCGCTCTGCCGACCGAGCCCCGCTCTACCGCGCTCTGCCGACCGAGCCCCGCTCTGCCGACCGAGCCCCGCTCTGCCGCGCTCTGCCGACCGAGCCCCCGCTCTGCCGCGCTCTGCCGACCGAGCCCCGCTCTGCCGACCGAGCCCCGCTCTGCCGACCGAGCCCCGCTCTGCCGACCGAGCCCCGCTCTGCCGCGCTCTGCCGACCGAGCCCCGCTCTGCCGACCGAGCCCCGCTCTGCCGACCGAGCCCCGCTCTGCCGACCGAGCCCCGCTCTACCCCGCTCTACCCCGCTCTGCCGACCGAGCCCCGCTCTGCCGACCGAGCGAGCCCCGCTCTGCCGACCGACCGAGCCGACCGACCCCGCTCTGCCGACCGACCCCGCTCTACCCCGCTCTGCCGGCCGAGCCCCGCTCTACCTGCCGGCCGAGCCCCGCTCTACCTGCCGGCCGAGCCCCGCTCTACCTGCCGGCCGAGCCCCGCTCTACCTGCCGGCCGAGCCCCGCTCTACCTGCCGGCCGAGCCCCGCTCTACCTGCCGGCCGAGCCCCGCTCTACCTGCCTGCCGAGCCCCGCTCTACCTGCCTGCCGAGCCCCGCTCTTCCTGCCGGCCGAGCCCCGCTCTTCCTGCCGGCCGAGCCCCGCTCTTCCTGCCGGCCGAGCCCCGCTCTTCCTGCCGACCGAGCCCCGCTCTTCCTGCCGACCGAGCCCCGCTCTTCCTGCCGACCGAGCCCCGCTCTTCCTGCCGACCGAGCCCCGCTCTTCCTGCCGACCGAGCCCCGCTCTTCCTGCCGACCGAGCCCCGCTCTGCCGACCGAGCCCCGCTCTGCCGACCGAGCCCCGCTCTGCCGACCGAGCCCCGCTCTACCCCGCTCTACCTACCGACCGAGCCCCGCTCTACCTACCGACCGAGCCCCGCTCTACCTACCGACCGAGCCCCGCTCTACCTACCGACCGAGCCCCGCTCTACCTACCGACCGAGCCCCGCTCTACCTACCGACCGAGCCCCGCTCTACCTACCGACCGAGCCCCGCTCTACCCCGCTCTACCTGCCGACCGAGCCCCGCTCTACCTGCCGACCGAGCCCCGCTCTACCTGCCGACCGAGCCCCGCTCTACCTGCCGACCGAGCCCCGCTCCGCCGACCGAGCCCCGCTCCGCCGACCGAGCCGCGCTCTGCCGCGCTCCGCCGACCGAGCCGCGCTCTGCCGCGCTCCGCCGACCGAGCCGCGCTCTGCCGCGCTCCGCCGACCGAGCCGCGCTCCGCCGACCGAGCCGCGCTCCGCCGACCGAGCCGCGCTCCGCCGACCGAGCCCCGCTCTGCCGCGCTCTGCCGACCGAGCCCCGCTCTGCCGCGCTCTGCCGACCGAGCCCCGCTCTGCCGACCGAGCCCCGCTCTGCCGACCGAGCCCCGCTCTGCCGACCGAGCCCCGCTCTGCCGACCGAGCCCCGCTCTGCCGGCCGACCGAGCCCCGCTCTGCCGGCCGACCGAGCCCCGCTCTACCCCGCTCTGCCGGCCGACCGAGCCCCGGCCGAGCCCCGCTCTGCCGGCCGACCGAGCCCCGCTCTGCCGGCCGACCGAGCCCCGCTCTGCCGGCCGACCGAGCCCCGCTCTGCCGGCCGACCGAGCCCCGCTCTGCCGGCCGACCGAGCCCCGCTCTGCCGGCCGACCGAGCCCCGCTCTGCCGGCCGACCGAGCCCCGCTCTGCCGGCCGACCGAGCCCCGCTCTGCCGGCCGACCGAGCCCCGCTCTGCCGGCCGACCGAGCCCCCGCTCTGCCGGCCGACCGAGCCCCGCTCTGCCGGCCGACCGAGCCCCGCTCTTGCCGGCCGACCGAGCCCCGCTCTGCCGACCGACCGAGCCCCGCTCTGCCGACCGACCGAGCCCCGCTCTGCCGGCCGACCGAGCCCCGCTCTGCCGGCCGACCGAGCCCCGCTCTGCCGGCCGCCGAGCCCCGCTCTGCCTGCCGGCCGAGCCCCGCTCTGCCGCCGGCCGAGCCCGCTCTGCCTGCCGGCCGAGCCCCGCTCTGCCTGCCGGCCGAGCCCCGCTCTGCTGCCGGCCGAGCCCCGCTCTGCCTGCCGGCCGAGCCCCGCTCTGCCTGCCGGCCGAGCCCCGCTCTGCCTGCCGGCCGAGCCCCGCTCTGCCTGCCGGCCGAGCCCCGCTCTGCCTGCCGGCCGAGCCCCGCTCTGCCTGCCGGCCGAGCCCCGCTCTACCTGCCGGCCGAGCCCCGCTCTACCTGCCGGCCGAGCCCCGCTCTACCTGCCGGCCGAGCCCGCTCTACCTGCCGGCCGAGCCCCGCTCTACCTGCCGGCCGAGCCCCGCTCTTCCTGCCGGCCGAGCCCCGCTCTTCCTGCCGGCCGACTGCCTGCCGCCCGCTCTTCCTGCCGGCCGAGGCCCCGCTCTTCCTGCGCCGAGCCCCGCTCTTTCCTGCCGGCCGAGCCCCGCTCTTCCTGCCGACCGAGCCCCGCTCTTCCTGCCGACCGAGCCCCGCTCTTCCTGCCGACCGAGCCCCGCTCTTCCTGCCGACCGAGCCCCGCTCTTTCTCTGCCGACCGGCCCCCGCTCTTCCTGCCGACCGAGCCCCGCTCTTCCTGCCGACCGAGCCCGCTCTACCCCGCTCTACCTACCGACCGAGCCCCGCTCTACTACCGCCGAGCCCCGCCTACCTACCACCGAGCCCCGCTCTACCTACCACCGAGCCCCGCTCTACCTACCGACCAGCCCGGCTCTACCTACCGACCGAGCCCCGCTCTACTACCGACCGAGCCCCGCTCTACCTACCGACCGAGCCCCGCTCTACCTAACCGACCGAGCCCCGCTCTAAACCCCGCTCTAACCTGCCGACGAGCCCCGCTCTACCTGCCGACGCGCCCCGCTCTACCTGCCGACCGAGCCCCGCTCTACCTGCCGACCGAGCCCCGCTCTACCTGCCACCGAGCCCCGCTCTACCTGCCGACCGAGCCCCGCTCCGCCGACCGAGCCCCGCTCCGCGACCGAGCCCCGCTCCGCCGACCGAGCCCGCTCCGCCGCGCTCCGCCGACCGAGCCGCGCTCTCATGTGACCAATGTTGCTTTGTAGCCTCTACAGATGAAACACTATGGAGTCTTAAAGGAGGCCTGTAGCCTCTACAGATGAAACACTATGGAGTCATGGATACATTCCACAATGGAAACAAGTCGACACTATGTAGTGTGTCCACAATGGAAACAAGTCGACACTATGTAGTGTGTCCACAATGGAAACAAGTCGACACTATGTAGTGTGTCCACAATGGAAACAAGTCGACACTATGTAGTGTGTCCACAATGGAAACAAGTCGACACGTTGAGTTATCCTCCATGATTCTAGATGCAGCGTTTCCACTTGAGTAGCTGAATTATAGTCCTGTACCAGTGAATCACTGTTTAATAGTGTGGACACTAACCAGCAGGACACTACAGCTGAATTATAGTCTGTACCAGTGAATCACTGTTTAATAGTGTAGACACTAACCAGGACACTACAGCTGAATTATAGTCTGTACCAGTGAATCACTGTTTAATAGTGTAGACACTAACCAGGACACTACAGCTGAATTATAGTCCTGTACCAGTGAATCACTGTTTAATAGTGTAGACACTAACCAGGACACTACAGCTGAATTATAGTCCTGTACCAGTGAATCACTGTTTAATAGTGTAGACACTAACCAGGACACTACAGCTGAATTATAGTCTGTACCAGTGAATCACTGTTTAATAGTGTAGACACTAACCAGGACACTACAGCTGAATTATAGTCTGTACCAGTGAATCACTGTTTAATAGTGTAGACACTAACCAAGACACTACAGCTGAATTATAGTCTGTACCAGTGAATCACTGTTTAATAGTGTAGACACTAACCAGGACACTACAGCTGAATTATAGTCTGTCCCAGTGATCACTGTTTAATAGTGTAGACACTAACCAGACACTACAGCTGAATTATAGTCTGTACCAGTGAATCACTGTTAATAGTGTAGACACTAACAGGACACTACAGCTGAATTATAGTCCTGTACCAGTGAATCACTGTTTAATAGTGTAGACACTAACCAGACACTACAGCTGAATTATAGTCTGTACCAGTGAATCACTGTTTAATAGTGTAGACACTAACCAGGACACTACAGCTGAATTATAGTCTGTACCAGTGATCACTGTTTAATAGTGTAGACACTAACCAAGACACTACAGCTGAATTAAGTCTGTACCAGTGAATCACGTTTAATAGTGTAGACACTAACCAGGACACTACAGCTGAATTATAGTCTGTACCAGTGATCACTGTTTAATAGTGTGGACACTAACCAGGACACTACAGCTGAATTATAGTCTGTACCAGTGAATCACTGTTTAATAGTGTAGACACTAACCAGGACACTACAGCTGAATTATAGTCCTGTATCAATGAATCACTGTTTAATAGTGTAGACACTAACCAGGACACTACAGCTGAATTATAGTCCTGTACCAGTGAATCACTGTTTAATAGTGTGGACACTAACCAGCAGGACACTACAGCTGAATTATAGTCTGTACCAGTGAATTACTGTTTAATAGTGTAGACACTAACCAGGACACTACAGCTGAATTATAGTCCTGTACCAGTGAATCACTGTTTAATAGTGTGGACACTAACCAGCAGGACACTACACTGAATTATAGTCTGTTACCAGTGAATCACTGTTTAAATAGTGTAGACACTAACCAGGACACTACAGCTGAATTATAGTCTGTACCAGTGAATCACTGTTTAATAGTGTAGACACTAACCAGGACACTACAGCTGAATTATAGTCCTGTACCAGTGAATCACTGTTTAATAGTGTAGACACTAACCAGGACACTACAGCTGAATTATAGTCTGTACCAGTGAATCCTGTTTAATAGTGTAGACACTAACCAGGACACTACAGCTGAATTATAGTCCTGTACCAGTGAATTACTGTTTAATAGTGTAGACACAACCAGGACACTACAGCTGAATTATAGTCCTGTACCATGAATACTGTTTAATAGTGTAGACACTAACCAGGACACTACAGCTGAATTATAGTCTGTACCAGTGAATCACTGTTTAATAGTGTGGACACTAACCAGCAGGACACTACAGCTGAATTATAGTCTGTACCAGTGAATTACTGTTTAATAGTGTAGACACTAACCAGGACACTACAGCTGAATTATAGTCCTGTACCAGTGAATCACTGTTTAATAGTGTAGACACTAACCAGGACACTACAGCTGAATTATAGTCCTGTACCAGTGAATCACTGTTTATTAGTATAGACACTAACCAGGACACTACAGCTGAATTATAGTCTGTACCAGTGAATCACTGTTTAATAGTGTGGACACTAACCAGCAGGACACTACAGCTGAATTATAGTCCTGTACCAGTGAATTACTGTTTAATAGTGTAGACACTAACCAGGACACTACAGCTGAATTATAGTCCTGTACCAGTGAATCACTGTTTAATAGTGTGGACACTAACCAGCAGGACACTACAGCTGAATTATAGTCTGTACCAGTGAATCACTGTTTAATAGTATAGACACTAACCAGCAGGACATACAGCTGAATTATAGTCCTGTACCAGTGAATCCCTGTTTAATAGTGTAGACACTAACCAGGACACTACAGCTGAATTATAGTCTGTACCAGTGAATCACTGTTTATAGTGTAGACACTAACCAGGACACTACAGCTGAATTATAGTCCTGTACCAGTGAATCACTGTTTAATAGTGTAGACACTAACCAGGACACTACAGCTGAATTATAGTCCTGTACCATAATCACTGTTTAATAGTGTAGTCACTAACCAGGACACTACAGCTGAATTATAGTCCTGTACCAGTGAATCACTGTTTAATAGTGTAGACACTAACCAGGACACTACAGCTGAATTATAGTCTGTACCAGTAAATCACTGTTTATTAGTGTAGACACTAACCAGGACACTACAGCTGAATTATAGTCCTGTACCAGTGAATCACTGTTTAATAGTGTAGACACTAACCAGGACACTACAGCTGAATTATAGTCTGTACCAGTGAATCACTGTTTAATAGTGTGGACACTAACCACCAGGACACTACAGCTGAATTATAGTCTGTACCAGTGAATCACTGTTTTAATAGTGTGTGGACACTAACCAGCAGGACACTACAGCTGAATTATAGTCCTGTACCAGTGAATTACTGTTTAATAGTGTAGACACTAACCACAGGACACTACAGTGAATTATAGTCTGTACCAGTGAATCACTGTTTAATAGTGTAGACACTAACCAGGACACTACAGCTGAATTATAGTCCTGTACCAGTGAATCACTGTTTAATAGTGTGGACACTAACCAGGACACTACAGCTGAATTATAGTCCTGTACCATTGAATCACTGTTTAATAGTGTAACACTAACCAGCAGGACACTACAGCTGAATTATAGTCCTGTACCAGTGAATCACTGTTTAATAGTGTAGACACTAACCAGGACACTACAGCTGAATTATAGTCTGTACCAGTGAATTACTGTTTAATAGTGTAGACACTAACCAGGACACTACAGCTGAATTATAGTCTGTACCAGTGATCACTGTTTAATAGTGTAGACACTAACCACCGGACACTACAGCTGAATTATAGTCCTGTACCAGTGAATCACTGTTTAATATGTGTAGACACTAACCAGGACACTACAGCTGAATTATAGTCTGTACCAGTGAATCACTGTTTAATAGTGTAGACACTAACCAGGACACTACAGCTGAATTATAGTCTGTACCAGTGAATCACTGTTTAATAGTGTAGACACTAACCAGGACACTACAGCTGAATTATAGTCTGTACCAGTGAATCACTGTTTAATAGTGTAGACACTAACCAGACACTACAGCTGAATTATAGTCTGTACCAGTGAATCACTGTTTAATAGTGTAGACACTAACCAGGACACTACAGCTGAATTATAGTCTGTACCAGTGAATCACTGTTTATAGTGTAGACACTAACCAGGACACTACAGCTGAATTATAGTCCTGTACCAGTGAATCACTGTTTAATAGTGTAGACACTAACCAGGACACTACAGCTGAATTATAGTCCTGTACCAGTGAATCACTGTTTAATAGTGTGGACACTAACCGCAGACACTACAGCTGAATTATAGTCTGTACCAGTGAATTACTGTTTAATAGTGTAGACACTAACCAGCAGGACACTACAGCTGAATTATAGTCTGTACCAGTGAATCACTGTTTAATAGTGTGGACACTAACCACCAGGACACTACAGCTGAATTATAGTCTGTACCAGTGAATCACTGTTTAATAGTGTAGACACTAACCAGGACACTACAGCTGAATTATAGTCTGTACCAGTGAATCACTGTTTAATAGTGTAGACACTAACCAGGACACTACAGCGAATTATAGTCCTGTACCAGTGAATCACTGTTTAATAGTGTAGACACTAACCAGGACACTACAGCTGAATTATAGTCTGTACCAGTGAATCACTGTTTAATAGTGTAGACACTAACCAGGACACTACAGCTGAATTATAGTCTGTACCAGTGAATCACTGTTTAATAGTGTAGACACTAACCAGGACACTACAGCTGAATTTAGTCTGTACCAGTGAATCACTGTTTAAAGTGTAGACACTAACCAGGACACTACAGCTGAATTATAGTCCTGTACCAGTGAATTACTGTTTAATAGTGTAGACACTAACCAGGACACTACAGCTGAATTTAAGTCTGTACCAGTGATTACTGTTTAATAGTGTGGACACTAACCAGCAGGACACTACAGCTGAATTATAGTCTGTACCAGTGAATTACTGTTTAATAGTGTAGACACTAACCAGCAGGACACTACAGCTGAATTATAGTCCTGTACCCAGTGAATCTGTTTAATAGTGTAGACACTAACCAGGACACTACAGCTGAATTATAGTCCTGTACCAGTGAATCACTGTTTTATTAGTATAGACACTAACCAGGACACTACAGCTGAATTATAGTCTGTACCAGTGAATCACTGTTAATAGTGTAGACACTAACCAGGACACTACAGCTGAATTATAGTCTGTACCAGTGAATCACTGTTTAATAGTGTAGACACTAACCAGGACACTACAGCTAATTATAGTCCTGTACCAGTGAATCAACTGTTTAAATATGTGGACACTAACCAGCAGGACACTACAGCTGAATTATAGTCCTGTACCAGTGAATTACTGTTTAATAGTGTAGACACTAACCAGGACACTACAGCTGAATTATAGTCCTGTACCATTGAATCACTGTTTAATAGTGTGGACACTACCACAGGACACTACAGCTGAATTATAGTCTGTACCAGTGAATCACTGTTTAATAGTGTAGACACTAACCAGGACACTACAGCTGAATTATAGTCCTGTCCAGTGAATCACTGTTTATTAGTGTAGACACTAACCAGGACACTACAGCTGATTATAGTCCTGTACCAGTGAATCACTGTTTAAATATATAGACACTAACCAGCAGGACACTACAGCTGAATTATAGTCCTGTACCAGTGAATCACTGTTTAATAGTGTAGACACTAACCAGGACACTACAGCTGAATTATAGTCTGTACCAGTGAATCACTGTTTAATAGTGTAGACACTAACCAGGACACTAAGCTGAATTATAGTCCTGTACCAGTGAATCACTGTTTAATAGTGTAGACACTAACCAGGACACTACAGCTGAATTATAGTCTGTACCAGTAAATCACTGTTTAATAGTGTAGTCACTAACCAGGACACTACAGCTGAATTATAGTCCTGTACCAGTGAATCACTGTTTAATAGTGTAGACACTAACCAGGACACTACAGCTGAATTATAGTCTGTACCAGTAAATCACTGTTTATTAGTGTAGACACTAACCAGGACACTACAGCTGAATTATAGTCCTGTACCAGTGAATCACTGTTTAATAGTGTAGACACTAACCAGGACACTACAGCTGAATTATATCTTGTACCAGTGAATCACTGTTTAATAGTGTGGACACTAACCAGCAGGAACTACAGCTGATTATAGTCTGTACCAGTGAATTACTGTTTAATAGTGTAGACACTAACCAGCAGGACACTAACAGCGAATTATAGTCTGTACCAGTGAATCACTGTTTTTAATAGTGTAGACACTAACCAGGACACTACAGCTGAATTATAGTCCTGTACCAGTGAATCACTGTTTAATAGTGTGGACACTAACCAGGACACTACAGCTGAATTATAGTCCTGTACCAGTGAATCACTGTTTAATAGTGTAGACACTAACCAGCAGGACACTACAGCTGAATTATAGTCCTGTACCAGTGAATCACTGTTTAATAGTGTAGACACTAACCAGGACACTACAGCTGAATTATAGTCTGTACCAGTGAATCACTGTTTATTAGTGTAGACACTAACCACCAGGACACTACAGCTGAATTATAGTT
>NC_052309.1:89247473-89292296 GCF_016432855.1 Salvelinus namaycush | reverse complement strand
TTTTTTTTTTTTTTTTTTTTTTTCACTCCCTTTTTAATAGAGAACCGAGCAGAAGAGGTGGCATTGCCTTTCTGTTAGCCTATGTCCCTGATCTAACCCTGCCTTCTGTTATCCATGTCCCTTTACCTAACCGCCTTTCTGTTAGCCCTCTGTCCCTGTATCTAACCCTGCCTTTCTGTTTAGCCCAATGTCCCTGTACCTAACCCTGCCTTTCTGTTAGGCCCATGTCCCTGTACCTAACCCTGCCTTCTGTTAGCCTCTGTTCCTGTCCCTAACCCTGCCTTCTTGTTGCCCTCTGTCCTTCCCTAACCCTGCCTTTCTGTTAGCCTCTGTCCCTAACCCTGCCTTTCTGTTAGTGCCTCTGTCCCTGTCCCTAACCCTGCCTTTCTGTTATCCCTCTGTCCCTGTCCCTAACCCTGCCTTCTGTTATCCCTCTGTTCCTGTCCCTAACCCTGCCTTTCTGTTAGCCCTCTGTCCCTGTCCCTAACCCTGCCTTTCTGTTAGTCCTCTGTCCCTGTCCCTAACCTGCCTTTCTGTTAGCCCTCTGTCCCTGTCCCTAACCCTGCCTTTCTGTTATCCCTCTGTCCCTGTCCCTAACCCTGCCTTTCTGTTATCCTCTGTTCCTGTCCCTAACCCTGCCTTTCTGTTAGCCTTGTCCCTGTCCCTAACCCTGCTTTTCTGTTAGTCCTCTGTCCCTGTCCCTAACCCTGCCTTTCTGTTAGCCCTTGTCCCTGTCCCTAACCCTGCCTTCTGTTAGCCCTCTGTCCCTGCCCTAACCTGCCTTCTGTTAGCCCTCTGTCCCTGTCCCTAACCCTGCTTTCTGTTAGCCCTCTGTTCCTGTCCCTAACCCTGCCTTTCTGTTAGCCCTCTGTCCCTGTATCTAACCCTGCCTTTCTGTTATTCCTCTGTTCCTGTCCTAACCCTGCCTTTCTGTTAGCCCTTCGTCCCTGTCCCTAACCCTGCCTTTCTGTTAGTCCTCTGTCCCTAACCCTGCCTTTCTGTTATTCCTCTGTTCCTGTCTCCTGCTTTCTGTTAGCCCTCTGTCCCGTTCCCTAACCTGCCTTCTGTTAGTCCTCTGTCCCTAACCCTGCCTTTCTGTTAGCCCTCTGTCCCTGTCCCTAACCCTGCCTTCTGTCCTTTCTGTTAGCCCTCTGTCCTGCCCTAACCCTGCCTTTCTGTAGCCCTCTGTCCTGTCCCTAACCCTGCCTTTCTGTTAGCCCTCTGTCCCTTTATCTAACCCTGCCTTTCTGTTAGTCCTCTGTCCCTAACCCTGCCTTTCTGTTAGCCCTCTGTTCCTGTCCCTAACCCTGCCTTTCTGTTAGTCCTCTGTTCTGTCCCTAACCTGCCTTTCTGTTAGCCCTCTGTTCCTGTCCCTAACCCTGCCTTTCTGTTAGCCCTCTCTCTGTCCCTAACCCTGCCTTCTGTTATCCCTCTGTTCCTGTCCCTAACCTGCCTTTCTGTTAGCCCTCTGTTCCTGTCCCTAACACCTGCCTTTCTTAGTCCTCTGTTCCTGTCCTAACCCTGCCTTTTGTTAGTCCTCTGTCCCTAACCCTGCCTTTCTGTTAGCCTCTGTTCCTGTCCCTAACCCTGCCTTTCTGTTAGCCTCTGTTCCTGTCCCTAACCCTGCCTTTCTGTTTTCCCTCTGTTCCTGTCCCTAACCCTGCCTTTCTGTTATCCCTCTGTCCCTGTCCCTAACCCTGCCTTTCTGTTAGCCCTCTGTCCCTGTCCCTAACCCTGCCTTTCTGTTAGTCCTCTGTTCCTGTCCCTAACCCTGCCTTTCTGTTATCCCTCTGTTCCTGTCCCTAACCCTGCCTTTCTGTTATCCCTCTGTTCCTGTCCCTAACCCTGCCTTTCTGTTATCCCTCTGTCCCTAACCCTGCCTTTCTGTTAGCCCTCTGTCCCTAACCCTGCCTTTCTGTTAGCCCTCTGTCCCTGTCCCTAACCCTGCCTTTCTGTTAGCCCTCTGTCCCTAACCCTGCCTTTCTGTTATCCCTCTGTTCCTGTCCCTAACCCTGCCTTTCTGTTAGTCCTCTGTCCCTAACCCTGTCTTTCTGTTATTCCTCTGTTCCTGTCCCTAACCCTGCCTTTCTGTTAGCCCTCTGTTCCTGTACCTAACCCTGCCTTTCTGTTAGTCCTCTGTCCCTAACCCTGCCTTTCTGTTATCCCTCTGTTCCTGTCCCTAACCCTGCCTTTCTGTTAGCCCTCTGTCCCTGTCCCTAACCCTGCCTTTCTGTTAGCCCTCTGTTCCTGTCCCTAACCCTGCCTTTCTGTTAGCCCTCTGTTCCTGTCCCTAACCCTGCCTTTCTGTTAGCCCTCTGTTCCTGTCCCTAACCCTGCCTTTCTGTTAGCCCTCTGTTCCTGTCCCTAACCCTGCCTTTCTGTTAGCCCTCTGTTCCTGTCCCTAACCCTGCCTTTCTGTTAGCCCTCTGTTCCTGTCCCTAACCCTGCCTTTCTGTTAGCCCTCTGTTCCTGTCCCTAACCCTGCCTTTCTGTTAGTCCTCTGTCCCTAACCCTGTCTTTCTGTTAGCCCTCTGTTCCTGTCCCTAACCCTGCCTTTCTGTTAGTCCTCTGTCCCTAACCCTGTCTTTCTGTTAGCCCTCTGTTCCTGTCCCTAGCCCTGCCTTTCTGTTAGTCCTCTGTCCCTGTCACTAACCCTGCCTTTCTGTTAGCCCTCTGTTCCTGTCCCTAACCCTGCCTTTCTGTTAGTCCTCTGTCCCTAACCCTGTCTTTCTGTTAGCCCTCTGTTCCTGTCCCTAACCCTGCCTTTCTGTTAGCCCTCTGTTCCTGTCCCTAACCCTGCCTTTCTGTTAGCCCTCTGTTCCTGTCCCTAACCCTGCCTTTCTGTTAGTCCTCTGTCCCTAACCCTGTCTTTCTGTTAGCCCTCTGTTCCTGTCCCTAACCCTGCCTTTCTGTTAGTCCTCTGTCCCTAACCCTGTCTTTCTGTTAGCCCTCTGTTCCTGTCCCTAACCCTGCCTTTCTGTTAGTCCTCTGTCCCTGTCACTAACCCTGCCTTTCTGTTAGCCCTCTGTTCCTGTCCCTAACCCTGCCTTTCTGTTAGTCCTCTGTCCCTAACCCTGTCTTTCTGTTAGCCCTCTGTCCCTGTCCCTAACCCTGCCTTTCTGTTAGCCCTCTGTTCCTGTCCCTAACCCTGCCTTTCTGTTAGTCCTCTGTCCCTAACCCTGTCTTTCTGTTAGCCCTCTGTCCCTGTCCCTAACCCTGCCTTTCTGTTAGCCCAATGTCCCTGTCTCTGTCTTTCTGTTATCCCTCTGTCCCTGTACCTAACCCTGCCTTTCTGTTAGCCCTCTGTCCCTGTCCCTAACCCTGCCTTTCTGTTAGCCCAATGTCCCTGTCTCTGTCTTTCTGTTATCCCTCTGTACCTAACCCTGCCTTTCTGTTAGCCCAATGTCCCTGTACCTAACCCTGCCTTTCTGTTAGCCCAATGTCCCTGTACCTAACCCTGCCTTTCTGTTAGCCCAATGTCCCTGTACCTAACCCTGCCTTTCTGTTAGCCCTCTGTCCCTTTATCTAACCCTGCCTTTCTGTTAGTCCTCTGTCCCTAACCCTGCCTTTCTGTTAGCCCTCTGTCCCTGTCCCTAACCCTGCCTTTCTGTTAGCCCAATGTCCCTGTACCTAACCCTGCCTTTCTGTTAGCCCTCTGTCCCTGTCCCTAACCCTGCCTTTCTGTTAGCCCTCTGTCCCTAACCCTGCCTTTCTGTTAGCCCTCTGTCCCTGTCCCTAACCCTGCCTTTCTGTTAGCCCAATGTCCCTGTACCTAACCCTGCCTTTCTGTTAGCACTCTGTCCCTGTCCCTAACCCTGCCTTTCTGTTAGTCCTCTGTTCCTGTCCCTAACCCTGCCTTTCTGTTAGTCCTCTGTCCCTAACCCTGCCTTTCTGTTAGCCCTCTGTCCCTGTCCCTAACCCTGCCTTTCTGTTAGCCCAATGTCCCTGTACCTAACCCTGCCTTTCTGTTAGCCCTCTGTCCCTGTCCCTAACCCTGCCTTTCTGTTAGCCCTCTGTCCCTAACCCTGCCTTTCTGTTAGCCCTCTGTCCCTGTCCCTAACCCTGCCTTTCTGTTAGCCCAATGTCCCTGTACCTAACCCTGCCTTTCTGTTAGCACTCTGTCCCTGTCCCTAACCCTGCCTTTCTGTTAGTCCTCTGTTCCTGTCCCTAACCCTGCCTTTCTGTTAGTCCTCTGTCCCTGTCACTAACCCTGCCTTTCTGTTAGTCCTCTGTCCCTGTACCTAACCCTGCCTTTCTGTTAGTCCTCTGTCCCTGTCACTAACCCTGCCTTTCTGTTAGCCCTCTGTTCCTGTCACTAACCCTGCCTTTCTGTTAGTCCTCTGTCCCTGTCCCTAACCCTGCCTTTCTGTTATCCCTCTGTCCCTGTCCCTAACCCTGCCTTTCTGTTATCCCTCTGTCCCTGTCCCTAACCCTGCCTTTCTGTTAGTCCTCTGTCCCTGTCCCTAACCCTGCCTTTCTGTTAGCCCTCTGTCCCTGTACCTAACCCTGCCTTTCTGTTAGTCCTCTGTCCCTGTCACTAACCCTGCCTTTCTGTTATCCCTCTGTCCCTGTCCCTAACCCTGCCTTTCTGTTAGTCCTCTGTCCCTGTCCCTAACCCTGCCTTTCTGTTAGCCCTCTGTCCCTGTACCTAACCCTGCCTTTCTGTTAGTCCTCTGTCCCTAACCCTGCCTTTCTGTTAGCCCTCTGTCCCTGTACCTAACCCTGCCTTTCTGTTAGTCCTCTGTCCCTGTCACTAACCCTGCCTTTCTGTTAGTCCTCTGTCCCTGTACCTAACCCTGCCTTTCTGTTAGTCCTCTGTCCCTAACCCTGCCTTTCTGTTAGCCCTCTGTCCCTGTACCTAACCCTGCCTTTCTGTTAGTCCTCTGTCCCTGTCACTAACCCTGCCTTTCTGTTAGCCCTCTGTTCCTGTATCTAACCCTGCCTTTCTGTTAGCCCAATGTCCCTGTATCTAACCCTGCCTTTCTGTTAGCCCAATGTCCCTGTACCTAACCCTGCCTTTCTGTTAGCCCTCTGTCCCTGTATCTAACCCTGCCTTTCTGTTAGCCCAATGTCCCTGTACCTAACCCTGCCTTTCTGTTAGCCCAATGTCCCTGTACCTAACCCTGCCTTTCTGTTAGCCCTCTGTTCCTGTCCCTAACCCTGCCTTTCTGTTAGCCCTCTGTTCCTGTCCCTAACCCTGCCTTTCTGTTAGTCCTCTGTCCCTAACCCTGCCTTTCTGTTAGTCCTCTGTCCCTGTCCCTAACCCTGCCTTTCTGTTATCCCTCTGTCCCTGTCCCTAACCCTGCCTTTCTGTTATCCCTCTGTTCCTGTCCCTAACCCTGCCTTTCTGTTAGCCCTCTGTCCCTGTCCCTAACCCTGCCTTTCTGTTAGTCCTCTGTCCCTGTCCCTAACCCTGCCTTTCTGTTAGCCCTCTGTCCCTGTCCCTAACCCTGCCTTTCTGTTATCCCTCTGTCCCTGTCCCTAACCCTGCCTTTCTGTTATCCCTCTGTTCCTGTCCCTAACCCTGCCTTTCTGTTAGCCCTCTGTCCCTGTCCCTAACCCTGCTTTTCTGTTAGTCCTCTGTCCCTGTCCCTAACCCTGCCTTTCTGTTAGCCCTCTGTCCCTGTCCCTAACCCTGCCTTTCTGTTAGCCCTCTGTCCCTGTCCCTAACCCTGCGTTTCTGTTAGCCCTCTGTCCCTGTCCCTAACCCTGCCTTTCTGTTAGCCCTCTGTTCCTGTCCCTAACCCTGCCTTTCTGTTAGCCCTCTGTCCCTGTATCTAACCCTGCCTTTCTGTTATTCCTCTGTTCCTGTCCCTAACCCTGCCTTTCTGTTAGCCCTCTGTCCCTGTCCCTAACCCTGCCTTTCTGTTAGTCCTCTGTCCCTAACCCTGCCTTTCTGTTATTCCTCTGTTCCTGTCCCTGCCTTTCTGTTAGCCCTCTGTCCCTGTCCCTAACCCTGCCTTTCTGTTAGTCCTCTGTCCCTAACCCTGCCTTTCTGTTAGCCCTCTGTCCCTGTCCCTAACCCTGCCTTTCTGTTAGCCCTCTGTCCCTGTCCCTAACCCTGCCTTTCTGTTAGCCCTCTGTCCCTGTCCCTAACCCTGCCTTTCTGTTAGCCCAATGTCCCTGTCCCTAACCCTGCCTTTCTGTTAGCCCTCTGTCCCTTTATCTAACCCTGCCTTTCTGTTAGTCCTCTGTCCCTAACCCTGCCTTTCTGTTAGCCCTCTGTTCCTGTCCCTAACCCTGCCTTTCTGTTAGTCCTCTGTTCCTGTCCCTAACCCTGCCTTTCTGTTAGCCCTCTGTTCCTGTCCCTAACCCTGCCTTTCTGTTAGCCCTCTGTCCCTGTCCCTAACCCTGCCTTTCTGTTATCCCTCTGTTCCTGTCCCTAACCCTGTCTTTCTGTTAGCCCTCTGTTCCTGTACCTAACCCTGCCTTTCTGTTAGCCCTCTGTCCCTGTCCCTAACCCTGCCTTTCTGTTATCCCTCTGTTCCTGTCCCTAACCCTGCCTTTCTGTTAGCCCTCTGTTCCTGTCCCTAACCCTGCCTTTCTGTTAGTCCTCTGTTCCTGTCCCTAACCCTGGCTTTTTCGTTAGTCCTCTGTCCCTAACCCTGCCTTTCTGTTAGCCCTCTGTCCCTGTCCCTAACCCTGCGTTTCTGTTAGCCCTCTGTCCCTGTCCCTAACCCTGCCTTTCTGTTAGCCCTCTGTTCCTGTCCCTAACCCTGCCTTTCTGTTAGTCCTCTGTCCCTGTCACTAACCCTGCCTTTCTGTTAGTCCTCTGTCCCTGTACCTAACCCTGCCTTTCTGTTAGTCCTCTGTCCCTGTCACTAACCCTGCCTTTCTGTTAGCCCTCTGTTCCTGTCACTAACCCTGCCTTTCTGTTAGTCCTCTGTCCCTGTCCCTAACCCTGCCTTTCTGTTATCCCTCTGTCCCTGTCCCTAACCCTGCCTTTCTGTTATCCCTCTGTCCCTGTCCCTAACCCTGCCTTTCTGTTAGTCCTCTGTCCCTGTCCCTAACCCTGCCTTTCTGTTAGCCCTCTGTCCCTGTACCTAACCCTGCCTTTCTGTTAGTCCTCTGTCCCTGTCACTAACCCTGCCTTTCTGTTATCCCTCTGTCCCTGTCCCTAACCCTGCCTTTCTGTTAGTCCTCTGTCCCTGTCCCTAACCCTGCCTTTCTGTTAGCCCTCTGTCCCTGTACCTAACCCTGCCTTTCTGTTAGTCCTCTGTCCCTAACCCTGCCTTTCTGTTAGCCCTCTGTCCCTGTACCTAACCCTGCCTTTCTGTTAGTCCTCTGTCCCTGTCACTAACCCTGCCTTTCTGTTAGTCCTCTGTCCCTGTACCTAACCCTGCCTTTCTGTTAGTCCTCTGTCCCTAACCCTGCCTTTCTGTTAGCCCTCTGTCCCTGTACCTAACCCTGCCTTTCTGTTAGTCCTCTGTCCCTGTCACTAACCCTGCCTTTCTGTTAGCCCTCTGTTCCTGTATCTAACCCTGCCTTTCTGTTAGCCCAATGTCCCTGTATCTAACCCTGCCTTTCTGTTAGCCCAATGTCCCTGTACCTAACCCTGCCTTTCTGTTAGCCCTCTGTCCCTGTATCTAACCCTGCCTTTCTGTTAGCCCAATGTCCCTGTACCTAACCCTGCCTTTCTGTTAGCCCAATGTCCCTGTACCTAACCCTGCCTTTCTGTTAGCCCTCTGTTCCTGTCCCTAACCCTGCCTTTCTGTTAGCCCTCTGTTCCTGTCCCTAACCCTGCCTTTCTGTTAGTCCTCTGTCCCTAACCCTGCCTTTCTGTTAGTCCTCTGTCCCTGTCCCTAACCCTGCCTTTCTGTTATCCCTCTGTCCCTGTCCCTAACCCTGCCTTTCTGTTATCCCTCTGTTCCTGTCCCTAACCCTGCCTTTCTGTTAGCCCTCTGTCCCTGTCCCTAACCCTGCCTTTCTGTTAGTCCTCTGTCCCTGTCCCTAACCCTGCCTTTCTGTTAGCCCTCTGTCCCTGTCCCTAACCCTGCCTTTCTGTTATCCCTCTGTCCCTGTCCCTAACCCTGCCTTTCTGTTATCCCTCTGTTCCTGTCCCTAACCCTGCCTTTCTGTTAGCCCTCTGTCCCTGTCCCTAACCCTGCTTTTCTGTTAGTCCTCTGTCCCTGTCCCTAACCCTGCCTTTCTGTTAGCCCTCTGTCCCTGTCCCTAACCCTGCCTTTCTGTTAGCCCTCTGTCCCTGTCCCTAACCCTGCGTTTCTGTTAGCCCTCTGTCCCTGTCCCTAACCCTGCCTTTCTGTTAGCCCTCTGTTCCTGTCCCTAACCCTGCCTTTCTGTTAGCCCTCTGTCCCTGTATCTAACCCTGCCTTTCTGTTATTCCTCTGTTCCTGTCCCTAACCCTGCCTTTCTGTTAGCCCTCTGTCCCTGTCCCTAACCCTGCCTTTCTGTTAGTCCTCTGTCCCTAACCCTGCCTTTCTGTTATTCCTCTGTTCCTGTCCCTGCCTTTCTGTTAGCCCTCTGTCCCTGTCCCTAACCCTGCCTTTCTGTTAGTCCTCTGTCCCTAACCCTGCCTTTCTGTTAGCCCTCTGTCCCTGTCCCTAACCCTGCCTTTCTGTTAGCCCTCTGTCCCTGTCCCTAACCCTGCCTTTCTGTTAGCCCTCTGTCCCTGTCCCTAACCCTGCCTTTCTGTTAGCCCAATGTCCCTGTCCCTAACCCTGCCTTTCTGTTAGCCCTCTGTCCCTTTATCTAACCCTGCCTTTCTGTTAGTCCTCTGTCCCTAACCCTGCCTTTCTGTTAGCCCTCTGTTCCTGTCCCTAACCCTGCCTTTCTGTTAGTCCTCTGTTCCTGTCCCTAACCCTGCCTTTCTGTTAGCCCTCTGTTCCTGTCCCTAACCCTGCCTTTCTGTTAGCCCTCTGTCCCTGTCCCTAACCCTGCCTTTCTGTTATCCCTCTGTTCCTGTCCCTAACCCTGTCTTTCTGTTAGCCCTCTGTTCCTGTACCTAACCCTGCCTTTCTGTTAGCCCTCTGTCCCTGTCCCTAACCCTGCCTTTCTGTTATCCCTCTGTTCCTGTCCCTAACCCTGCCTTTCTGTTAGCCCTCTGTTCCTGTCCCTAACCCTGCCTTTCTGTTAGTCCTCTGTTCCTGTCCCTAACCCTGGCTTTTTCGTTAGTCCTCTGTCCCTAACCCTGCCTTTCTGTTAGCCCTCTGTCCCTGTCCCTAACCCTGCGTTTCTGTTAGCCCTCTGTCCCTGTCCCTAACCCTGCCTTTCTGTTAGCCCTCTGTTCCTGTCCCTAACCCTGCCTTTCTGTTAGCCCTCTGTCCCTGTATCTAACCCTGCCTTTCTGTTATTCCTCTGTTCCTGTCCCTAACCCTGCCTTTCTGTTAGCCCTCTGTCCCTGTCCCTAACCCTGCCTTTCTGTTAGTCCTCTGTCCCTAACCCTGCCTTTCTGTTAGCCCTCTGTCCCTGTCCCTAACCCTGCCTTTCTGTTAGCCCTCTGTCCCTGTCCCTAACCCTGCCTTTCTGTTAGCCCTCTGTCCCTGTCCCTAACCCTGCCTTTCTGTTAGCCCAATGTCCCTGTCCCTAACCCTGCCTTTCTGTTAGCCCTCTGTCCCTTTATCTAACCCTGCCTTTCTGTTAGTCCTCTGTCCCTAACCCTGCCTTTCTGTTAGCCCTCTGTTCCTGTCCCTAACCCTGCCTTTCTGTTAGTCCTCTGTTCCTGTCCCTAACCCTGCCTTTCTGTTAGCCCTCTGTTCCTGTCCCTAACCCTGCCTTTCTGTTAGCCCTCTGTCCCTGTCCCTAACCCTGCCTTTCTGTTATCCCTCTGTTCCTGTCCCTAACCCTGTCTTTCTGTTAGCCCTCTGTTCCTGTACCTAACCCTGCCTTTCTGTTAGCCCTCTGTCCCTGTCCCTAACCCTGCCTTTCTGTTATCCCTCTGTTCCTGTCCCTAACCCTGCCTTTCTGTTAGCCCTCTGTTCCTGTCCCTAACCCTGCCTTTCTGTTAGTCCTCTGTTCCTGTCCCTAACCCTGGCTTTTTCGTTAGTCCTCTGTCCCTAACCCTGCCTTTCTGTTAGCCCTCTGTTCCTGTCCCTAACCCTGCCTTTCTGTTAGCCCTCTGTTCCTGTCCCTAACCCTGCCTTTCTGTTAGCCCTCTGTTCCTGTCCCTAACCCTGCCTTTCTGTTAGCCCTCTGTCCCTGTCCCTAACCCTGCCTTTCTGTTATCCCTCTGTTCCTGTCCCTAACCCTGTCTTTCTGTTAGCCCTCTGTTCCTGTACCTAACCCTGCCTTTCTGTTAGCCCTCTGTCCCTGTCCCTAACCCTGCCTTTCTGTTATCCCTCTGTTCCTGTCCCTAACCCTGCCTTTCTGTTAGCCCTCTGTTCCTGTCCCTAACCCTGCCTTTCTGTTAGTCCTCTGTTCCTGTCCCTAACCCTGCCTTTTTGTTAGTCCTCTGTCCCTAACCCTGCCTTTCTGTTAGCCCTCTGTTCCTGTCCCTAACCCTGCCTTTCTGTTAGCCCTCTGTTCCTGTACCTAACCCTGCCTTTCTGTTAGCCCTCTGTCCCTGTCCCTAACCCTGCCTTTCTGTTATCCCTCTGTTCCTGTCCCTAACCCTGCCTTTCTGTTAGCCCTCTGTTCCTGTCCCTAACCCTGCCTTTCTGTTAGTCCTCTGTTCCTGTCCCTAACCCTGCCTTTTTGTTAGTCCTCTGTCCCTAACCCTGCCTTTCTGTTAGCCCTCTGTTCCTGTCCCTAACCCTGCCTTTCTGTTAGTCCTCTGTTCCTGTCCCTAACCCTGCCTTTCTGTTATCCCTCTGTTCCTGTCCCTAACCCTGCCTTTCTGTTATCCCTCTGTCCCTGTCCCTAACCCTGCCTTTCTGTTAGCCCTCTGTTCCTGTCCCTAACCCTGCCTTTCTGTTAGTCCTCTGTTCCTGTCCCTAACCCTGCCTTTCTGTTATCCCTCTGTTCCTGTCCCTAACCCTGCCTTTCTGTTATCCCTCTGTTCCTGTCCCTAACCCTGCCTTTCTGTTATCCCTCTGTCCCTAACCCAGCCTTTCTGTTAGCCCTCTGTCCCTAACCCTGCCTTTCTGTTAGCCCTCTGTCCCTGTCCCTAACCCTGCCTTTCTGTTAGCCCTCTGTCCCTGTCCCTAACCCTGCCTTTCTGTTAGCCCTCTGTCCCTAACCCTGCCTTTCTGTTATCCCTCTGTTCCTGTCCCTAACCCTGCCTTTCTGTTAGTCCTCTGTTCCTGTACCTAACCCTGCCTTTCTGTTAGCCCAATGTCCCTGTCCCTAACCCTGCCTTTCTGTTAGTCCTCTGTCCCTGTCCCTAACCCTGCCTTTCTGTTAGCCCTCTGTCCCTGTACCTAACCCTGCCTTTCTGTTAGTCCTCTGTCCCTAACCCTGCCTTTCTGTTAGCCCTCTGTCCCTGTACCTAACCCTGCCTTTCTGTTAGCCCTCTGTCCCTGTCCCTAACCCTGCCTTTCTGTTAGCCCTCTGTTCCTGTCCCTAACCCTGCCTTTCTGTTAGCCCTCTGTTCCTGTCCCTAACCCTGCCTTTCTGTTAGCCCTCTGTATCTAACCCTGCCTTTCTGTTAGCCCTCTGTTCCTGTCCCTAACCCTGCCTTTCTGTTAGCCCTCTGTTCCTGTCCCTAACCCTGCCTTTCTGTTATCCCTCTGTTCCTGTCCCTAACCCTGCCTTTCTGTTAGCCCTCTGTATCTAACCCTGCCTTTCTGTTAGCCCTCTGTTCCTGTCCCTAACCCTGCCTTTCTGTTATCCCTCTGTTCCTGTCCCTAACCCTGCCTTTCTGTTATCCCTCTGTTCCTGTACCTAACCCTGCCTTTCTGTTATCCCTCTGTTCCTGTACCTAACCCTGCCTTTCTGTTATCCCTCTGTTCCTGTACCTAACCCTGCCTTTCTGTTATCCCTCTGTTCCTGTACCTAACCCTGCCTTTCTGTTATCCCTCTGTCCCTGTCCCTAACCCTGTCTTTCTGTTAGCCCTCTGTCCCTGTCCCTAACCCTGTCTTTCTGTTAGCCCTCTGTACCTAAAGCTGCCTTTCTGTTAGCCCTCTGTTCCTGTACCTAACCCTGCCTTTCTGTTAGTCCTCTGTCCCGAACCCTGCCTTTCTGTTAGTCCTCTGTCCCTGTCCCTAACCCTGCCTTTCTGTTAGTCCTCTGTCCCTGTCCCTAACCCTGCCTTTCTGTTAGTCCTCTGTTCCTGTACCTAACCCTGCCTTTCTGTTAGCCCAATGTCCCTGTCCCTAACCCTGCCTTTCTGTTAGTCCTCTGTCCCTGTCCCTAACCCTGCCTTTCTGTTATCCCTCTGTTCCTGTCCCTAATCCTGCCTTTTTGTTAGTCCTCTGTTCCTGTCCCTAACCCTGCCTTTCTGTTAGCCCTCTGTCCCTGTCCCTAACCCTGCCTTTCTGTTAGCCCTCTGTTCCTGTCCCTAACCCTGCCTTTCTGTTAGCCCTCTGTATCTAACCCTGCCTTTCTGTTAGCCCTCTGTTCCTGTCCCTAACCCTGCCTTTCTGTTAGCCCTCTGTCCCTGTCCCTAACCCTGCCTTTCTGTTAGCCATCTGTTCCTGTCCCTAACCCTGCCTTTCTGTTAGTCCTCTGTCCCTGTCCCTAACCCTGCCTTTCTGTTAGTCCTCTGTCCCTAACCCTGCCTTTCTGTTAGCCCTCTGTTCCTGTCCCTAACCCTGCCTTTCTGTTAGCCCTCTGTCCCTGTCCCTAACCCTGCCTTTCTGTTAGCCCTCTGTTCCTGTCCCTAACCCTGTCTTTCTGTTAGCCCTCTGTACCTAACCCTGCCTTTCTGTTAGCCCTCTGTTCCTGTACCTAACCCTGCCTTTCTGTTAGTCCTCTGTCCCGAACCCTGCCTTTCTGTTAGCCCTCTGTTCCTGTCCCTAACACTGCCTTTCTGTTAGCCCTCTGTTCCTGTCCCTAACACTGCCTTTCTGTTAGCCCTCTGTTCCTGTCCCTAACCCTGCCTTTCTGTTAGTCCTCTGTTCCTGTCCCTAACCCTGCCTTTCTGTTAGCCCTCTGTTCCTGTCCCTAACCCTGCCTTTCTGTTAGCCCTCTGTTCCTGTCCCTAACACTGCCTTTCTGTTAGCCCTCTGTTCCTGTCCCTAACACTGCCTTTCTGTTAGCCCTCTGTTCCTGTCCCTAACCCTGCCTTTCTGTTAGTCCTCTGTTCCTGTCCCTAACCCTGCCTTTCTGTTATCCCTCTGTTCCTGTCCCTAACCCTGCCTTTCTGTTATCCCTCTGTTCCTGTCCCTAACCCTGCCTTTCTGTTAGTCCTCTGTCCCGAACCCTGCCTTTCTGTTAGTCCTCTGTCCCTGTCCCTAACCCTGCCTTTCTGTTAGTCCTCTGTCCCTGTCCCTAACCCTGCCTTTCTGTTAGTCCTCTGTTCCTGTACCTAACCCTGCCTTTCTGTTAGCCCAATGTCCCTGTCCCTAACCCTGCCTTTCTGTTAGTCCTCTGTCCCTGTCCCTAACCCTGCCTTTCTGTTATCCCTCTGTTCCTGTCCCTAATCCTGCCTTTTTGTTAGTCCTCTGTTCCTGTCCCTAACCCTGCCTTTCTGTTAGCCCTCTGTCCCTGTCCCTAACCCTGCCTTTCTGTTAGCCCTCTGTTCCTGTCCCTAACCCTGCCTTTCTGTTAGCCCTCTGTATCTAACCCTGCCTTTCTGTTAGCCCTCTGTTCCTGTCCCTAACCCTGCCTTTCTGTTAGCCCTCTGTCCCTGTCCCTAACCCTGCCTTTCTGTTAGCCCTCTGTTCCTGTCCCTAACCCTGCCTTTCTGTTAGTCCTCTGTCCCTGTCCCTAACCCTGCCTTTCTGTTAGTCCTCTGTCCCTAACCCTGCCTTTCTGTTAGCCCTCTGTTCCTGTCCCTAACCCTGCCTTTCTGTTAGCCCTCTGTCCCTGTCCCTAACCCTGCCTTTCTGTTAGCCCTCTGTTCCTGTCCCTAACCCTGTCTTTCTGTTAGCCCTCTGTACCTAACCCTGCCTTTCTGTTAGCCCTCTGTTCCTGTACCTAACCCTGCCTTTCTGTTAGTCCTCTGTCCCGAACCCTGCCTTTCTGTTAGCCCTCTGTTCCTGTCCCTAACACTGCCTTTCTGTTAGCCCTCTGTTCCTGTCCCTAACACTGCCTTTCTGTTAGCCCTCTGTTCCTGTCCCTAACCCTGCCTTTCTGTTAGTCCTCTGTTCCTGTCCCTAACCCTGCCTTTCTGTTAGCCCTCTGTTCCTGTCCCTAACCCTGCCTTTCTGTTAGCCCTCTGTTCCTGTCCCTAACACTGCCTTTCTGTTAGCCCTCTGTTCCTGTCCCTAACACTGCCTTTCTGTTAGCCCTCTGTTCCTGTCCCTAACCCTGCCTTTCTGTTATCCCTCTGTTCCTGTCCCTAACCCTGCCTTTCTGTTATCCCTCTGTTCCTGTCCCTAACCCTGCCTTTCTGTTAGTCCTCTGTCCCTAACCCTGCCTTTCTGTTAGCCCTCTGTTCCTGTCCCTAACCCTGCCTTTCTGTTAGTCCTCTGTCCCTGTCCCTAACCCTGCCTTTCTGTTATCCCTCTGTTCCTGTCCCTAACCCTGCCTTTCTGTTATCCCTCTGTCCCTGTACCTAACCCTGCCTTTCTGTTAGTCCTCTGTCCCTAACCCTGCCTTTCTGTTATCCCTCTGTTCCTGTCCCTAACCCTGCCTTTCTGTTATCCCTCTGTTCCTGTCCCTAACCCTGCCTTTCTGTTATCCCTCTGTTCCTGTCCCTAACCCTGCCTTTCTGTTATCCCTCTGTTCCTGTCCCTAACCCTGCCTTTCTGTTAGCCCTCTGTTCCTGTACCTAACCCTGCCTTTCTGTTAGCCCTCTGTTCCTGTACCTAACCCTGCCTTTCTGTTAGCCCTCTGTCCCTGTCCCTGCCCTTCACCTGACCCTCTGTTGGGGTGATAATCCATGATAATGGCCAGGAGTCATATGGTCTGAGCAGCGTTCCCTGTCCCTAACACTGCCCTCCTGTTAGCCCTCTGCTGGCGTGATCATCTCCTGGGAGAGATTGATGAGGCTTGGCTGGCTAGAGAGCAGGGATTGACCCCTCCCCCCCGCCCCCCAGTCTGACACACACACACACACAGACATGAGGATTAATGGTTAGGACCCTCATCCTCTGGACCATACGGTAGCACCCCTCTCTCTTCTGTCTTTATACTCTTTAGAGGGAGGGAGGGAGGGAGGGAGGGAGGGAGGGAGGGAGGGAGGGAGGGAGGGAGGAACAAACACAATTCTAAATACAACCCATGTTTATATTTATTTATTTTACGTCACTGAATACATTACGTCACTGAATACAGGTGAAGTCAGAAGTTTACATACACCTTAGCCAAATACATTTAAACTCAGACTTTCACAATTCCTGACATTTAAGTAAAAACTAGTAAAAATTCCCTGTTTTAGGTCAGTTAGGATCACCACTTTATTTTAAGAATGTAAAATGTCAGAATAATAGTAGAGAGGATTGAGGTCATGGCTTTGTGATGGCCACTCCAGTACCTTGACTTTGTTGTCCTTAAGCCATTTAGTCACAACTTTGGAAGTATGCTTGGGGTCATTGTCCATTTGGAAGACCCATTTGCGACCAAGCTTTAACTTCCTGATTGATGTCTTGAGATGTTGCTTCAATATATTCACCTAATTCCCCTTCCTCATGATGCCATCTGTTTTGTGAAGTGCACCAGTCCCTCCTGCGGCAAAGCACAGGTGGGTTTGGAGCAGTGTGTTCTTCCTTGCTGAGCGGCCTTTCAGGTTATGTCGATATAGGACTTGTTTTACTGTGGATATAGATACTTTTGTACCTGTTTCCTCCAGCATCTTCACAAGGTCCTTTGCTGTTGTTCTGGGATTGATTTGCACTTTTCGCACCAAAGTACGTTCGTTTCTAGGAGACAGAACACATCTCCTTCCTGAGCGGTATGACGGCTGCGTGGTACTCGCATACTATTGTTTGTACAGATGAACGTGGTACCTTCAGGCGTTTGGAAATTGCTCCCATTGATGAACCAGACTTGTGGAGGTCTACAATAATTTTTCTGAGGTCTTGGCTGATTTCTTTTGATTTTCCCATGATGTCAAGCAAAGAGGCACTGGGTTTGAAAGTAGGCCTTGAAATACATCCATAGGTACACCTCCAATTGACTCAAATTATGTCAATTAGCCTATCAAAAGCTTCTAAAGTCATTTACATATTTTTCGGGAATTTTCCAAGCTGTTTAAAGGCACAGTCAACTTACTGTATGTCAACATCTGACCTACTTGAATTGTGATACAGTGAATTATAAGTGAAATAATCTGTCTGTTAACAATTGTTGGAAAAATTACTTGTGTCATGCACAAAGTGTAACGGTTTTCTTCCCGAGATGAAGGAGAGGACCAAAACGCAGCGCGGCTAGTGTTCAACATGATTTAATACAAAGAGACGATAACGTGAACACTATACAAAATACAAAATAACAAACGTGAAAACCGAAAACAGTCCTATCTGGTGCAGAACACAAAGACAGGAAACAACTACCCACAAACTCCAACACAAAACAAGCCATCTAAATATGATTCCCAATCAGAGACAACAAAAAACACCTGCCTCTGATTGAGAACCATATTAGGCCAAACATAGAAACAGACAAACTAGACACACAACATGGAATGCCCACCCAGCTCACGTCCTGACCAACACTAAAACAAGTAAAACACACAAGAACTATGGTCAGAACGTGACACAAAGTAGATGTCCTAACCGACTTGCCAAAACTACAGTTTGCTAACAAGAAATTAGTGGAGTGGTTGAAAAACAAGTTTTAATGACTCCAACCTAAGTCAATCAAGTTTATTTTAATCAAGTTTATTTTATTTATTTTATATAGCCCTTCGTACATCAGCTAATATCTCGAAGTGCTGTACAGAAACCCAGCCTAAAACCCCAAACAGCTAGTAATGCAGGTGTAGAAGCACGGTGGCTAGGAAAAACTCCCTAGAAAGGCCAAAACCTAGGAAGAAACCTAGAGAGGAACCAGGCTATGAGGGGTGGCCAGTCCTCTTCTGGCTGTGCCGGGTGGAGATTATAACAGAACTATGCCAAGATGTTCAAAAATGTTCATAAGTGACAAGCATGGTCAAATAATAATCATGAATAATTTTCAGTTGGCTTTTCATAGCCGATCATTAAGAGTTGAAAAACAACAGGTCTGGGACAGGTGGCGGTTCCATAACCGCAGGCAGAACAGTTGAAACTGGAATAGCAGCAAGGCCAGGCGGACTGGGGACAGCAAGGAGTCACCACGCCCGGTAGTCCCGACGTATGGTCCTAGGGCTCAGGTCCTCCGAGAGAAAGAAAGAGAGAAGGAGAAAATTAGAGAGAGCCAAGATTTTCAAAATGTTCATAAATGACAAGCATGGTCAAATAATAATCAGGAATAAATCTCAGTTGGCTTTTCATAGCCGATCATTAAGAGTTGAAAACAGCAGGTCTGGGACAGGTAGGGGTTCCGTAACCGCAGGCAGAACAGTTGAAACTGGAATAGCAGCAAGGCCAGGCGGACTGGGGACAGCAAGGAGTCATCATGCCCGGTAGTCCTGACGTATGGTCCTAGGGCTCAGGTTCTCAGAGAGAGAGAAAGAAAGAGAGAACGAGAGAATTAGAGAGAGCATACTAAATTCACACAGGACACTGGATAAGACAGGAGAAGTACTCCAGGTATAACCAACTGACCCTAGCCCCCCGACACATAAACTACTGCAGCATAAATACTGGAGGCTGAGACAGGAGTGGTCAGGAGACACTGTGGCCCCATCCGAAGATACCCCCGGACAGGGCCAAACAGGAAGGATATAACCCCACCCACTTTGCCAAAGCACAGCCCCCGCACCACTAGAGGGATAACTTCAACCACCAACTTACAATCCTGAGACAAGGCCGAGTATAGCCCACAAAGATCTCCACCACAGCACAAACCAAGGGGGGGCGCCAACCCAGACAGGAAGATCACGTCAGTAACTCAACCCACTCAAGTGACGCACCCCTCCTAGGGACGGCATGAAAGAGCACCAGTAAGCCAGTGACTCAGCCCCTGTAATAGGGTTAGAAGCAGAGAATCCCAGTGGAGAGAGGGGAACCGGCCAGGCAGAGACAGCAAGGGCGGTTCGTTGCTCCAGAGCCTTTCCGTTCACCTTCACACTCCTGGGCCAGACTACACTCAATCATATGACCTACTGAAGAGATAAGTCTTCAGTAAAGACTTAAAGGTTGAGACCGAGTCTGCGTCTCTCACATGGGTAGGCAGACTGTTCCATAAAAATGGAGATCTATAGGAGAAAGCCCTGCCTCCCGCTGTTTGCTTAGAAATTCTAGGGACAATTAGGAGGCCTGCGTCTTGTGACCGTAGCGTACGTATTGGTATGTACGGCAGGACCAACTCGGAAAGATAGGTAGGAGCAAGCCCATGTAACGCTTTATAGGTTAACAGTAAAACCTTGAAATCAGCCCTTGCCTTAACAGGAAGCCAGTGTAGGGAAGCTAGCACTGGAGTAATATGATCAAATTTCTTGGTTCTAGTCAGGATTCTAGCAGCCGTATTTAGCACTAACTGAAGTTTATTTAGTGCTTTATCCGGGTAGCCGGAAAGTAGAGCATTGCAGTAGTCTAACCTAGAAGTAACAAATGCATGGATTAATTTTTCTGCATCATTTTTGGACAGAACATTTCTGATTTTTGCAATGTTACGTAGATGGAAAAAAGCTGTCCTTGAAACAGTCTTGATATGTTCGTCAAAAGAGAGATCAGGGTCAAGAGTAACGCCGAGGTCCTTCACAGTTTTATTTGAGACGACTTTACAACCATCAAGATGAATTGTCAGATTTAACAGAAGATCTCTTTGTTTCTTGGGACCTAGAACAAGCATCTCTGTTTTGTCCGAGTTTAAAAGTAGAAAGTTTTCAGCCATCCACTTCCTTATGTCTGAAACACAGGCTTCTAGCGAGGGCAATTTTGGGGGCTTCACCATGTTTCATTGAAATGTACAGCTGTGTGTCATCCGCATAGCAGTGAAAGTTAACATTATGTTTTCGAATAACATCCCCAAGAGGTAAAATATATAGTGAAAACAATAGTGGTCCTAAAACGGAACCTTAAGGAACACCGAAATGTTCAGTTGATTTGTCAGAGGACAAACCATTCACAGAGACAAACTGATATCTTTCCGACAGGTAAGATCTAAACCAGGCCAGAACTTGTCCGTGTAGACCAATTTGGGTTTCCAGTCTCTCCAAAAGAATGTGGTGATCGATGGTGTCAAAGGCAGCACTAAGGTCTAGTAGCACGAGGACAGATGCAGAGCCTCGGTCTGACGCCAATTAAAAGGTCATTTACCACCTTCACAAGTGCAGTCTCAGTGCTATGATGGGGTCTAAAACCAGACTGAAGCATTTCGTATACATTGTTTGTCTTCAGAAAGGCAGTGAGTTGCTGCGCAACAGCTTTTTCTAAATTTTTTGAGAGGAATGGAAGATTCGATATAGGCCGATAGTTTTTTATATTTTCCGGGTCAAGGTTTGGCTTTTTCAAGAGAGGCTTTATCACTGCCACTTTTAGTGAGTTTGGTACACATCCGGTGGATAGAGAGCTGTTTATTATGTTCAACATAGGAGGGCCAAGCACAGGAAGCAGCTCTTTCAGTAGTTTAGTAGGAATAGGATCCAGTATGCAGCTTGAAGGTTTAGAGGCCATGATCATTTTCATCATTGTGTCAAGAGATATAGTACTAAAACACTTAAGTGTCTCTCCCGATCCCAGGCCCTGGCAGAGCTGTGCAGATCCAGGACAGCTAAGCCCTGGAGGAATACGCAGATTCAAAGAGGAGTCCGTAATTTGCTTTCTAATGGTCATGATCTTTTCCTCAAAGAAGTTCATGAATTTATTACTGCTGAAGTGAAAGCCATCCTCTCTTGGGGAATGCTGCTTTTTAGTTAGCTTTGCAACAGTATCAAAAAGAAATTTTGGATTGTTCTTATTTTCCTCGATTAAGTTGGAAAAGTAGGATGGTCGAGCAGCAGTGAGGGCTCTTCGGTACTGCACGGTACTGTCTTTCCAAGCTAGTCGGAAGACTTCCAGTTTGGTGTGGCGCCATTTCCGTTCCAATTTCCTGGAAGCTTGCTTCAGAGCTCGGGTATTTTCTGTATACCAGGGAGCTAGTTTCTTATGACAAATGTTTTTCGTTTTTAGGGGTGCAACTGCATCTAGGGTATTGCGCAAGGTTAAATTGAGTTCCTCAGTTAAGTGGTTAACTGATTTTTGTCCTCTGACGTCCTTGGGTAGGCAGAAGGAGTCTGGAAGGGCATCAAGGAATTTTTGTGTTGTCTGAGAATTTATAGCACGACTTTTGATGCTCCTTGGTTGGGGTCTGAGTAGATTATTTGTTGCGATTGCAAACGTAATAAAATGGTGGTCCGATAGTCCAGGATTATGTGGAAAAACATTAAGATCTACAACATTTATTCCATGGGACAAAACTAGGTCCAGAGTATGACTGTGGCAGTGAGTAGGTCCAGAGACATGTTGGACAAAACCCACTGAGTCGATGATGGCTCCGAAAGACTTTTGGAGTGGGTCTGTGGACTTCTCCATATGAATATTAAAATCACCAAAAATTAGAATATGATCTGCTATGACTACAAGGTCTGATAGGAATTCAGGGAACTCAGAGAGGAACGCTGTATATGGCCCAGGAGGCCTGGAAACAGTAGCTATAAAAAGTGATTGAGTAGGCTGCATAGATTTCATGACTAGAAGCTCAAAAGACGAAAACGGCATTTTTTTTTTTGTAAATTGAAATTTGCTATCGTAAATGTTAGCAACACCTCCGCCTTTGCGGGATGCACGGGGGATATGGTCACTAGTGTAACCAGGAGGTGAGGCCTCATTTAACACAGTAAATTCATCAGGCTTTGAAGTGAGGGATCTAACATTAAGTAACCCTATTTTGAGATGTGAGGTATCACGATCTCTTTCAATAATGGCAGGAATGGAGGAGGTCTTTATCCTAATAAGATTGCTAAGGCGAACACCGCCATGTTTAGTTTTGCCCAACCTAGGTCGAGGCACAGACACAGTCTCAATGGGTATGGCTGAGCTGACTACACTGACTGTGCTATTGGCAGACTCCACTAAGCTGGCAGGTTGGCTAACAGCCTGCTGCCTGGCCTGCACCCTATTTCATTGTGGAGCTAGAGGAGTTAGAGCCCTATCTATGTTGGTAGATAAGATGAGAGCACCCCTCCAGCTAGGATGGAGTCCGTCACTCCTCAGCAGGTCAGGCTTGGTCCTGTTTGTGGGGAAGTCCCAGAAAGAGGGCCAATTATCTACAAATTCTATCTTTTGGGAGGGGCAGAAAACAGTTTTCAACCAGCGATTGAGTGCTGAGACTCTGCTGTAGAGCTCGTCACTCCCCCTAACTGGGAGGGGGCCAGAGACAATTACTCGATGCCGACACATCTTTCTAGCTGATTTACACGCTGAAGCTATGTTGCACTTGGTGACCTCTGACTGTTTCATCCTAACATCGTTGGTGCCGACGTGGATAACAATATCTCTATACTCTCTACACTCGCCAGATTTAGCTTTAGCCAGCACCATCTTTAGATTAGCCTTAACGTCGGTAGCCCTGCCCCCTGGTAAACAGTGTATGATCGCTGGGTGATTCGTTTTAAGTCTAATACTGCGGGTAATGGAGTCGCCAATGACTAGGGTTTTCAATTTGTCAGAGCTAATGGTTGGAGCCTTCGGCGTCTCAGACCCCGTAGCGGGAGGAGTAGAGACAAGAGAAGACTCAGCCTCAGACTCCGACTCGCTACATAATGGGGAGAACCGGTTGAAAGTTTCTGTCGGCTGAATGAGCGACACCAGTTGAGCATTCCTACAGCATTTCCCTCCAGAAGCCATGAGAAAGTTGTCCGGCTGCGGGGACTGTGCGGGGGGGGTTTATACTAACGTTACTATCTGTACTTACTGGTGGCACAGACGCTGTTTCTTCCTGTCCTACACTGAAATTACCCTTGCCTAACGATTGCGTCTGAAGCTGGGCTTGTAGCACAGCTATCCTCGCCGTAAGGCGATCGTTCTCCTGTATATTATGAGTACAGCGACTGCAATTAGAAGACATCATGTTAATGTTACTACTTAGCTTCGGCTGTTGAAGGTGCTGACGAACCATGTCCAGATAAAGCGTCCGGAGTGAAAAAGTTGAATGAGGGAAAAAAGTTGCGATGGAAAAACTAAAAATATAAACGGTAATTAAAAACAAAAAAAACAAAAAAACGTAAAGTTGTCAGCTAGCAAAGTAAAGTTGGCAGCAAAACGCACAGCAACACGTCTGCAAATTCAACAGGGATGGCTTGGTTTTTGCTCTGGGATGGCTCGTTTTTTTTTACAAACACTAAGTGTTTGTAAACTTCCGACTTCAACTGTATATACATAATATGACATTTGAAATGTTTAAATATTTTTTGAACTTTTGTGAGTGTAATGTTTACTGTTCATTCACTTGCTTTGGCAATATAAACATATGTTTCCCATGCTAATATAGCCCTTAAATTGAATTGGGGGGAGAGAGAGAGAGAGAGACTAAAGCTGTATGCTATGCTCATTGACTCTTCACTGATACCATCATCTCATCTCCTTTGTCTTCTTTATCTATATCTCCTCTGTCTCTATGTCCTCTGTCTCTTCTATCTCTCTCTCGTCTGTCTCCTCTATCTCTCCCTGTCTCTATCTCCTCTATCCCCTCTGTCTCTGTCTCCTCTCTCTCTCATCTGTCCCCTCTATCTCTCTGTCTCTATGTCCTCTGTCTCTTCTATCTCTCTCTCATCTGTCCCCTCTATCTCTCTGTCTCTATGTCCTCTGTCTCTTCTATCTCTCTCTCTCATATGTCCCCTCTATCTCTCTGTCTCTATGTCCTCTGTCTCTTCTATCTCTATCTCCTCTATCTCCTCTATCTCATCTCTCTCTGTCTCTCAAGCTCAATCATACAGAAGGGAACAGAGAGAGTGATTGGTCTTGGTGTGTGAGGAGAGAAAGGTGGAGGAGAGAAGTACCACAACAGCAATGTGAGGATTACAACACAGGATATATCCTCCTGTCTTAGTCATTGGCCAGGAGAGATTAAGAGGCTGCGCTGGCACTGTTGCTCTGTCTGTGTGTGTGTGTGTGTGTGTGTGTGTGTGTGTGTGTGTGTGTGTGTGTGTGTGTGTGTGTGTGTGTGTGTGTGTGTGTGTGTGTGTGTGTGTGTGTGTGTGTGTGTGTGTGTGTGTGTGTGTGTGTGTGAGAGAGAGAGATAGGATTTGATTCAATAAAGAGAGAGAACAAGAGGTGAGAGAGTGGGTGTGTGTTCCACATGAATCCCTATCCCCTACATCTGCCCTATGGGCCTGGCTAAGAGTAGTGCACTACACAGGGAAGGGAATGGGGCACCATTTGGGACACAGACAGTGAAAGCTCAGACAATGATGAGTTCAGGATGTACATTCAGTAAAGGAATCATTCAAATTAAAATGGGCTTTTCTTTTTTTTGAATGAGAAATATTCTCATTGGAATCTCTATATTAAATATATTCAAAGGAGCCACACAAAGAGGGATGGTTGAAATTAAAGCAACTTGTAGTTTAATGAGACCAGATTGTCATTACACCCATTAGATCACTATTGACTGATGAATGGTGAGACCAGACTGTCATTACACCCATTAGATCACTATTGACTGATGAATGGTGAGTCCAGACTGTCATTACACCCATTAGATCACTATTGACTGATGAATGGTGAGTCCAGACTGTCATTACACCCATTATATCACTATTGACTGATGAATGGTGAGTCCAGACTGTCATTACACCCATTATATCACTATTGACTGATGAATGGTGAGTCCAGACTGTCATTACACCCATTATATCACTATTGACTGATGAATGGTGAGTCCAGACTGTCATTACACCCATTAGATCACTATTGACTGATGAATGGTGAGTCCAGACTGTCATTACACCCATTAGATCACTATTGACTGATGAATGGTGAGTCCAGACTGTCATTACACCCATTAGATCACTATTGACTGATGAATGGTGAGTCCAGACTGTCATTACACCCATTAGATCACTATTGACTGATGAATGGTGAGTCCAGACTGTCATTACACCCATTAGATCACTATTGACTGATGAATGGTGAGACCAGACTATCATTACACCCATTAGATCACTATTGACTGATGAATGGTGAGTCCAGACTGTCATTACACCCATTAGATCACTATTGACTGATGAATGGTGAAACCAGACTGTAATTACACACATTAGATCACTATTGACTGATGAATGGTGATGAGAAACAGAAAATGTCATAGAAAGAAAGAAAATTCAACAAAAATAAATACAAGAAAAGTTCTAGAAAATACAGCAATTACAATAAAAAGACAGGAAATAGAATCATTAGTGCAACAAATCATCAGTGATTGGTCCAATGCTTGTTAGTGTGTTGTCTGAACTGAAGTAGGCTATCCCAGGGACCACTCAAACTGGACCGTTTTATCTCCATCTCTTCATTCAAAGACTCAATCCTGGACACTCTTACTGAGAGTTGTGGCTGCTTCGCGTGATGTATTGTTGTCTCTACCTTTCTTGCCCATTGTGCTGTTGTCTGTGCCCAATAATGTTTGTACCATGTTTTGCGCTGCTACCATGGTTGTGCTGCTGCCATGTTGTGTTGCTACCATGTTGTTTTTCATGTTGTGTTGCAACCATGATGTGTTGTCATGTGTTGCTGCAATAATAAACTCAGCAAAAAAACAAACGTCCCTTTTTCAGGACCCTGTCTTTCAAAGATAATTTGTCAAAATCCGAATAACTTCACAGATCTTCATTGTAAAGGGTTTAAACTGCGTGTCCCATGCTTCTTCAATGAACCATAAACAATTAATGAACATGCACCTGTGGAACAGTCCTTAAGACACTAACAGCTTACAGACGGAAAGCAATTAAGGTCACAGTTATGACAACTTAGGACACTAAAGAGGCCTTTCTACTGACTCTGAAAAATACCAAAAGAAAGATGCCCAGGGTCCCTGCTCATCTGCGTGAACGTGCTTTAGGCATGCTGCAAGGAGGCATGAGGACTGCAGATGTGGCCAGGGCAATAAATTGCAATGTCCGTACTGTGAGACGCCTAAGACAGCGCTACAGGGAGACAGGATGGACAGCTGATCGTCCTCGCAGTGGCAGACCACGTGTAACAACACCTGCACAGGATCGGTACATCCGAACATCACACCTGCCGGACAGGTACAGGATGGCAACAACAACTGCCAGAGTTACATCAGGAACGCACAATCCCTCCATCAGTGCTCAGACTGTCCGCAATAGGCTGAGAGAGGCTGGACTGAGGGCTTGTAGACCTGTTTTAAGGCAGGTCCTCACCAGACATCACCGGCAACAACGTTGCCTATGGACACAAACCCACCGTCGATGGACCAGACAGGACTGGCAAGAAGTGCTCTTCACTGACGAGTCGCGGTTTTGTCTCACCAGGGGTGATGGCCGGATTCGCGTTTAACATCGAAGGAATGAGCATTACACCGAGGCCTGTACTCTGGAGCGGGATCGATTTGGAGGTGGAGGGTCCGTCATGGTCTGGGGCGGTGTTTCACAGCATCATTGGACTGAGCTTGTTGTCATTGCAGGCAATCTCAACGCTGTGCGTTACAGGGAAGACATCCTCCTCCCTCATGTGGTACCCTTCCTGCAGGCTCATCCTGACATGACCATCCAGCATGACAATGCCACCAGCCATACTGCTCGTTCTGTGCGTGATTTCCTGCAAGACAGGAACGTCAGTGTTCTGCTGTGGCCAGCAAAGAGCACGTCTGGGACCTGTTAGATCGGAGGGTGAGGGCTAGGGCCATTCCCCACAGAAATGTCAGGGAACTTGCAGGTGCCTTGGTGGAAGAGTGGGGGTAACATCTCACAGCAAGAACTGGCAAATCTGGTGCAGTCCATGAGGAGGAGATGCACTGCAGTACTTAATGCAACTGATGGCCACACCAGATACTGACTGTTACTTTTGATTTTGACCCCCCCTTTGTTCAGGGACACATTATTCCATTTCTGTTAGTGTCACGTTGGTTATAATGAGTGGACCAAGATGCAGCGTGGTTCCATCCCCTTTATTTGGAAGTGAAACTCACAGAAAACAAAAAAGCACAAAACGAAACGTGAAGCTCGCAGGCAACTATACATAGACAAGATCCCACAAAGCACAATGGGGAAATGGCTACCTAAATATGATACCCAATCAGAGGCAACTGTTTATCGTTGCCTCTGATTGGGGACCATACCAGGCCAACATAGATATATAATCACCTAGATAACCCACCCTAGTCACACTCCGACCTAACCAACATAGAGAATAAAAAGCTCTCTATGGTCAGGGCGTGACAGTTAGTCACATGTCTGTGGAACTTGTTCAGTTTATGTCTCAGTTGTTGAATCTTGTTATGTTCATACAAATATTTACACATGTTAAGTTTGCTGAAAATAAACGCAGTTGACAGTGAGAGGACGTTTCTTTTTTTGCTGAGTTTATGTTGTTGTCTTATGTTTCTCTTTATGTAGTGTTGTGGTGTTTGTGATGTTGTCATGTGTGTTTTGTATTATATTTTTATTTAATTTATTTTTATGTTTAATCCCAGACCCTTTTCCCGCAGGAGGCCTTTTGCCCTTTGGTAGGCCGTCACTGTAAATAAGAATTTGTTCTTAACTGACTTGCCTGGTTAAATAAAGATGAATAACAAATAAAAATACATTTAGAGAGCCTCACCTTATAACACAATAATTCAGTTACTGGCAGAGAGATGGAGACAAGCACACACACACACACACTGGACTCACACACACACACACACACACACACACACACACACACACACACACACACACACACACACACACACACACACACACACACACACTGGACACACACACACACACACACACACACACTGGACACACACACACACACACACACACACACACTGGACACACACACACACACACACACACACACACACACATACACACACACACACACACACTGGACACACACACACACACACACACACACACACACACACTCCCCAGCTAGTACATAACGTTCTGAGAACCACATCTTTCTTAGAGCTTGGTGAGAGCGTGGTTGGCATATGGTTATTTTGCACACAACCTTCCCATTTGCTTTGGAACACTGTGTATTTGTTTTCTGGGAGTGGTTGCTTAGCTTTGGGACATGGTGTATTTGTTTTCTGGGAGTGGTTGCTTAGCTTTGGAACATGGTGTATTTGTTTTCTGGGAGTGGTTGCTTAGCTTTGGGACATGGTGTATTTGTTTTCTGGGAGTGGTTGCTTAGCTTTGGAACATGGTGTATTTGTTTTCTGGGAGTGGTTGCTTAGCTTTGGGACATGGTGTATTTGTTTTCTGGGAGTGGTTGTTTAGCTTTGGAACATGGTGTATTTGTTTTCTGGGAGTGGTTGCTTAGCTTTGGAACATGGTGTATTTGTTTTCTGGGAGTGGTTGCTTAGCTTTGGGACATGGTGTATTTGTTTTCTGGGAGTGGTTGCTTAGCTTTGGGACATGGTGTATTTGTTTTCTGGGAGTGGTTGCTTAGCTTTGGGACATGGTGTATTTGTTTTCTGGGAGTGGTTGCTTAGCTTTGGGACATGGTGTATTTGTTTTCTGGGAGTGGTTGCTTAGCTTTGGGACATGGTGTATTTGTTTTCTGGGAGTGGTTGCTTAGCTTTGGGACATGGTGTATTTGTTTTCTGGGAGTGGTTGCTTAGCTTTGGGACATGGTGTATTTGTTTTCTGGGAGTGGTTGCTTAGCTTTGGGACATGGTGTATTTGTTTTCTGGGAGTGGTTGCTTAGCTTTGGGACATGGTGTATTTGTTTTCTGGGAGTGGTTGCTTAGCTTTGGGACATGGTGTATTTGTTTTCTGGGAGTGGTTGCTTAGCTTTGGGACATGGTGTATTTGTTTTCTGGGAGTGGTTGCTTAGCTTTGGAACATGGTGTATTTGTTTTCTGGGAGTGGTTGCTTAGCTTTGGAACATGGTGTATTTGTTTTCTGGGAGTGGTTGCTTAGCTTTGGGACATGGTGTATTTGTTTTCTGGGAGTGGTTGCTTAGCTTTGGGACATGGTGTATTTGTTTTCTGGGAGTGGTTGCTTAGCTTTGGGACATGGTGTATTTGTTTTCTGGGAGTGGTTGCTTAGCTTTGGGACATGGTGTATTTGTTTTCTGGGAGTGGTTGCTTAGCTTTGGGACATGGTGTATTTGTTTTCTGGGAGTGGTTGCTTAGCTTTGGAACATGGTGTATTTGTTTTCTGGGAGTGGTTGCTTAGCTTTGGAACATGGTGTATTTGTTTTCTGGGAGTGGTTGCTTAGCTTTGGGACATTCTCAGAACTTTCAGCATTTTCTTAGTATTTCATTACATTCTTTAACAGAATGTTACCTAATAGTTCAGACAAGGTTACATTTGGTTTCCATCTTGGTAATGTTCTAGGAACGTTCTCCAACTGGTTTGACATTGGAATGTTCTCAAATATTTCAGAGAATGTTAAGAAACAACGTTGTTCTGCAGGTTTCATCATCGTTCTGTGTAGAGTCGTGTTCTTAAATTGTTCAGAGAACTTTAAGAAACCTTTCCATAGAAAACACAAGAGAACTTTAGTAACGTTCACAGAACGTTCTAAGAATGTGATTAATAAACATGTACAGGACATTCCACTCTCAGCATCAACAGAACACTCTCTTTCTATCTTATTAGTATGACTTGCCTAGTTAGGTAAAGGTTAAATAAAACATTTAAGTGTGTTCAGGTGTGTTCATACCCACAAATTGGCCACATCTGATCTTAATGAGTGTTTCTTTCCTTTGATATGGGGTCTGTTTGAACACACTATAAAATGGCATGCTAGCTCCATCCTGGTGGCACAGTGGACTAATTCTATGAATAGAGAACAGAAGATTATCGGTTTGAATCTCACTGATACCCTGTCACAATAAAAAATGCATGTGTCTGCATTATTAATGCCTGAAATGAATGTCCATGTGTCCTACTCTGTGCTTGGAGTTCAAACAACTTAACCCTGATTAAGCTAGCGGTGTTAATAAAACACTTTTTGAAACATTCAGTGAAAGTTATAACAAAGTTATTCAAAAACCTTCAAATAACCTATAATTTCTGTTCTCAGAACGTTAATAAAACCTCCCAGGAAAACGTTCATGGAACCATAGTAAAACGTTCTCAGAACCTCCCTGCAACCTAAATGTAAACATTCCCAGAACGTTAACTTCTGTTCTCAGAAGGTTTTAAAAACGTTCTGTTTTCCCAGTCAGGAAACGTATGGCTTTGTTCCAATAACCAATGGGACACAACTGATTCATTCAGAGGCACAGGAGAGACATCCTTTCCTGGACCATCTAGACCTGTCCACCCACTCCTCTCCACCTCTCAAACAACCACAGGAGACGTCTGTCCTAGAGTCCCTGGACCATCTAGACCTGTCCACCTCTCAAACAACCACAGGAGACGTCTGTCCTAGAGTCCCTGGACCATCTAGACCTGTCCACCTCTCAAACAACCACAGGAGACGTCTGTCCTAGAGTCCCTGGACCATCTAGACCTGTCCACCTCTCAAACAACCACAGGAGACGTCTGTCCTAGAGTCCCTGGACCATCTAGACCTGTCCACCCACTCCTCTCCACCTCTCAAACAACCACAGGAGACGTCTGTCCTGGAGTCCCTGGACCATCTAGACCTGTCCACCCACTCCTCTCCACCTCTCAAACAACCACAGGAGACGTCTGTCCTAGAGTCCCTGGACCATCTAGACCTGTCCACCCACTCCTCTGCACCTCTCAAACAACCACAGGAGACGTCTGTCCTAGAGTCCCTGGACCCATCTAGACCTGTCCACGGACTCCTCTCCACCTCTCAAACAACCACAGGAGACATCTGTCCTAGAGTCCCTGGACCATCTAGACCTGTCCACCCACTCCTCTCCACCTCTCAAACAACCACAGGAGACATCTGTCCTAGAGTCCCTGGACCCATCTAGACCTGTCCACCCACTCCTCTCCACCTCTCAAACAACCACAGGAGACATCTGTCCTAGAGTCCCTGGACCCATCTAGACCTGTCCACCCACTCCTCTCCACCTCTCAAACAACCACAGGAAGGGTCAACAATACTGCACAGTGAACTGACAACAATGGTTGCTGCCATGCACACAGTAACAGCACTCTGGGCTGATGGGAATCACACTGATACTGTCATGCCTAGCTGGACAACACTGAAATAGGAGGACGGAAAGAGAAGAGAATGTGATGGGCAGTGAGAAGAAGGGGGAGAATAGAGAGAGAGAAAAAGAGGGAGATGGGGGGGGGGAAATAAGAAGACAGAAAGAGAAATAGAACGGAGAAAGAGAGAGAAAGAGAGAGACAGAGAGAAAAAAGAGAAAGAGAGAGAGAGAGAGAAACGGAGAAACAGAGAGAAAGAGAGAAAGAGAGAGAGAGAAACAACGATGATGACAATAAGCAATAGAGCCCACCTCTCCCATCTCCCCCTTCTCCCCCTCACCTCTCCCACCTCCCCACCTCCCCCTCACCCATTACTTCCTGCCAAGGCAGCAGCTACTCTTCCTGGGGTTTATTATGGCTCCCCATTACTTCCTACCAAGGCAGCAGCTACTCTTCCTGGGGTTTATTATGGATCCCCATTAGTTCCTGCCAAGGCAGCAGCTACTCTTCCTGGGGTTTATTATGGATCCCCATTAGTTCCTGCCAAGGCAGCAGCTACTCTTCCTGGGGTTTATTATGGATCCCCATTAGTTCCTGCCAAGGCAGCAGCTACTCTTCCTGGGGTTTATTATGGATCCCCATTAGTTCCTACCAAGGCAGCAGCTACTCTTCCTGGGGTTTATTATGGATCCCCATTAGTTTCTGCCAAGGCAGCAGCTACTCTTCCTGGGGTAAAGCAACATTAAGGGAGTTAAATACATTTTACAAATATTACATGACAATTCATACCACTTTTCACAACACATTAAAAGTGTTCCCTCAGGCCACTTCTCTACTATCACATATCTACAATGCAAAATAAATGTGTACGTGTGTGTAGAGTGCGTGTTTAATGTGTATGTGCGTCTGTGCCTGTGTGTGTCTCTTCACAGTCCCTGCTGTTCCATAAGGTTTATTTGTATCTGTTTTTTAAATCTGATTCTACTGCTGCATCAGTTACCTGATGTGGAATAGAGTTCCATGTAGCCAAGGCTCTATGTAGTACTGTGCCACTCCCATAGTCTGTTCTGGACTTGGGGACTGTGAAGAGACCTCTGGTGGCATGTCTTGTGGGATATGCATGGGTGTCTGAGCTGTGTGTTTGTAGTTTAGACCTTTCCGACAGTCAATGACCAAAAGCACCCTCTTTGGCCTCATGATTGGAATATTATCAATATGTTTCATAATTAATAACGTAATTTTTTTTTTTTTTATCTGACGAAAATCCGGTGTTTCTATGTCAAACGGTTTTGTCATATTTTAGTCTTCTGTGATGTATATAAAATGTAATATTTGGATGCAAACGCAAAATGTAAAACATTTTAACTCTATATCTGACATGGTACAGGTGTATATTTTTGTAACATAGTAGATTTGTTGAAGACTACCCAGAATCACTCTGAGGCCCTGATTTAGCCCACTGCAGTACACGGTTAAACACACGTCTCGGTGCGTTCAACATGTCAATTCTTCTCACAAATACAAGTAGTGATGAAGTCAATCTCTTCTCTACATTGAGCCAGGAGAGATTGACATACATATTATTAATGTTAGCTCTCTGTGTACATTTTACGGGCCAGCCGTGCTGCCCTGTTCTGTGCCAATTGTCATTTTCCCAAGTCCCTCTTTGTGGCACCTGACCACACGACTGGACAGTAGTCCAGGTGCGACAAAACTAGGGCCTGTAGGACCTGCCTTGTTGATAGTGTTGTTAAGTCAGAGCAGTGCTTTAGGAGCCTGGCTTGGCCTTGTTGATAGTGTTGTTAACAAGGCAGAGCAGTGCTTTAGGAGCCTAGCTTGGCCTTGTTGATAGTGTTGTTAAGAAGGCAGAGCAGTGCTTTAGGAGCCTAGCTTGGCCTTGTTGATAGTGTTGTTAAGAAGGCAGAGCAGTGCTTTAGGAGCCTAGCTTGGCCTTGTTGATAGGGTTGTTAAGAAGGCAGAGCAGTGCTTTAGGAGCCTAGCTTGGCCTTGTTGATAGTGTTGTTAAGAAGGCAGAGCAGTGCTTTAGGAGCCTAGCTTGGCCTTGTTGATAGGGTTGTTAAGAAGGCAGAGCAGTGCTTTAGGAGCCTAGCTTGGCCTTGTTGATAGGGTTGTTAAGAAGGCAGAGCAGTGCTTTAGGAGCCTAGCTTGGCCTTGTTGATAGTGTTGTTAAGAAGGCAGAGCAGTGCTTTAGGAGCCTAGCTTGGCCTTGTTGATAGGGTTGTTAAGAAGGCAGAGCAGTGCTTTAGGAGCCTAGCTTGGCCTTGTTGATAGGGTTGTTAAGAAGGCAGAGCAGTGCTTTAGGAGCCTAGCTTGGCCTTGTTGATAGGGTTGTTAAGAAGGCAGAGCAGTGCTTTAGGAGCCTAGCTTGGCCTTGTTGATAGTGTTGTTAAGAAGGCAGAGCAGTGCTTTAGGAGCCTAGCTTGGCCTTGTTGATAGTGTTGTTAAGAAGGCAGAGCAGTGCTTTAGGAGCCTAGCTTGGCCTTGTTGATAGTGTTGTTAAGAAGGCAGAGCAGTGCTTTAGGAGCCTAGCTTGGCCTTGTTGATAGGGTTGTTAAGAAGGCAGAGCAGTGCTTTAGGAGCCTAGCTTGGCCTTGTTGATAGGGTTGTTAAGAAGGCAGAGCAGTGCTTTAGGAGCCTAGCTTGGCCTTGTTGATAGGGTTGTTAAGAAGGCAGAGCAGTGCTTTAGGAGCCTAGCTTGGCCTTGGCTTCACTCCTCCACTTCCTCCCCTTTTCTCTTCAACTTCCTCTCTCTCTTTGTCACTCTATTTCTGTCTCTCTGCCTCTCTCTCTCTCTCTTTCTCTTTCCTTCTCTCTGTCTTTCTTTCATTCTTTCTCTCTCTCTCCCTACTCCCCCCTCTCACTCCTCTACCCCCCCTCTCCCCTTTCTCTTCCCCCTCTCTCCGTCTCTCTCTCTCCCTACTCCTCACCTCTCACTCCTCTCTATCCCCCCTCTCTCCCCTTTCCCTCCCCCCTCTCTCCTTCTCTCTCTCCCTACTCCCCCCTCTCTTCTTTCTCTCCTTGTTCAATCCCCTTCTCACAAAGGACGTGGGTCCCATTGCCTTACCATTGATTAGGTCGATAAGAGACTGCTTTTAGAGAGTTACCCTAGCCTATTGACGTGAGCTGGTCCTACTTCTAGACAGGGCTAAAGAAGGCTGGATAAAAGGCGCCATTGGGAGGACGAATGATTATCACAGAGTGATATTGGGAAGCTTGGTGAGAGGGACATAAGTTGCGTTCAAAATTACAACTTATTACCTTTGTAGTGTTCTTCTTTGGACCATTGCGCGAAGGTGCAATTGGTCTCCACCCTTCCCCTCCCCCTTGACCCTTTCAATGTCCACAGATCTGAGGGGTCTGAATAGGTATAAACAGTGGTGTAGTGGAGGAGCTTCCCCCATAATGCTTCCACCGTAAAGATATTTGAATATTTAAATGTTAGGCAAAAGAGGGAGTGGTTAGGGAGCGCATTGGGCTAGTAGATTCCTGGATCTTTCTGAAGTGGTAGAAGTGACCTGGTGATGTAATGAATTAAACTGGTCTATAGAAGTGACCTGGTGATGTATTGAATTAAACTGGGCTATAGAAGTGACCTGGTGATGTATTGAATTAAACTGGGCTATAGAAGTGACCTAGTGATGTATTGAATTAAACTGGGCTATAGAAGTGACCTGGTGATGTAATGAATTAAACTGGGCTATAGAAGTGACCTGGTGATGCATTGAATTAAACTGGGCTATAGAAGTGACCTGGTGATGTATTGAATTAAACTGGGCTATAGAAGTTACCTAGTGATGTATTGAATTAAACTGGGCTATAGAAGTGACCTGGTGATGTATTGAATTAAACTGGGCTATAGAAGTGACCTGGTGATGTATTGAATTCAACTGGGCTATAGAAGTGACCTGGTGATGTATTGAATTAAACTGGACTATAGAAGTGACCTGGTGATGTAATGAATTAAACTGGTCTATAGAAGTGACCTGGTGATGTATTGAATTAAACTGGGCTATAGAAGTGACCTGGTGATGTATTGAATTAAACTGGGCTATAGAAGTGACCTAGTGATGTATTGAATTAAACTGGGCTATAGAAGTGACCTGGTGATGTAATGAATTAAACTGGGCTATAGAAGTGACCTGGTGATGCATTGAATTAAACTGGGCTATAGAAGTGACCTGGTGATGTATTGAATTAAACTGGGCTATAGAAGTTACCTAGTGATGTATTGAATTAAACTGGGCTATAGAAGTGACCTGGTGATGTATTGAATTAAACTGGGCTATAGAAGTGACCTGGTGATGTATTGAATTCAACTGGGCTATAGAAGTGACCTGGTGATGTATTGAATTAAACTGGACTATAGAAGTGACCTGGTGATGTATTGAATTAAACTGGGCTATAGAAGTGACCTGGTGATGTATTGAATTAAACTGGGCTATAGAAGTGACCTGGTGATGTATTGAATTAAACTGGACTATAGAAGTGACCTGGTGATGTATTGAATTAAACTGGGCTATAGAAGTGACCTGGTGATGTATTGAATTAAACTGGACTATAGAAGTGACCTGGTGATGTAATGAATTAAACTGGGCTATAGAAGTGACCTGGGGATGTATTGAATTAAACTGGGCTATAGAAGTGACCTGGTGATGTATTGAATTAAACTGGACTATAGAAGTGACCTGGTGATGTATTAAATTAAACTGGGCTATAGAAGTGACCTGGTGATGTATTGAATTAAACTGGGCTATAGAAGTGACCTGGTGATGTATTGAATTAAACTGGGCTATAGAAGTGACCTGGTGATGTATTGAATTAAACTGGGCTATAGAAGTGACCTGGTGATGTATTGAATTAAACTGGGCTATAGAAGTGACCTGGTGATGTATTGAATTAAACTGGGCTATAGAAGTGACCTGGTGATGTATTGAATTAAACTGGACTATAGAAGTGACCTGGTGATGTATTGAATTAAACTGGACTATAGAAGTTACCTAGTGATGTATTGAATTAAACTGGGCTATAGAAGTGACCTGGTGATGTATTGAATTAAACTGGACTATAGAAGTGACCTGGTGATGTATTGAATTCAACTGGACTATAGAAGTGACCTGGTGATGTAATGAATTAAACTGGGCTATAGAAGTGACCTGGGGATGTATTGAATTAAACTGGGCTATAGAAGTGACCTGGTGATGTATTGAATTCAACTGGACTATAGAAGTGACCTGGTGATGTATTAAATTAAACTGGACTATAGAAGTGACCTAGTGATGTATTGAATTAAACTGGTCTATAGAAGTGACCTGGTGATGTATTGAATTAAACTGGACTATAGAAGTGACCTGGTGATGTATTAAATTAAACTGGACTATAGAAGTGACCTAGTGATGTATTGAATTAAACTGGGTTATAGAAGTGACCTGGTGATGAATTGAATTAAACTGGGCTATAGAAGTGACCTGGGGATGTATTGAATTAAACTGGACTATAGAAGTGACCTGGTGATGTATTGAATTAAACTGGGCTATAGAAGTGACCTGGGGATGTATTGAATTAAACTGGGCTATAGAAGTGACCTGGTGATGTATTGAATTAAACTGGACTATAGAAGTGACCTGGTGATGTATTGAATTAAACTGGGCTATAGAAGTGACCTGGTGATGTATTGAATTAAACTGGGCTATAGAAGTGACCTGGTGATGTATTGAATTAAACTGGACTATAGAAGTGACCTGGTGATGTATTAAATTAAACTGGACTATAGAAGTGACCTGGTGATGTATTGAATTAAACTGGGCTATAGAAGTGACCTGGTGTTGTATTGAATTAAACTGGGCTATAGAAGTGACCTGGTGATGTATTGAATTAAACTGGGCTATAGAAGTGACCTGGGGATGTATTGAATTAAACTGGACTATAGAAGTGACCTGGTGTTGTATTGAATTAAACTGGGCTATAGAAGTGACCTGGGGATGTATTGAATTAAACTGGGCTATAGAAGTGACCTGGGGATGTATTGAATTAAACTGGACTATAGAAGTGACCTGGTGATGTATTGAATTAAACTGGGCTATAGAAGTGACCTGGGGATGTATTGAATTAAACTGGGCTATAGAAGTGACCTGGGGATGTATTGAATTAAACTGGACTATAGAAGTGACCTGGTGATGTATTGAATTAAACTGGACTATAGAAGTGACCTGGTGATGTATTGAATTAAACTGGACTATAGAAGTGACCTGGTGATGTATTGAATTAAACTGGGCTATAGAAGTGACCTGGTGATGTATTGAATTAAACTGGACTATAGAAGTGACCTGGTGGTGTATTAAATTAAACTGGACTATAGAAGTCCATCTGCTTTGTAATGGATCCAAGACAAGGATTTTCCTTTTTTCTTCTGTACTCTATAATTAACTGTGTATCAGGCAGGTACCGATGTGCACACACACACACACACACACACACACACACACACACACACACACACACACACACACACACACACACACACACACACACACACACACACACACACACACACACACAGACACACTCCTCTTCAACTATAGTACAGCAGTCTCATCTCTCCACAGGAGGTGACTGACTATTTGATTAGCTCTTTGTCAGTATGTGTGTGTGTGTGTGGAAAGTAAATAAACTAAATCCCTGCTGGGTTGCAGTGTTAAAGGTCAGCAGCTGGTGGTCCCTCTGCACACACACACACACACACACACACACACACACACACACACAGACACAGACACACACACACACACACACACACACACACACACACACACACACACACACACACACACACACACACACACACACACACACACACACACACTGCTCTCCCAAGCCAAGCGTGGTGTCTGATGATTGTGTCATTTGATTTCATATGAACTGGTAGATGGGCACACCTTTGATCTGCTTTGATTTATAATGAATTTCATCCAGTTGTCTCTGTGTGTGTGTGTGTGTGTGTGTGTGTGTGTGTGTGTGTGTGTGTGTGTGTGTGTGTGTGTGTGTGTGTGTGTGTGTGTGTGTGTGTGTGTGTGTAGTAGTCCGTCTCCTTGTCTATGTGTTCAGACTGCTGGGCTGAGGTGGCAAGGGCCCAACTGGCAACCTAGTCTCTGTGGTGCACTACTTCTGATCAGCACCTATAGGGAATAGGGTGTCATTGGGACGCGGTCAAGGAGAGCACAGGGCCAGGGGCTGCGTTTCAAACTCATAAAAGACACACCCTCCTCCACGTACCCTCGCCTTATGCCCTTGGGGGAATCCCCGAGGCCCTATTTGTCGTCGGTCCAGATGATTAGACAAGCAAGGGACGTTTGCAACATAAGCCCCTCAGCCCTCGTTTTAATGGAGTTTGCGAGTGTACAATTATGTTCACTTTGGGGCCTGAAACGCCCCATAATTCAATTCACGAGAAATTGTGCTACTACTGCACAAACACGTCTTGTAAAAAGTAAATATGTCTTTGTTTGGTTAGCCTTTGGAAATTGTAGATATAAAACATTTTCCTTCTTCAGAAGTTCCAGCTAGGCAGGCTAACGTTATTTAGCTAATTAATTTGCTAGCTATCATACAGTAGGCGTATATTAATAATTGACTGTAGCGCATATAAAGCACCCACAACTTACCGGTGGCTGAAAACACAATCGTCGCGGGACGAAAGAGTGACGAATTTCCGGCCAAGGGCCGGCCAAAGCCTTGACGTCATGATACGTCATCAAATGTGTCCACTTAATTTGAGGGCTGAGGGGAGAGGGTGTGTCTGTTTAGTGTTTGTAATACAGCCAGGGTGTTAGATCTGTCTGGTGTCACGCTTTATCTCCTCCTGACAAATCCCTCCACTACAGTCTTCAGTTCCACGTCTCGTCCTCATCTCGTCTCTGTTCCTTACAGCGAAGTGACAGGCTAGGGGGGGAGGAGGGGTGGAGAGAGAGAGGGAGAGAGAGGGAAAGAGAGAGAGAGAAAGAGAGCGAGGCAGAGAGAGAGAGGCAGAGAGAGAGAGAGGCAGAGAGAGAGAGGCAGAGAGAGAGGCAGAGAGAGAGAGAGGCAGAGAGAGAGAGAGGCAGAGAGAGAGAGGCAGAGAGAGGCAGAGAGAGAGAGGCAGAGAGAGAGAGGCAGAGAGAGCGAGGCAGAGAGAGAGGCAGAGAGAGAGAGAGCGAGGCAGAGAGAGAGAGAGTGAGGCAGAGAGAGAGAGAGAGAGAGAGAGAGAGAGAGAGAGAGAGAGAGAGAGAGAGACAGAGAGAGATGACACCTTTAACAGTAATACAGTCACAGTAATCCTTTCCTGTATCTGACCTTAAAGACAATCCCTCTTATTATTTTACACACACACACACACACACACACACACACACACACACACACACACACACACACACACACACACACACACACACACACACACACACACACACACACACACACACACACACACACACACACACACAACAACGGAGCCAGTTTCAGACCCCAGGTCCTTTCCTGTTGTCATATGAATGTATCTGTGTCCATATCTCATTGAAGGGTTCTGGAAATCCCTCTTCAACCTACATTCTCTAGGGGACTGTGTGTGTGTGTGTGTGTGTGTGTGTGTGTGTGTGTGTGTGTGTGTGTGTGTGTGTGTGTGTGTGTGTGTGTGTGTGTGTGTGTGTGTGTGTGTGTGTGTGTGTGTGTGTGTGTGTGTGTGTGTGTGTGTGAACCCTCCTCTGCTTCAGCCTGTCTGTCAGTCAGACTTGACCTTGGGCTAAAGCATAGCAGAACATCACAGTGTCATTTAACAGTCCCCTGACCAGAGACAATTCAACAGAAACACAGTGTCATTTAACAGTCCCTTGACCAGAGACAATTCAACAGAAACACAGTGTCATTTAACAGTCCCCTGACTAGAGACAATTCAACAGAAACACAGTGTCATTTAACAGTCCCCTGACCAGAGACAATTCAACAGAAACACAGTGTCATTTAACAGTCCCCTGACCAGAGACAATTCCACAGAAACACAGTGTCATTTAACAGTCCCTTGACCAGAGACAATTCAACAGAAACACAGTGTCATTTAACAGTCCCCTGACCAGAGACAATTCAACAGAAACACAGTGTCTTTTAACAGTCCCCTGACCAGAGACAATTCAACAGAAACACAGTGTCTTTTAACAGTCCCCTGACCAGAGACAATTCAACAGAAACACAGTGTCATTTAACAGTCCCCTGAACAGAGACAATTCAACAGAAACACAGTGTCATTTAACAGTCCCCTGACCAGAGACAATTCCACAAAAGAATGTGATTGTTTTTCATACCCCACTCCTCCCCTCCTCTCCTCTTCTCCTCTTCTCCCCTCCACTCCTCCCCTCCCCTCCTCTTCTCCTCCCTGGTTTTCTGTATAGATTGGTGGAGTGTGCTGGTGCCAGCGCTGGTCTCATATTGATTGATTATACCATGGGTTCAGTCTAGAGGGGATGGAGGGAGAAATGGAGGGACAGGGTGGGAGGGGCCGAGAGAGGGGTTGACGATAGAGAGATGGGATGAGAGAGAGAGAGAGATGGAGAGGCATGAGCAGTATAATGGAGACGTATTAGAGAGAGAGAGAGAGAGAGAGAGAGAGAGCTGGTTGGTTGTATAGCCCCTCGTAGAGACAGTCAGTGCGGGTCAGGCTTCTCTCAGGCTGCCTGCTCTTTGATGCTGGCTAGAAGGATTAATAGAAGGTTTTAACCAGGACTTAGTATTAAGGCCTGTCAGACAGCTCAGCTCAGTTAGCTTCTCTCCTGTCCTCTACAGGCACGTGAACTGAATGGGACTGGGGAGCTATGGGAGGGAGGCTGGGGCGCTATGGGAGGGAGACTGGGGAGCTATAGGAGGGAGGCTGGGGCGCTATGGGAGGGAGGCTGGGGAGCTATAGGAGGGAGGCTGGGGAGCTATAGGAGGGAGGCTGGGGAGCTATAGGAGGGAGGCTGGGGAGCTATAGGAGGGAGGCTGGGGAGCTATAGGAGGGAGGCTGGGGAGCTATAGGAGGGAGGCTGGGGCGCTATGGGAGGGAGGCTGGGGCGCTATGGGAGGGAGGCTGGGGAGCTATAGGAGGGAGGCTGGGGAGCTATAGGAGGGAGGCTGGGGAGCTATAGGAGGGAGGCTGGGGTGCTATGGGAGGGATACTGGGGAGCTATGGGAGGGAGGCTGGGGAGCTATGGGAGGGAGACTGGGGAGCTATAGGAGGGAGGCTGGGGCGCTATGGGAGGGAGGCTGGAGAGCTATGGGAGGGAGACTGGGGAGCTATGGGAGGGAGACTGGGGAGCTATGGGAGGGAGGCTGGGGCGCTATGGGAGGGAGGCTGGGGGCGCTATGGGAGGGAGGCTGGGGCGCTATGGGAGGGAGGCTGGGGCAGGGAGGCTGGGGCGCTATGGGAGGGAGGCTGGGGCAGGGAGGCTGGGGCGCTATAGGAGGGAGGCTGGGGAGGTATGGGAGGGAGGCTGGGGAGCTATGGGAGGGAGGCTGGGTAGCTATGGGAGGGAGGCTGGGGAGCTATGGGAGGGAGGCTGGGGAGCTATGGGAGGGAGGCTGGGGAGCTATAGGAGGGAGGCTGGGGAGCTATGGGAGGGAGGCTGGGGCGATAAGGGAGGGAGGCTGGGGAGCTATAGGAGGGAGGATGGGGCGATAAGGGAGGGAGGCTGGGGAGCTATAGGAGGGAGGCTGGGGCGCTATGGGAGGGAGGCTGGGGCGATAAGGGAGGGAGGCTGGGGAGCTATAGGAGGGAGGATGGGGCGATAAGGGAGGGAGGCTGGGGCTTGACTTATTATACAGGACCTGTGAACAGAGCCTTGCCTTATTATACAGTAGCTGTGAACACAGCCTTGACTTATTATACAGGAGTTGTGAACACAGCCTTGACCCATTATACTGGAGCTGTGAACACAGCCTTGACTTATTATACAGGAGTTGTGAACAGAGGGAGGCTGGAGCGCTATGGGAGGGAGACTGGGAAGCTATGGGAGGGAGGCTGGGGCGCTATGGGAGGGAGGCTGGGGGCGCTATGGGAGGGAGGCTGGGGGCGCTATGGGAGGAAGGCTGGGGGCGCTATGGGAGGGAGGCTGGGGGCGCTATGGGATGAAGGCTGGATAGCTATGGGAGGGAGGCTGGGGCGATAAGGGAGGGAGGCTGGGGAGCTATAGGAGTGAGGATGGGGCGATAAGGGAGGGAGGCTGGGGCAATATGGGAGGGAGACTGGGAAGCTATGGGAGGGAGGCTGGGCGCTATGGGAGGGAGGCTGGGGGCGCTATGGGAGGGAGGCTGGGGCGCTATGGGAGGAAGGCTGGATAGCTATGGGAGGGAGGCTGGGGCGATAAGGGAGGGAGGCTGGGGAGCTATAGGAGTGAGGATGGGGCGATAAGGGAGGGAGGCTGGGGAGCTATAGGAGGGAGGATGGGGCGATAAGGGAGGGAGGCTGGGGAGCTATAGGAGAGAGGATGGGGCGATAAGGGAGGGAGGCTGGGGCAATAAGGGAGGGAGGCTGGGGCGCTACGGGAGGGAGGCTGGGGCTCTATGGGAGGGAGGATGGGGCTTGACTTATTATACAGGACCTGTGAACAGAGCCTTGCCTTATTACACAGGAGTTGTGAACACAGCCTTGACTTATTATACAGGAGCTGTGAACACAGCCTTGACTTATTATACTGGAGCTGTGAACACAGCCTTGACTTATTATACAGGAGTTGTGAACACAGCCTTGACTTATTATACAGGACCTGTGAACACAGCCTTGACCCATTATACTGGAGCTGTGAACACAGCCTTGACTTATTATACAGGAGCTGTGAACAGAGCCTTGACTTATTATACAGGACCTGTGAACACAGCCTTGACTTATTATACAGGAGTTGTGAACACAGCCTTGACCCATTATACTGGAGCTGTGAACACAGCCTTGGCTTATTATACAGGACCTGTGAACACAGCCTTGACTTATTATACAGGAGCTGTGAACACAGCCTTGACTTATTATACAGGAGCTGTGAACACAGCCTTGACTTATTATACAGGAGCTGTGAACACAGCCTTGACTTATTATACAGGAGATGTGAACACAGCCTTGACTTATTATACAGGAGATGTGAACACAGCCTTGACTTATTATACAGGAGCTGTGAACACAGCCTTGACTTATTATACAGGACCTGTGAACACAGCCTTGACTTATTATACAGGAGCTGTGAACACAGCCTTGACTTATTATACAGGAGCTGTGAACACAGCCTTGACTTATTATACAGGAGCTGTGAACACAGCCTTGACTTATTATACAGGAGCTGTGAACACAGCCTTGACTTATTATACAGGAGATGTGAACACATCCCTGACTTATTATACAGGAGCTGTGAACAGAGCCTTGGCTTATTTTACTGGAGATGTGAACACAGACTTTTTTTAATTAAACACATGCGATGGTGGACAGAGTTCCGTTTCGTAAATTGTTAATGGACTTTATTGAGTATTTTATACAGAACATAAACTAAGGATACGACCATGTCCATAAAACTGCTCAGTTCTCCTCCTCTCTCTCTCTGTCTTCTCTATCTCTCTTTCTATCCCCTTCTCAAACAGACATACCAATGACAATGTCATTTAGGTTTTAATCAATGGGGAGAATCAGCCTTTTACACCCCTCCCTCCCTCCCTCCCTCCCTCCCTCCCTCCCTCCCTCCCTCCCTCCCTCCCTCCCTCCCTCCCTCCCTCCCTCCACCTCTCTTCCACTCCCTCCCTCACTCACTCCCTCCCTCCCTCCACCTCTCTCCCCTCCCTCACTCACTCCCTCCCTCATATCTCTCTCCTCCCTCCCTCCCCCTCTCTTCCCCTCCCTCCCTCCCTCCACCTCTCTTCCCCTCCCTCACTCACTCCCTCCCCTATATCTCTTCTCCTCCGTTCCTCCCTCCCTCCACCTCTCTTCCCCTCCCTCACTCACTCCCTCCCTCATATCTGTTCTCCTCCGTTCCTCCCTCCCTCCACTTCTCTTCCCCTCCCTCCCTCACTCCCTCCCTCCCTTATATCTCTTCTCCTCCGTTCCTCCCTCCCTCCACCTCTCTTCCCCTCCCTCACTCACTCCCTCCCTTATATCTCTTCTCCTCCGTTCCTCCCTCCATCCACCTCTCTTCCCCTCCCTCACTCCCTCCCTCCCTTATATCTCTTCTCCTCCGTTCCTCCCTCCCTCCACCTCTCTTCCACTTCTTTTCTCCCCCTCTCTTCCCCTCCTTCCCTCACTCAATCCCTCCCTCATATCTGTTCGCCTCCGTTCCTCCCTCCCTCCCTCCCTCCACCTCTCTTCCCCTCCCTCCCTCACTCCCTCCCTCCCTTATATCTCTTCTCCTCCGTTCCTCCCTCCCTCCACCTCTCTTCCACTTCCTTTCTCCCTCCACCTCTCTTCTTCTATGTTCCTCCCTCCCTCCACCTCTCATCTCCTCCCTCCCGCCCCCTCTCTTCCCCTCCCTCCCTCACTCACTCCCTCCCTCATATCTGTTCTCCTCCGTTCCTCCCTCCCTCCACCTCTCTTCCCCTCCTTCCCTCACTCCCTCCCTCCCTTATATCTCTTCTCCTCCGTTCCTCCCTCCCTCCACCTCTCTTCCACTTCCTTTCTCCCTCCACCTCTCTTCTTCTATGTTCCTCCCTCCCTCCACCTCTCATCTCCTCCTTCCCTCCACCTCTCTTCCCCTCCCTCCCTCACTCACTCCCTCCCTCATATCTGTTCTCCTCCGTTCCTCCCTCCCTCCACCTCTCTTCCGCTTCCTTTCTCCCTCCCCCTCTCCTTTCCATGTGTTTGGTGAAGGAGGCTGCCAGGAGTCACAGGGGTCACACAGGAAGCAGATAGGACTTTATGTTGAAGGGCATTGTGTGTGTGTGTGTGTGTGTGTGTGTGTGTGTGTGTGTGTGTGTGTGTGTGTGTGTGTGTGTGTGTGTGTGTGTGTGTGTGTGTGTGTGTGTGTGTGTGTGTGTGTGTGTGTGTGTGTGTGTGTGCGTTTGTGTGTGTGTGTGTGTGCATGCGTGCGACTGACCAATGAAAGAGCCATCACAGGTGATATGTGTGTTGTTCTTCAAGCTCCATGTTTTTGATTTAGTTCCTAAGCTGAAAGATGGCCGCTGTGGAACCTTCCGTCCGTCTTCCTATAGATTGGAAGTGTGTGTGTGTGCTGTCCTGTAGATTAGAATTGATCGTCTTGAGGGTCTCTGGCCCTGTAAATATTTGCTACTCTTATCGATTCCATTAGTGAGGCTGGCTGTAGTCTATTTGTGACCATAATTGTGTTCCAAATGGTACCCTATTCCCTATATAGTGCACTACTTTAGACCAGGGCCTATAGGGAATAGGGCCGAATAGGGCCTATAGGGAATAGGGTGCACTACTTTAGACCAGGGCCTATAGGGAATAGGGTGCACTACTTTAGACCAGGGCCTATAGGGAATAGGGTGCACTACT